>NW_023425349.1:67983101-68415601 GCF_014108415.1 Molossus molossus | reverse complement strand
TACCTGCTAATGCACAAAAGAGGTACACATCTCAATCTCAAGAAAAAAATCCTTCAGAAAAAAGTTTTCAACAATTATCTTAGAACTGAGTCTAGAAAGTTTAGATAACAAGATAGACAAACAATAAACTGTAAAAATACCTGTGATTAATATTATAGAGTTCATTTCCTTACTATATATTTAAGAAGTCATGTATATCAATAAACAAAATAAAGAAAAACAAAAATACAAATTGACAGAACATATACAAAAGAAAACTAGGTGGAAAGTAAAAGTGAAAAAAATCTCACTAGTTTCCAGAGATGAAAAACGAAAAGAATGAATTTTGCAAAGCTCTTTTTAAATGGTAATAAAGTTTGCAAGATTATTAAAAGTGGGCACTTTCATACACTACGAGAGGATAATTTCATATAATCTTTCTGGAATGTAGTTTGGCATGGTATATTCAAAAGCCTCAGGTTCATAATCTTTGACGCAGGGATTTTATTTTTAAGAGTTCATCCCAGGGAACAACCAGAGATGAGAATAAAGATAAACAAATAAAGATGTTCATCACAGCATCAACATAAGAGGAAACAGAAAAAATATTCTTTTTTTTTTTTTTTTAATCCTCATCCGAGGACATTTTTCCATTTTTTGTACAGACAGAGTGGGAGGGAGAGAGAGAGGGAAACATCGATGTGAAAGGGACACATCGAGTGGCTGCCACCCGCGCGACCAACCAGGGCCGGGGACAAACTGCAACCGAGGTATATGCCCTTAGCAGGAACCGAACCCGGGTCTCTCCGGACCGCAGGCGGACGCTCTAACCGCTGAGCCAAACCGGCCAGGGCAGAAAAAATATTCTTGAAATAAATTTGATGTCCTAGAGTAGGAAAATGTTTTAAAAAATGATATATTCTATGTTAAACTATTAGATAGTCAAAAAAAGTTTTAACATGTTTAATGATATTATAATGAAATGGTAATTGTAGAAGCAGGATACAAATGTATATACTGTATGATTCCAATTATATAGAATATGTATTCTCTATTTACTTTGTATACTCATTATACACACACAGAGCCACATTTAGGGTTCAAGGGTAAAAGCACACCCAGTCTATGACTATGGTTCCAAGCAATGAGACTAAGACCTAGTTTCCCTAGATCTCCTCACCTCGATCTACAGATGTCAAGAAGGAACCCTAGGCACAGCCCTTTTTATCCCCAAATACACTGTCTGCCACCACTATCTGCCTTAAATTCACTAGAATTAACCTCAAATGCCTTTAATCCTGATTTATGTGAGACAGAAACCTAAGAAAATGAATCAGTAAGAAGCTTGAAGATTTAAAGTCAAACTAACCAGATTTGAAAAAGAACTCTAATATAGATGAATATTTTTTATTAATTAAATGGAATCCTCTTTTTCACAACAAATGAAAATTAATTCCACACAGCCCTGCTGGTGTGGCTCAGTGGTTGAACACTAACCCATGTACAAAGAGGTCGCTGGTTCGATTCCCAGTCCAGAGCACATGCCCATGTTATGGGCCTGATCCCCAGCTGGGGGCATGCAGGAGGCAGTGAATCGATGTTCTCTCATAGATGTTTCTCTGTCTCTCCCTTCCTCTCTCTCTGAGATCAATAAAGAAAAAGAAAAAAAAAATTTTTTAATCAATTCCACATAGATTAAAGACTTATATGTGGAGGTCAAAATTATAACACATTAGATGAAAATACAGGAAGATGTCTTTAGAGTTCAAGATAAGGTAGAATTTCTTAAACAAGATAATAAGTACCAAGTTGAAAAGAAATACTGAGAAATTCAACTATATTAAAATGAATACTTCATTTTTCAAAAGACACAATAGAATAAGTGAAAAGAAAAGCCACAAGCAAGAAGGTATTTGCAAAACTTAAATCCAATAGCGGAGACTGCTGGTTGAGCTCTAAACTCATTTCCTTTCTATGGAAATAAACACTTATTTCCTAGGATCTGGGGGTACATATTTCCCAATCCTCTTTGCAATAGGATAACATGTGTCCAAATAATTAAGTTATGGACAATGACATGGCAGTGCAAGTGTTATGTACCAAGCCTAACTCACAAAAATTTTCTAAATGTAATTCTCTGGCACCTTTTCCCCTTCCTGCTAGCTGGAGCAGAGCTGATTCCAGGACAACTTTGGGAGACATATTTAAAGCTAGTGGATCCAGAAGATGAAAGGAGACTCCAAAGGAGCCTAGATCGCAGCTTAGAAGTCAAAAATTCAAGTAATACCCACATTAGACTTTTATATAAATAAAAACTAAATTATTTTAAGCCACAGAGATTTAGGGTTTGTGTAATAAGAAAGCTGACATTTTAAATAGTATAATAATAAAAAAATTAGTATCAAAAATAAAGAACTTCAACAAAAAGGCAAACATTCTAATTGAAAAATGGGCAAAAGACACAAACAGGTATTTCACACAACATAAACATAAAATGCTCAAGCTCATTAGAAATCAAAGAAATACAAATTGAAATGAGAATGAGATATCATTTTATCCCTTTCAAGAACGTAATTAAAAAGCCTATAACATGAGACAACCACTTTGGCAGACAACTGCATTTTCTTGTGAGCCTAAATATTTGCATATTCATTATAGGTGATTTCACCCTTAGCAATATAACCTAGAGAAAGTTTTGCACATGTGTGTAAGAAGGCATGTACTATAAAATTCTTAGCAGCAAGCAGTGTGGAAAAATTCCTATAGCTAAAAACAAAAACAAAGTTCCTTGATAACAAGAGTGAATAAACAAACTGTAGACTATTTGTACAATAAACTGTTGCACAGAAGGGAAAAAGAACTATAACTACACTAACAGCAAAGAGTTATCTTACAAAATTCAAGTTCAAAGATAAAAACCAAGTCCCAAAGCATGATCTATATAGAAGATAATATCTTTAGGGTTTAAATAAAAGTAATACTAAGCAATATATATATTATTTAAGAAAACAATTTTAATAGGCAGGAATTAAACACAATATCCCAGGGTTTTTGATTATCTTTAGGGGAAAGAAGATGGGATCAGGGGTGCTGGTGATAGCTACAGTGTATCCACAGATACTACATTTATTCTTTTGCATATTTCAAATATTTAGCAATAAATAATTTTATTTTATTTTATTATTATTATTTTTTTATCCTCACCCGAGGACATTTTTCCATTTTTTGCACAGATAGAGTGGGAGGGAGGGAGAGAGAGAGAGAGAGAGAGAAACATCGATGCGAAAGGGACACATGGAGTGGTTGCCACCTGCACGACCAACCAGGGCCGGGGACAAACTGCAACCGAGGTACGTGCCCTTAGCGGGAACCGAACCCAGGCCTCTCTGGACCGCAGGCCGACACTCTAACCGCTGAGCCAAACTGGCCAGGGCTAGCAATAAATAATTTTAGAAAGAAAATGAGAACTGAAGGGAAAACAAGATTCAGAAAGATTCTACCATTTAAAAAAGGAAGGAATAAAGTATGAAAAAGAATAAAGATAAATAAGTCTATGGTCAAAGTTCACACTCCTATCTGTGGTCTGCTGTTAGCGACATGGAGTATATCTCATTCACAGATAAATACAGTAATTTTAAGGCTTAGGTTTCTCTCTTGTCCTCTACTCTAAAATATTCCTCCAAGGCAAGAAATTGTACTTCTGCATGGAAAGATAAACAATCACTCTAAGATAAGTACAAGCAGTCATTCAGAATTCAGCTAGTTAAGAGAAAGGTGCTAAGAAATCAAAGGTCACAGGTTTCAATCCCATATGAACCAATTAGCTTTGCCCTTTCCTATGGCAAAGACTGTCAGTCTGCTCACCAATAATTCTGATTATAAGTAAGATCAAGAAAAAGAGATGAATCACCACCAATAGAGGAAAACATAATCTCAAATTTACTAACATGATGTGAGAAGTGTTTCCTTATATATAATAATATTAAAAGCAAACATACATTACTCTAAAAACCTACCATGCACTGTCTCATGTAACATTCATAAAACTCCTATGAGGTAGGTACTATTATAATACCCATTTTACAAATGACAAAACTGAGACTTAACTTCTCTCAAGTAACTTGTTTAAGGTAACACAGATAAGGGATCCAGATTCCAGAATTTATGTTATCTATTATTCTGTAACTATACCCTCTAAGAAACATGCACAGTAAAGTCCCAATACAAGTGTTTGAAAAAAAAAAATCTAGGGATAACAGAAATGAAATGATAAAATATTTCTACCATTTCCCCTCAACTGTATATAATCCACTTGCCTAGTCTTTTATTAATCAAAGGGTGATCTTAACAGCATCATCTGAGAATGTAAAAGATGCAGAATCTCAGACCCCAGCCCAGATCTGTTGAATTAGAATCTGTTTTATAACCCCCCACTCTGGGTGACTTGGATGCATCTTCAAGTCTGAGAAACACTGAAATAGACTATTCTCAACAATCTTTCTCACCTCTGGGCCTATACTTATTCACTCCCAACAAGAAACTCCTAAATAATTTTCAAACTGACATATTCTACTTTCTCTCTGAAAGCTTTGGCAACACCCCTTCTCTCCATAAACATGCTCCCTGCAAGGCCTCTCCAAAAAGCTCACAGTTTGCTTATATTTCCTTTATAGCACATTCTATAATAATTATTTTCCCATCTGCATACCCATCTAAAAGATTAGTAAGAGCAGATTGTCTTATTCATCTTTGTATCACTTTCACAGTAAAGCTAGTACCTAGAGTACAGTAGGAGTTTAATAAATATTGACTACCTAACTGAATAATACATGAATAAATGAAGGATGAATAGGTAAAAGAATAGATGGATAAAGAGGTGAGTTTAGTTGGAATGAATCCTGAAGAGTTACGGTGTCAATATCATAAATAACATGTTATTAATTGGTAGAAACCCTGAGTTCTCCATTTCTCTCCATTCCTTTTACTATTTCCCTAATTCAAAGCTTCCAGTTCTCTCTATATAACTTCAGTGTCCTCCTCCTTCTTGCTAGGAGAAATGCTAGAGTACTCTTTCTTGCCTCAGAAAATGGCAAATCCATTCATCTTGGTAGTTAGGCCTGGAAAATCTGAATTTTTAAAAAATATATTTTTATTGATTTTTTTTTTTTTTTTTTTTTTAGAGAGAAAGGAAGAGAGAGAGAGAGAGAGACCGATGTGAGAAAGAAACATTGATCAGCTGCCTCCTGCACATCTCCCACTGAGGATCCAGCCTGCAACCTGGGCATGTACACTGACTGGGAATCGAACCGGGACCTCTCAGTCCATGGGACAATACTCAATCCACTGAGCCACACCAACTCGGGGGGCGGGGGGAGGCTGGGTATTTTAATTCCTCCCTTTTTTTCATACTTCACATCTAAGCCATCTTCAAATTTTATGAGCTCTACCTTTCAATTATTTCCAAAATCAAACTACGTCTCACAGCCAAACCTAAGCACCCATTGTGTCTCACCTGGACTATTACAATTGTCTCTTAAATCTGTCTCCCTTCTCCCATCTTTGCCTTCCTATACTCTTGTGTCAAAATTACAGCCAGGGTGATCCTTTTAAAATGTTATGTTAGCCCTGGCCAGTTTGGCTCAGCGGTTAGAGCGTCGGCCTGCGGTCCGCAGAGACCCGGGTTCGGTTCCCGCTAAGGGCACGTACTTCGGTTGCAGTTTGTCCCCGGCCCTGGTTGGTCGTGCGGGTGGCAGCCACTCGATGTGTCCCTTCACGTCGATGTTTCTCTCTCTCTCCCTTCCTCTCTCTCCCTCCCACTCTATCTGTACAAAAAATGGAAAAATATCCTCGGGTGAGGATAAAAAAAAAATAAAATAAAATGTTATGTTAGATCTTATCACTCTTCTGATTAAAACACTCCATTGGCTTCCATGTTGTTCTTCTATTTAAACAAACAAAGGCTTTCCATCTCACTCAGAGTACAGCCTACATCCTTATGGTGGCAACAAGGCCCTAGGAGACCTGTTTCATGAGATTTGTACTTGTTGATTCCTCTGCTTGGAATGGTCTTCCCTCACATATCTGAAGGGTTCACTTCCTCCAGTTTTCTTATTAAATATCAGTCCATCAGAATAGCCTTCTCTTACCACCATACATAAAACAGCACCACCATTCTCATTTTTTGCCTCATACTCCATTATTTTTCTTCACAATACTTATTGCCATGTGACGTGTTTGTCTGACAGTGACTTTGACGTGAATGGATGCTCCATGAGTGCAAAACCCTGGTTTTGTTCCCTCAAGTTTCTTCATCACCAAAACCAGTACCTAACATACAGTAGGATATCAATAAATGTTTCTAAAGTACGTTTTAGATACATCAATTAATAGAGTTCTGATTAATAGTATGATTATGGTATTTTGTTATAAAATTTTAAGGAACATGTCCGTAATACATAAAAAAAAAACCTTTCTATTCAAAATTTCTATCTTTAACCATGTACATCAGTCTTCCATATAACACAAGAGCCATTATGTAAGCAGTCCATAAAATGTATATATTTTAAGGTCACTTTACTAACTCCTCAAAAATTCTTTCTTATTCGGACAAAATGCTCAACAATATCTCACTAATATTCAATCACCTCACTTTCAAAGTCCTGTTACATAAAGTTGGGATAAAAAAATTATTGAGTTTTTCTTTCAAAGTCTCATCCTAAATTCCTCAAATATATGACCAGGCCTAAAATAATTTATTTGACAGCTGTATCCAATATGTCATATGACATTCTTGTATCTAATATTATGAAAAACATATAAATACATTTTATACATTTATGCATATATATAGTAAGGATAATTTAAAAATCTCTGCCTTAACTATCCCACTAATGAGTCTAATGATCAAACCCCAGAGAACAAATGGCACTCAATGAAATCAATGCAGACTTAGAAAAGTCAAGGTAGATTTTGAGGAAAGTCAACCACTCTAACTCCCTCTAAACATAAAATACATCACATTACATTTTAAAAGGTGATTTATTTGAAGTTATATGTAAAAAATTAATATTAATTACAAAAATAACTAAATAAGTGTATACTTGAAAAATCACTCTAATGAACAGTTCTTGTCACTTTTCTCTGTTAAAATCCATAGTGTCAAAGACATGGGGTCTATAATTACTGTCTGCTGTGTCCTCATTGCCTGGAATGAGTCCATGAAGGAGGAACATTCTCAGCTAAACTTCTGGGAAAATATGGCTGTTTTATAAATATATATTGTCATGTCCCTTGAAACTAATACTCCAACAGAGTAACTTGGTTATTCGTATAAGTAACCTGGTACACAAAAACAAATTAAAAAAAGTAAAAGTTGACATAGGGGAACCTAGCTTCCCTGTCTCCCCACAAAGATTAACAATTGGACAGCTAGAGTCTATTTAGAAAGTTTTAGCAACACAGTGGAACACACACACACACACATACACACACACACACACACACACACACAACTAAGAATAATTGCATAAGAATATAAGAAAGTCAATTTCATTTTATCCACATCATCCAAACCCATAAATTGGCATTATTCAGCACCAAGAAGAACTTCCCAGCTAGAAAGAGTTCCTCTTGCCAGAAAAGAATGAGGTGAATAGCCAGCTTCTACAGCCTCTCAGAGCACTACACAAAGGTCCTGTTTCTGTTTCACTCTACCCAGACCAGCCAGCTAGGAAAAAGAAAAAGTAGATGCTGTTATTAACAAACAGTACAGAAGTGATGAACAGTTCACAGAGCCCTGCTCTGCAGACAAACTCAGCAGAATGCACCAGCGATTAAGCCAACAGCTACCAAAGTCACCAAGGACCCCTGCAGATCTCACATCATTTCGCCTCACAGGTTTTCACATTTAGCCTTAATCCCTCCCAATTCCATCTGCAGCACTATCTCCTTCCTGCTGAAACTCAGGACCATGCTGGAGACATCCAGTGACTTTGTGGTTGTACAAGTGTAAGACACCAGCTGCCTAAGTCCCTCTTTTGATACCAGAGGGCTCACAGGGAAGCTAAGGGAGGTCTCATCCCAGAGGCTGTGTCACTGCACAAGAAAGGATTTGAGAGCAAGACAGAAAGTCTCTCTATTCAGTGAAGCACAGCAGATTTATTAAGTGACAGTACACACTCAAGAAGGAGGGGTGTGTGGGTGCACTCAGAAAGTGAGCTGTCCATAGGGGGTCTGGGTGAATGTTCTTCTCAACTATGGGCAAGGGGAAAGAATAGGGTGGTTCATGGTCTCTGATGCTGGGAGTGGTCATTGGCACAGCTCCTCCCAGTTCTTCCTCTCAGAATGGTGGCTGTCTGGAGGGTGGAGCCGCTTCAAAACCACAATGTGGCTCAAAATGGCTGTCAACTTTTTAAATCTGTCTCAACTATTTCTTACCCCAGGAAATTGGGAGTGTGGCAACATGGGGACAGGTGTCTAGCCACAAGTCATGTCCACAGTGCTCTAATCCAGAAGGTCAGCAGCAGGTAAGCAGATGTCTAGCCACAAGTCACATCTGCAGTGCACTGACCTAGAAGTGGAGGGGAGGGGTACCGCCTGGGGCCACTGTTCCCTGCATTAATTTTCCTGCTTCACTTTGACTACACTGGAACCCTGCAGCCATACCCACAGTTAGTTTGGGCTTCTGTAGCTGCATGAGTATAAGTCACAAGCCTGGGCCTGTGGGCACAATCTTCACATTCTCCCTCTATCCAACTCCAGGTCACCTGCAACTCCCTAAAAGGATATTGTGGGCATGTCTGACACCCTAGCTTTTGTGGCTGTAGCCCAAGGAATACACGCTTTCATCATTTGGCTCTGGTGGCCAGCAAGGGTTGAATTCATGGGGTCCAACAGGACTGTAGCAAACAAACAAACAAAAAAACAGTTCTTAACTGGCTATCCCCACAGAGTTCAGTGCTGAGGCAGCAGTCAGAAACTCCTAACTCCCAGTCTTTCTCTGACAGAGGTTTACTTGAATATCTTAAAAGCTGCAGCCTTAGAGTCAGGCTTCTAATTTTTTTATCCCCACCAGAGGACATTTTTTTCATTTTTTGTTCAGATAGAGCAGGAGGGAGGGAGGGAGGGAGGGAGAGAGGGAGGGAGAGAGAGAGAGAGAGAGAGAAACATCGATGTGAAAGGTACACATCCAGTGGTTGCCACCCACACGACCCAACCAGGGCCAGGGACAAACTGCAACCGAGGTACGTGCTCTTAGCGGGAACTGATCCCAGGTCTCTCTGGAGCACAGGCTGACGCTCTAACAGCTGAGCCAAACCGGCCAGGGCTAGTCTTCTAATTTAACAAGCATCTAGGGGCTGACCACAGTCCACTCCAGCACTGTTCCTCTAACTTACTCCAGGTCACTGATATCTCCTTGGAATCAGGACACATGTCTGGTACCGCAGCTTTTGTGACTATCACCCAGAGGAGACATCCCTTAATGGCCTGGCTCTGGTGGCTTGTATGGTTTGTGTTCATGGATCAATGAAGTGTAGCAAGCAAACAGAAGATCTTAATTGACTATTTTTCCAGGATTTAGTGAAGAGGGGGCAGAAAGAAATGTCCATCTACCAGTCTTTTCCTAAAAGAAGTCTATGCAAATTTTAAAAGCTGCTAAGTGGCCAGCTTGCAATTAGTTTATATCTAGTTGCTGACTGAGATCTTGGCACACCCTCAACCACGGGTTGCCACAAACAACAAAAAAGGCTTCCTGGCCACCACAGAGGTTTGAGAGAAAATCATGGGCTAGTACAGGGCTGAATGATAAATTTCATCTCCTACACGATACCACTTCAAGTCGGGCAGAGGTCGCTCTTTCATCTAATGCATGGAAACTAACATAGAGAGTCAAGGAAAATGAAGAAACAAAGCAATATGTTCTGAACAAAAGGACAAGATTAAACTCCAGAAGCAGACTTTAATAAATGGAGATAAATGATTTGCCTGATAAAGAGTTCAAAACAATAACTATAAAGACACCCAAATAAGGAGAACAATGCATGAACAAAGTAAAAACTTCAACAAAGAAACTGAAAAAATATTCTTTTAAAGTACAAAACAGAAATCATAGACTAGAGAAATGCAACAACTGAACTGAAAAATACACTAGAGCATTACAACAGCAGATTATATGAAGCAAAATAAATAATCTGAACTCATAGCAGAGCAGTAGAGTTAGTCCAGGCAGAAGAATGAAAAAGAGTAAAGATGGCTCAAAAGATTTATGGGATATCATCAAGTAGATGATATTCTAAGATTCACATTTTAGGAGATCCAGAAAGATGTCCAGCTCCCTGACATTAGTCTTGGCAATGATTTTTTGGATTTGACATCAAACGCAAAGGTGATAAAAGCAAAAATAAACAAGTGGGACTATATCAAACTAAAAAAAAAAAAACTTCTGGAAAAGCAACAACAAAAACATCGGATAAGATGAAAAGGCAACCTACAGAATATGAGAAAATATTTACAAATCATATATGTGATAAGGTGTTAATATCCAAAATATATAAAAAACTCACACAACTCAATAGCCAAAAATAAAAAGATTAAAAACGGTGAAGGGGAGAGAATTGAAGACATTTATTCCAAAGATGGCCAACAGGTAAGTGAAAAGATGCTCAACAGCCCTGGCCAGTTTGGCTTAGTGGTTAGAGCACTGGTCCGTGGACAAAAGAGTCACGAGTTCGATTCCAGTCAAGGGCACATATCTCGGTTGCGGTTTGTCCCCAGCCCTAGTCGGGGTCGTGTGGGAGACAACCAGTTGATGTCTCTCTCTCACATCAATGTTTTTCTCTCTCCCCCCTCCCCTTCCCACTCTATCTGAAGATATTTTTTAAAATATCCTTGGGTGAGGATTAAAAAAAAAAAAAAAAGATGCTCCACATCACTAAACATCAAGGAAATGAAAATCAAAACCACATGAGATATCACCTCACACTTGTTAGAATGCCTATTATCAAAAAGAAATAACAAAAGTTAGTGAAGATATAGGGAAAAGGGAAACCTTGCACTGTTGGTGGGCATTTAAATTAGTATAACTACTATGAAAAACAGTATGGAGGTTTGACAAAAAAGTAAAAACAGCAATTTAACTTCTGGGAATATACTCAAAGGAAATGAAATCACTATCACAAAAAGGGACCTACACTGCCATGTTCACTGCAGCATTATTTAAAGTAGCTAATACATGGAAACAATCTAATCGCCCAACAACAGATGAATAGATAAGGAATATGTGGAGGATAGATAGATAGAGAAACAGAAAAATTTACAATCATACTGGGATATTTTAACATCTCTCTCTTAGTAACTGATAGACAAACTAATTAAAATAACTAAACACAAAAATCATTAAAAAAAAATCTCAACACTATCAACCATAATGATAATTAATATTCAGGAACATTCAACTCAATAGCTACAGAACACAAATTATTTTCAGGTACACATAGTACATTCACCAAAATATATGATGGGCCATACAACAAGTCCCATTAAATTTCAAAATTACAGTAATCTTACAGGGTACTATCCGTGACCACAATAGAAATACATTAGAAGTAAATAAAAATAAGATATATGGCGGGGGGAGCCCAAAGAGTTCAAAAGTAAATAACACAATCCGAATAACTAAAGAGGCAAAATGAAATTCACAAGGGAAATTAGAAAGATTTCTAACTAAATGCTTATTTGTAAATTGACAAGCTGATACAAAAACTTCCATTTAAAAAGCAACAAAGTAAGAATATACAAAGCATTCTTGAAAAAAAAAAGAGTGACTTATACCATACTCATTTCAAGAGTTACTACAAAGTGACATATATGAGAGAGTATTTTTCTGGACATTATCTGTTCTACTAATTATTTTGTCAATCATTGTGCCAAAACCACACTATCTTAATTTTTTTGATTTGACAAATATATCTCAAAATCAGGTAATGTAAGTCCTCCAACACTTTGTTAATTAAACTCAATTTTGCCCTTTTAAATCCCTTGTATTTCCCTATAGATTTTAGAATTGGCTTGTATTTATCTAAAAATAAAACAACCTCGCCCTGGCCGGTTTGGCTCAGCGGTTAGAGCGTCCGCCTGCGGTCTGGAGAGACCCGGGTTCGGTTCCCGGTAAGGGCATGTACCTCGGTTGCAGTTTGTCCCCGGCCCTGGTTGGTCGTGCAGGTGGCAGCCACTCGATGTGTACCTTTCACATCGATGTTTCTCTCTCTCTCTGTTCCTCTCTCTCCCTCCCACTCTACCTGAACAAAAAATGGAAAAATGTCCTCGGGTGAGGATAAAAAAAATAAATAAATAAATAAAATAAAAATAAAACAGCCTCCTGGAATTTTAATTGGGATTACATGATAGATCAATTTGGGGAGACTTGACATCTTAACAATATTGCATATTCTGATTCATGAATTTGGCATAGCTGTCCATTTTTGTATGTCTTTTAATTTCACTCTGCTATGTTTTGTGCTCTTTAGAATATAGTTCTAGTTCATATTTTGTCAAATTTATCCTTTATTATGACATAGGTTTTGATGTTATTATACATGGTACTCCTTTTTATTTTAATTTCTAGTTATTTGTTACTAGTATTAAGAAAACAAAAGACTTTCGTAAATTGATGTTGTATCTTACAACACTGCTGAATTTACTTACTATTTCTAGGATATTTATCATAGATTCAGTTGGGTTTCTATACAGATGATTATGTTGTCTGTGAATAAAAAAGTTTTACTTCTTTATTTCTAATTATTATGATTTTGTTTCTTGCCTTTTCATACTAGTTAGAATCTCCAGTACAATACTGAATGTAACTGATTTGCTCCTCATCTTAGAAGGAAAGCACTCAGTGTTTATCATCAAGCAAAAAATATGTCTTACACAAACTCTTCTAGTGAAGCAAAAGAGAACACTTTGCAATTCATATTAGGAAACCAGCATCACCTTGATGTCAAAATCTAACAAGAAAAGTTCAAGAAAGAAAAGACATAGCCAATTATCCCTCATCAATATAGATGCAAAAATCCTCAGGAAAATATTGGCAAATTAAATTCAGCAATAAATAAAAATAAAACATCACAATGAAGTTAATTTTATTTCAGGAATGCAAAATTAAACTAATAATTGAAGATCAACCAATGCAATTCACCATGTTAACAGAATAAACAAGAAAAGCTTTAGTATCATCTTAAAAGATATATTGAATGTAATCAATACCTATCCATGAAAAGCTTTCATCAAACTTTAATAGATAGGAACTTCCTTAGTGTGATACATGGTATTTACAAAGAACCCATAGCAAACAGAATTTGAAAGTGAAATACTGTACGCCTAAAAAATAAGCAAAAGAAATCAATGATTGAAGTAAAAATAGTGGTTACCTTAGTGGGAGTAGCTAATAATTAGAAACATTAGGGAGTTTTACTGGACACTGGTAATGTTCTATATCTTGATCTAAGTGGTATTTATATGGAGTGTTCACTTTGTAAAAGTGAGTCACTGAGTTATACACACAAGGTTTTTACACTTTACTTGTATACTACACTTCAGCAAAGTGATGTATAAAACATTTCAACAGTTCTTTCTCATGAAATTTTATTAATTATCCTAAAAGTTATATTTCAGTGATAAGTCCCAACATAGCTAAGACACTTTAGAAACACTAAGAAAGCAAGAATAAACTACCAAATATAAAGACTTATTAAGTAGAATAATTAACACAATATAACATTGTATAGGAATACAGAAAATATAGAAGCTAGAAGGAATTCACAAATATACTGAACTAGGATATATGAGAGAGGTAGCCTAGCACTAAACAAGAAAAAATGGGGATCATTCAACAGGTTAAACTGGAAAAACTGGTTACTATTTAGGGAAAAATCAATAAATAAAAATGGGTCCTTACCTTATACTATATGCAAAAGACAATTCTGACTTAATTTTGAATAAATGATATAAGCAAAGCTTTAAAAGTCTTTGAGGAAAACAGAGGCACAACTATTTCTGTCTTTGGAGTAGAGAAGAATTTTTATTTGTTTATTTTTATTTTTTTAATTATTATTATTTTTAATCCTCATCTGAGGATACTTTCTTCCATTAATTTTCTGATAGAGTGGGAGGTAGGGAGGGAGAGAGAAAGAGAGAGAGACATCCACTGGGCCAGGGACCAAACCACAACCAAGGCACGTGCCCTTGACCAGAATCGAACTCACAAAAAACCCACAACTCTTGGTCAGTAGGCTAATGCTCTTAACTGCTGAGCCAAACTGGCCAGGCTAGGGAAGGATTTTAAATGACATACCAGAGCACTAACTATAAATGATTAATTTTTCTAAATTAAAATTAAGAATTTCTGTTCATCAAATGACACCTTGAAGAAAATGAAAGACGAGACACACTAAGCTATCTGCCACACATTGAAAATAATAGAGATTAATTTCAAGAATTTACAATAACCTCTACAATTCAATTTTAAAAATCCAACAGAAGAAAGTTTAAAAGACAAAGACACTGTACAAAGGAGGGCACAAACTTGGCTAGTAATCATTTGAAAATATGCTTTGCCAGTGATATTCACATGAAGATCAAGGTAAAATTATTTTATACTAATCAACTGTCATCAACTAAGAGGTCTGACAATACCGAGTGTTTAGGAGGATGAGAATCCATCATATCTCTTAAACTTTACTGGTGGGAGTAAAACCACTTAAAAAATAAGTTATCAGTATTTTCTAAAAGTAAGTTTTCATACCCTAAATCTAAGATTTTTCAGTTCTAGATATATATTCCACAAAAATGCATGTACATGTGTACCTAGAATGATATATGTATAAAAATGTCAATTGCAGCATTATTCATAATAGTAAAAAACTGGAAATAACCCAATTATTTATCTACAAATGAACATACAAGTATTTATGATATAATCACATATAATATTTTAAACCCTAAAAATAATCAGTTATACCAATCAACATAGATGAATCTTAATAACATAATGAGCCAAAATTGACAAACCCCAAGTCATAATACAGTATGACACATTTTTTAAAATGACAAAACTAAACAATATACTATTTCCACATAACTTTGTATGTGCTAAAACTTTTTTAAAATCATCAAAATGATAAACAGTTTAGTAGTTACATATGGTTAGAGAATCAGGGTACCAGATAAGGAAGGAGCATACAAGTAAATATCAGTCATTAGTAATGTTATAGTAGTTGGATTAGTTGGTAGGACCAAGGGTGTTTATTATAATAAATAAACATATTAATTAAATAAAATAGGCCTATGCATATAACATAATACTGTCATGATACAAATTTTACAATTAACGAAACTCTGTGAGCCTGATGTCCAAAAAATGCAACATAATAAAATACTATTTTAAAAATTGTGTTAAGGTTGAGGTATTAAGTTAGCAAGACAAATTATGCTAGGTTCAAAATTTTCTGTTCTTAAACATTTAAGCACCCAATTTCTTGCTTGTATTACATCCATTTCTGAACTTATTTAATAAATACTAAAATTTAAAGAAATGCTGAGTGGCTAAAAACACTTAAATTTATAGGCATAAGGTATTTTTTAACAATATATATTTAGAGGTGAAACTTACCTTAAAGAGTATGTAAAAAGAAAAGCCAATAAATATTTTCTATATGCCAAGCTCTGCACTTGACAAGCATTACAAATTAATCCTCAAAAATTCTGTGACGTAGATACATTATTATCAACACTTTATTTGTGAAGAAACTTTGGCTAAAAGCATTCAAGAAATTGGTTCAAGTACACAAAGCTCACAGGCAGAGCTGTAATTTGATCTCAGGTTTATTTGAATTCTGAACCTGCATATTTATCTATACATTTGTGCTACCTCAGTTAATAGCACAAATATATAGGTAGAAAGCTCAACTGAACTGTCTAAAATCACACATCAAGGTAATGGCAGAATCAGGACTAAAAGGTATTAAGTGCCATATACTAGGCATTATAACAAGTACTTTATGACACGTTCTATTCAGTACTCTTTCCATTCCATTAAGTCATTCAGTTAAAAAGTCTCAAAATCAGGGGCTGGATGGGAGGGGGCATCTGTAATACTTTCAACAGTAAAAATAAATTACATAAACAACAAATAAAAATTCTCAAAATGGGCATGACCTATTAATTTTCTCTTCATTAGTGCAAATAAGCAAAATGTTTAATCACAATAACTATACCAGACATAACCTGTACGTGCATTTCTATTCAAATCCATATTGTGTTTAACACTCATGTATACAAAGAGTATAAAAAATAGCACAACACAAAACTATCTGCCACACCTTATACTCTAATACTTGCAAAATTATTTAATTTTTTATTGTTTAGTCAGTGAGGATTTAATATGATATTGCAATGGGCAACATTTTTAGAAAATGTTTCTCACCTGTTCTGAATGGTCTGAATCACTTTCTTGAGGTAAAGAATAGGGTGCTCCTAGTGATTCCTGAAGCTTGTCTTTTAATTTAGCATTTTCTTGTTCTTTTTTAAATAGCTGATCTTGAAGACTAACAACACTTTGCCGGAGCATAGCTTCACTTGATTTTGTGGTTTCAAAACAAATATGTAACTCATTGTAAAGCTGTTTCAAAAAATACATCCAAATCTATTAATAATCAATTAAAATAGTTATGTCTGTGTAGATATACATATATATACACACACACATATACATAATATATAAGGACTATATATGATGTAGTCCTTGAACTCCTCTTATTTTAAGTCTGAAAGGGAAAACAAGATATAAACATATGAAAAATTAAATGATATCAAACATCAATATAAAACCACAACTGATGTTTTATAAAGCAATCTGTATTATTGGCCAGCACACTATAACAAAATGTGCTAAGTTTCTAAGGAGGATGAAAATACTTCAAGCTAGCTATATTAATCTTGGAGGGCTCTATAAAAAAGGACTTGAACTAAGTCATGGTGGTATTATAGAAATTGAATGAAAACAAAAAGTCATTTAAAGGTGACAAAAATATTTTTTAAAATGTGCAATGATAGGAAAGGACAGAAAGGGAGCATCAGATATATCAGTCTAATTGGACTTCATATGCACACCTGAAATTTAAAAAAAAAAAATATTTAAACCAAGAGTCTTCCATTGAGAGTTCATTAAGGCTGACCTTGACTGATATTTTCCCATTTAGGATAAATTAGCATCTACTGCTAAAGTAGGGGAGGAAGGGCAGAAGGAATAGTAAGAGACAAAGTCAGGTAATATGACTGGACAGAAGGCAAAGACACTCCTGAAGACAACAGGGAATCATTGAAGACCTTGAGCAGAGTATCATAAAATAGAAGCAATGTTCTGAAGGCATGATAGATAACTTTAATTTTTTTAACCCAAGGCAACATGCATTAAATTTAAAACTAGAGTTTATTAAAACTGTGAGATAGTATATGGTACATAAGTGATATCATACAGAGAATCATATATATTTAACAAATGGTACTCCTCTAATACCTATGAACTTATTTCTGAGGAAAATCCTAACTTTTGATTGTGATTTAATGAGGTATAATTCATTTTGTGGTAACTGATTACATAAAGAATTCACATGTATATTTGTTGATGATACTGTCAAAAGGATTCAGGAGCTAAGATTTGTGTTGTTATTGTTATATATACCGCTGATAGTAAAATCTCTCTCTACGTATAGCTAATAGTTAATATCTCATAACAAAAGTAAAATCCCCAAGGGGAGAATCTCAAAATTATGTCGAATCTTCTATTAGTTGGCCTTTCTTTATGAGAAGAAACCTAACTACACAAAAGACGGCAGAGTACTTTTCTGTGTGTACGCTATACTTTACTTTCTACAAGTTTAAAATTTAAAAAGGTTTGTGAAATCTCTTTCCATTAATGCTTTTTCTCAGACATATACTTTGCCATAAAAACAAGATTCTTCCTCTGACATGTAATTAGTTGAACATACTTTTTTATTTTCTATAAGGTACTGTACCTTTATATCTATTGTAGACACTTTAAATAATCCATTTCACTTTACAGCCAAAGTCTAAGCAATTTTTATAAAGGAAGGATTGCCTATATGGTTTATAAAGAATTTCAGGACATAAATTTGTACTTTCCTTTCCAATTACCTTTATACCAGGAAGTATGTCCAATGTCCTTTCCACAGCTGATACCGTCAGATATTCTAGGAGGGAAGAGAGCGTAGGAACCTGACAGCATGAGGAACAATGAAGGGATCAGAGTGGGCCCTATAGTGGCCTACCTGTGATTAGTTACTGCTTTCATGACTGAATTCAGGGGAAAAAAGACACAAAATCTGGAGACAAGAGCTAAGCTGACTAGAAAGATTAGGAAGGGTGAAGGTCTGCTCAATAGCACACAGAGTCAAACATTCTATTTAAAGGTTATGTCACCACTTTCTCTTATTTATGTTTTATTAGTACTAACCAGTTTTATCCAATCAGTATAAATTAATCTCTTTTAAGGAAAATAGTAGAAAATAATATTATTAAAGAATTTACAGATTTCAAATTATGTATCAGTAAAAATATATTTTCAAAAATAATTTACAGATTTCAAATATTTGAGAATTTCATGAACACTGATAAGTGTGGACAAAGAAAAACTCATTTCCCTCCCACTGCCCAAGGCGCAGATGTGATGATAGTGTGTGCTCAGAACTGAGAAGCAATCTACTGCCATTAGTGCCAAGGGTATGGTATACTTTTAAGTGTCAGGTCTTGGGATCTTCCTTCCCAGGCTCTGTGCCTAATCATTTGTAGAAGAAGGCTCTATTTAATGTCTCTGTTCTTGTCTCCTCTCTTCTCCCATTCGTCTTGTTTCCATAAAAATGAAGACAAACAGCAATCTTCTTGTGTTCTCTACTTTGCTCTCTCTGCCATGCAGCTTATGCAATTGTACTTCTTCCTATTCAGCAGTTGCTCTGGCTTGATCTGATATGACCGGGTGGGCAACTCTAGAAAATAAGGCAAATTCTGTCTTTTTCTGAAAATATCCATCCTTCCCAGCACGTAAGAAAGGACTGAGAAAGCCTGGAACAGATGATCTAGAGCACTGCTCCAGAAATTGGGATGAAGTCTCTCTTATTCCTTATTCATATATTTTAAAAAATAATTTATGGATTTCAAATATTCTAATGTTCATCTCCTACTTGCATATTTTCTTTGATAGCTCCTTGGGCTTCACTTATTTTATAGAACTAAGGACCACTCAGTTGTGAACTTAGAGCAAAGAATGCAAAGACAGCCCTGGCTGATATGACTCAGTAGTTCAAGTGTCAGCCTGTGCACTAGCGTGTCACAGGTTTGATTCCTGGTCAAGGGCACATACCTGGGTTGCAGGTGAGATGCCCAGCCCAGGTATCTCTCTTACATCAATGTTTCTCTCTCCTTCCACTCTCTCTAAAACTCAATGAAAAAAAATATATATATATCCTCAGTTGAGGATTTTTTAAAAACTCTTTAAAAAAAAAATGCAGACAGCCTTTAGCCATTTTTCATTCTAGGCCCCAATCTAATAGTAAATTTGGTTTAAAAAAAAAAAAAAAAAAGCCTTCAAGGAAGTTAAAATTATTTTTTATTTCTAAAGTATTTTATGATTATAAGGCCTCAGGATAATAGAATGTTTATTTCTCTGAGAGATCTTGCAAGGGGCAAAGGTTTAGAATGTTCCAGTCCTCTGGTTAAATGCCATCTATTCTCATCTCATTAATAACGGTAGAGTGAGTAAAAACAAAAGTTCTCATGTGAGTAAATTAGGTAATATAACAAATTTATTCATCTGCTTTGGTTTAGGCATCTTGAGTTAGTAACTTTTTCCCTATTAGCAATCACAATTGCTTACCATAGTTTTCAGAGGATCTTTTCTCTGTAATTTCTTTCCTCTAATAGTCAAAAAAGATGCAATGATCAGAATCTTTTGCAAGATTCTGGCCTCAGCAAACATTTAGATATACTTCCCCTATATACTTTAGAAGTATCATCCTCATAATTCATGAGTAACTTATTATGCTTACTGTTCTTCATGCTGTATTTTGTTGAAGAAATTAAAGTGGGAAAAGGTTAAGAGGATCTCCAATGGATAGAAAGCAAGTTACCTCCAGAAATAGGACCTCAAACTCCAAGTCCTTTAATTTTCAGGGGTTGAAACTACAGCACTATTTTGCCCATATCTTTAATAGTGTTGAGAAACAAGATGACTTTTTATTTACCTTAAAAAAATAAAAATATATGCTCTATGACCCAATAACTAATTTGTTTAAAGAATTTCCATATTTAGTAAGTATACTATCTGCTGCTCTGATTGAGACAATAAATCCTGCAGGTGAAATTTATATCTGTTTATAATACAGAATGAGAAGGAAAAACTCTTATTTAACATGCAATTAGCCCTGGCCGGTTTGGTTCAGCGGTTAGAGCGTCGGCCTGCAGTCCTGAGAGACCCGGGTTCGGTTCCCGCTAAGGGCGCGTGCCTCGGTTGCAGTTTGTCCCCGGCCCTGGTCGGTTGTGCGGGTGGCAGCCACTCGATGTGTCCCTTCACGTCGATGTTTCTCTCTCTCTCTGTTCCTCTCTCTCCCTCCCACTCTACCTGAACAAAAAATGGAAAAATGTCCTCGGGTGAGGATAAAAAAATAAAAAAATAAAATAACATGCAATTAAATTAAAAGTATGTATAACCTAACTCCTTATTTTTCTGGGTTGATATTAACTCATGTCACATAATTATCATTAAATAGAACAAAAGATGATAAAATACATATTTAGTACACCAAACAAGGTAGGTGGTATAGAAAACATAAATACTGATACAATTCCCATCTTTATTTAAATCATACACATGTATAAACATGCAAAGGTAGAAAAAGTATTAGAACTTTTATAAATGGCTACATACCCAGAAGAAGAAAATATGCTAGCTTACTAATTTATTTCTCTTGGGTGTTTTTCTTCCAGAGGAGCCCTGAACATGATTTGTTAGATAGTTTTATTTACAGGACTAATGATCTGTTATGAAGATCTATGGAAAAATATGACATACTTCTATCTTGTGCCCAAAATTCTTTTCAGTTTTCTTTCTTCACCTTTAATTTCCCTCCTCATAACCCGCATCCTACCAACTGAGGGCAACTGTTTTTTATCTCTTCAGATAATGAAATGGATACTATGATATAAATCACCTTAATAAATGGGAGAAAGGAGGGGAAATGGGAGGGAAGCAAAAAGAAAAAAATGAAGAGAGAAGAATTGAGAGAAAGAGAGGAAATAGAGAAACTCTATTAGAAATAATAAATTAAGAATACCTAAGTCTTAAAGAAGTAAGGTTAATAAGAATTGGAGGTAAACTATTAAAATAATATTTTACTTATTTTTTATTCACCTGAGTATTACAGCTAGGCCACAATTGTTTTTTGGAAATAATAAAATTAATTTATGTGAAAATATATTTGAAAATCTTAATTTTTAAGTAAACAGTTTTATCTCATTGTTGAATGGACTATTAATTATTCAATTTTATTGGGAAAATTTTAGAAAAATACATGTGGAAGAGAAATAAAGACAAGTATTAAGTAAAATGCTGTAGGATTAGAATGAATAATTTAAGATAAATTAACACTAGAAGTCTAAACAGTAGCATACTATTTACTTATGATAATAAAGCAGTATGATCATTCCCAAATTAAAAAATCCTGAACTCCAAAACTAATTCATTTTCTAGGAAAAAAGAAAACAAGTCTAATGAAAACTCTTCAGGGAGTTAAAAAGTTAAAAATTGCAATGCTACAGCAAAATAAAAGAAAGCAAATTTGTATAATCAGTGGCTGAAGAATAATGATGGGGGTTCTTTTCATAGAGAATGATAACATGCTATATTTGAATATAAACTGCCATCGGTATGGAGATTTTTAAGTAAAAATTAAGAAATATCTCAGTTCAATATACAAGTGAAAGAGAGAAAAATATTAAAGTATTAATAAAGTCCAATTGTTCATGTCATTTTAGCAATGGAGACTGGTTTAGAAACAAAAGCATAATGGGCAATCCCACATAAAACAAAAAGGTGGAACTGGCTATATTCAAAGTGGAAAGGATAGGGTTACCCTTCCACTTAGTATCCTCCACGTCCTGAGGGAACACATAATATTGATGGAAAAGCACAGCTCCAAAGCATCATTTAAATGTATGTTTAGCCCTGCACAGTTTGGCTCAGCAGTTAGAGCGTCAGCCTGCGGACCAGAGAGTCCCAGGTTCAGTTCCTGCTAAGGGCACGTACCTCGATTGCAGTTTGTCCCCGGCCCCGATTGGGGTTGTGCGGGTGGCAACCAGTCAATGTGTGTCTCTCACATCGATGTTTCTCTCTCTGTTCCCCCTTCTCTCCCTGCTGCTCTATCTGAAGACAAATGCAAAAATGTCCTTGGGTGAGAAGAAAAGAGAACAGAGAGAGGAGAGAGAGAAAGGAGAGGAAGAGGGGGAGGGCGAGGGGGAGGGCGAGGGAAAGAGAGAAAGAATTAAAGTATGTGTTTAAAGTTTAATTATTGGTTATTTATTTTACAGATACTGAATTTTCATGATGCTCTTTTTTTAGAAGAAAAAATGTAAACAAAACTAATAATAACAACATAGATTGCTCTATTTAACCTCTCTAAGCCTTGGTTGCCTCAACAATTATGAGGGAATAACATCAATCTCATAGGATTGACCTATATAGCAACTAAGTTATTTCTATAAATAACTTAGTACACAATACAAAACATACAGAATTCAATAAAGGTGTGTGTTTTAATTACTAGCTACAATTATTGCTGCTGAGTCAGTCGGCATAACCTAAATAGCCGAGTAAGCCTTCTTGAGGAAATCTTAACTATTAGAAAGTAAAGTGACTATTCAAAAGAAACACACAAAATAAAGAGAAAAAAAATTCTTGGAAAATATTGATCCTGAAGACTTCATCAGCATACACATTGTGTTTGTGCAGATTTGCCAATAAAATAACATTCTATAATGAAAGACCACTGTAGCTGATAAAATAGAATCACAAATAATTTCTCATAACAGAAGCCTAGTTCCATTCTCCAAATCCATTCTAGATTGGGGGCTATAGTACTAATGTTTCATAGTGGATATAAAAACTGAAATTTATAAAAAAATCTCCTACAGAATAAATTTAGATCTATATTTTAAATGTTTCAGCTTTAACAGCCATAAAGAAAACTCACAAAAATTTAAATATTACCAAATTGAATATTTCATTTTTAATTCTGAAGAAACATATATAAAAGGGAATTATAAAGAAATGTTAAAATCTGAAAAAAATTGAGTTCTACATATTTTTATAAGTTCATACATGTAAATTTACATTTTTATGACAGAACAAAAGCATACTTTTTGATATGATATACTTTCCGCTGTATGAACATCTTCCTGATTTCTCAGTACTTTTTGTGTGTCCATATTCAGAACCTGAAGCTGTTGGATCAGTTCTGCTTGCTGTGCTGTATGCGCACTGTTCTGTTTGTAAAGATTCTGCAGTTCCTGCAACTCTTTCCTGTGCAATGCAAGCAATAAATAGAAGCATGAATAAAGATCATCTCAGTTAAATAATTGTGTTCATCTGAAGTTATAGATCGACGTCCAATTTTTTCATCTATTATTTTTTTACTGCAGGCAAAAATATTAATAAAAGAAATAACATATAAAATATTTACTATTTATCACATATACCTAGGAAGTATTGATAGAACTACTATGACTTTCAAAGCCAAATACTTATCAATTTTCTTTTATAGCTTGATAGTAATAAAAACCCTGGATATATAGACATAGTACCACCTTCTTACTGAAATTAACTTATATTTCAGTTCCAAGAATTGATAAGTACTGATGCCAATGACAGCTATCAGACAGTTTTGAATACAGGGTAAGACAACCTTTCATTGTATATTATACAGAACTTTAAATGTATTAAAAATAATCGGAAAAGGCAAATGAAGTTCTCAAACCAAAGTTCCTTTAAG
The DNA here is from genome assembly GCF_014108415.1 of Molossus molossus. Classification (NCBI taxonomy): domain Eukaryota; kingdom Metazoa; phylum Chordata; class Mammalia; order Chiroptera; family Molossidae; genus Molossus; species Molossus molossus. The sequence continues at coordinate 68,391,509 of NW_023425349.1, read as the reverse complement.
CACCATCAGTTTGCAGCCTCAGGGCCTGGGCTGAATTCCTGTGACTCCTCTAATCTAGCTTAAAGGAAATGACAAGGAAAAAGTCAGAAGGAAGAAGAGTAACATAAGGCAAAATCAGTCCTTCTAAACCCACCAAGAGTGAAATTGGCAAGTAGGAGGTCAAATGAAGAGGTGATAGTAGTAATGATGACACTAAGAATCCAGGAAAACCATAACGTCTGGGAAAGATTTCTGTGGTAATGAATCCTCTGTGATATAGATCATATAAAAATAAAAAATATTTTTCATATTCAACTTGAAGAGAAAAATATTTATAAATATGTGTTTCACAGAAATATGCTTTATGGCCCAGCTGATTTGACTCAGTGGTTGAGCATCAACCCATGCACCAAGAGGTCGACAGTTCGATTCCTGGTCAGGGCATATGCCCAGTTTGTGGGCCAAATCCCCAGTGAGGGACATGTAGGAGGTGGCCAATCGATGTTCTCTCTCATCAATGCTTCTCTCTCTCTCTCCCTCTCCTTTCCTCTCTCTCTCTAAAATCAATAAAGAAAAAAAATATTTTAAAAAAAGAGCCCTGGACGGTTTGGCTCAGTGGTTACAACGTTGGCCCACAGACCAGAAAGTCCCGAGTTCAGTTCCCGCTAAGGGCATGTACCTTGGTTGCAGTTTGTCCCCGGCCCCGGGTTGGGATCGTGTGGGTGGGAACCACTCGATGTGTCTCTCTCACACAGATGTTTCTCTCTCTCTCTCTTCCTCCCTCTTTCCCTCCTGCTATATCTGAAGATGAATGCAAAAATGTCCTCGGGTGAGGATAAAAAAAAAGAAATATGCTTTATTATATATATTTTGGAAACTACTTTTTAATGAAAATTATTCTTTATCTATAACCTCAAACTGGTGATTCATTTATATAAGATATCTTTTATAAAAGAACAAAAGAGATATTCAGACAGTTGTTAAAAAAGAATGAATGTTAAAATGGGAGAAACAAGTTCTGCTTTTTAGAGATTTAGAATATTAATGTGCCCTGGCCGGTTTGGCTCAGCGGTTAGAGCGTCAGCCTGTGGTCCGGAGAGACCCGGGTTCGGTTCCTGCTAAGGGCACATACTTCGGTTGCAGTTTGTCCCCGGCCCTGGTTGGTTGTGCAGGTGGCAGCCACTCGATTTGTCCCTTCACGTCGATGTTTCTCACTCTCTCTCCCTCCCACTCTATCTGTACAAAAAAAAAAAAGTTAGAATATTAATGTTATCCAAATCCAACAACCCCTACACCCATAGAAAAACATGTACATACACCATCTGTCTTAGTCCTTTCAGGCTGCTATAGCAAAATATCATAGACTGGGTAAATTACAAACAATGGACATTTATTTCCAGAGTTCTGCAGGCTGAAAGTCAGAGGGTTGAGTGTGGGCCCTCTTCGGGGTCATAGATTTCTTTTATCTTCACAAGATATAAGGCACTGGGCGGCCCAGGGAGGTCTCTTTCGTAAAAACCTTTAATCCTATTCATGAGAGCTCTACCCTCATGACCTAAGTACTGTCCAAAGGCCTCACCTCCTATTGCCATCACATTAAACACTAGGATTTTGCGTGGACACAAACATTCAGACTATAGTACCATCTGTAACTATTCGAAAAACTGAAACTTGCAAAAAATAACAGTGCAAAAATGTGGAAGGGGAGAAAAGAGAAGAGTGGCGCAATGCCTCTAGTAAATGTAATACTCACAAGAGGAAGGGAGAGGTGACCGACAGTAATAAGGACTGCTAAGTATTGCCATATTTCAAGAATGACATTGGCAAACGCATTATCAAAGGACGTAGGCAATGAATGTAGGATAAAATTCCATCAGATTATATAGTAAAGACAAATGTTAGCCAGGAGAATTAAGTAAATATTGTATTTAGAAAGAAGACATGATGAAGGTAAAATCATATAATCTTTCTGAGACACTACTATTTACAAAAACATGGATGGATCTTGAGAATATCATGCTAAGCCAAATAAATTAGATGGAAAACATCAGAACCATGTGATTTCACTCATATGTGGTATATAAAACTGAGATCAACACATGAACAAACAAACAAAAACTAATAGACACAGACAACAGTATGGTAGTTACCAGAGGGAAAGAGGGGTGGGTGGAGGTAGAAAAGGTTAAAGGGGAATCAAATATATGGTGATGGAAGAAGACATGACTCTGGGTGGTGAACACACAATGCAATGTACAGATGATATATTACAGAATTATACACTTGAAACCTATATAAGTTTATTAACCAATGACATCCCAACAAATTTAATTTAAAAAAAAACATTTGTATAACACCTCACCAAAAAACACATGCATATCTTTCAACACAATGTAAAACACAAAATGTATCTTTCCTCCAATGGTAGGAAATATTTGTCATTTCTTAAAGAGAAGTACAGAATCAGTAGCTGGCTTGCAATTAAGGGTCATGAGGAACAAAATATATGTATCTTTAATCAGAAGAAACACTCTCAACTGTATCAAGATGTACATAATATAAGGCATGTCTAGAACATTAAAAATCAACTAAGAGAAGAGCACATTCTTGATTCTCATCTCATGCCATCTTCTGGGCATACTTTAAGTGCAATGGAAGCATCATCTTACACTATATAGATATGTTTCTTTCTCTGGGTCTCCCCACACTACCCTCTGAAAAGTAGACGGGAGGGGATGTAGACCAATGTTGCAAATATAATACTCAAAACATGGTCAGTATCAAAATAAGTAACAAACAAGACTTAAAACACAAGAAGAAACCAGACAGATAATTTTCTTTTCTTTTTCCATCTGACGGATTGCTATAGGCATGATTTCTCTTCAGTGAGTCTAAAATAACCCTGGCTGACGAATTCAGTGCAAGTTCTGTCTCTTCATGGCTCATCATGAAGCAGTGGCCAGCACAATAATGCATTTCCCTGCCTCAGATTCTTCTTCACTCACTCACTTTGCCCTGGAATTGAATCTCCCAAGTAAGTAATCAGTACATGATCCTTCACTCAGGCTGTTTTCTAGAATATATGGGATAAGACAGTTGTTAAAAGGATGAAAAAAAAGAATAACATGAAGAACTGTTAAAAAGAAAGATGCCATAATAGCATTAAAATCAATCAGTGCTATGGAAAGTAAAGGCAATTGGTAGGTTCAAACTTGAGAATTTCCTTTAGACCTAAATGAAAAAAGAATATAGAAAGTGTGAGCTGAGAGGATGCTGAGAATGAACAATGCTTCCTCCCATCTCAAGAAGAATCTTAATTTCTGTTACTAATATTGTATTGCTCAAAGAGAACTCCAATGATCCAGTTACCATAATAATATTTAAGGGATTGAGTGGACCATGGAGTAAATTAGAAAAATCCCTTTAGAGATCAAGTTTGATAACAAAGACTGACAGAGGGTTTCAGATAGTTTCTCTAGGTTACTCCACAGTTTAAAAAATCTTCATGGCTTACAGAAACAAAGTCTTATTGCTTTCTCATATTATATGTGGCTTTCCTCTATTCTAAGACCCAAACTGGAGCAACAAACTGTATTAGGAATAAGCCACTCTAGTAACAGGGGGCCAAAAGCAAAGGCAAATCGAAGCAATAACTCTTAAAACATTTGCCAGGACATGGTATATGTCACTTTCATTCTTGTTCCACAGGCTAAAATAAGTACATGGCTAAATCTGATGCCAATGTGGGAGAAAGTGTACTCTAGCAAAAGGAAAGGCCCTGGTAAAAGTGGGCCATTGAGATAAATTAAATTACAGAAATGAATGCATCAAGAGTAAAATGTATAGCCCTGGCCAGTTCGGCTCAGCCGTTAGAGCATGGGCCCGCAGTTCAGAGAGACCTGGGTTTGGTTCCCGCTAAGGGCACGTACCTTGGTTGCAGTTTGTCCCTGGCCCCAGTTGGGGTTGTGTGGGTGGCAACCAGTCGATGTGTCTCTCTCACATCGATGTTCCTCTCTCTCTCTTCCTCCCACTCTATCTGAAGTGTCCTCAGGTAAGGATACAAAAAAAAAAAAAAAAGAGTAAAATGTATATGTAATATATAAAACTATGCTTAAACATCTTTGAGCACTATGGTTATATAAGAGGAGATAAATTTCATTACACTAAAATAATCATGTATTTTGTTTATGATATAAATGTAAACAAAAATAAAAAATAGCAATATTAATTTCAGAAGAAATAGAATTCAAGGCAAAAATTTATGCAGACAAAAAGTAAAAAGTACACTTCACAGTAAAAACAAAAGAACTATGAACACTTTACCCACCCAAATCATAGCACATCAAAACATGTAAAGCAAAAACTATAAGCAATGAAAGAAAAATAAATCAGAAACTATATGAGAAAGAAAGACTCCATTGAAAATAGTAACAAAATAAAAACATAAAATTGCTAGGAATAAATTTTAACACAAAATGTCAAAATCCATATGAGAAACAACAAAACATTTTGTAAGTACACAAAGGTACTGAAACAAATGGAATATCATACCAAACTATAAGACATGAAGACTGACATCATAAAGACATCAATTCTCCTTTGGTTTATTTGTAAATTTGATGCTGTAATATAACACCAAACAAAAAATAAACAAGCTTACTCTAAAGTTCATACAGAAAAAATAATAAATATTAAATGCACAGGAAAGCTCTGAAAAAAAGCAGTAATGATGAATGTGCCACTTTTTTTTTTTTTTCTTTAAAGAATAGTTTACTGATTTTTAGAAAAAAAGAGGAAGGGAAAATAGAGATTCATCGATGTGACATTGATCAACTGCCTCCTGCATGCCTCCCACCAGAGATCAAGCCCGAAAGCCCGAAACCCAGACATGTGCCCTGACTGGGAATCGAACCAGCAACCTTTCAGTGCACAGGGCAATTTCCAACCAACTGAGCCACACTAGCCAGGGCACGTGCCACACTTTTTCTAATCCAATTGTTATCATCTCTACCCTACTCTCTAGTACTCTAGTTTAAAAAGTCAACCTCTACAGAATGCATTACACTGGCTCCTTGTCCTCTGGGTCTGATAATTTGTTTAGTTGGAAGTGCTAGCCTGTGAAAAGAGGGTAAAGGAGAAAGAAGTCAAAGTATTTCTTTCCCTAGCTCCCCCTCCGCTGAGCCACAGTTGGCAGAGCCTCTGTTCCTCTAAGGATTATTCTCCTAGTAGTCAATCTCTCCCCAAGAGCTAGACTTCTCACGGAGATTTGTTAACAATCTTCTCTCCATATCCCTTCTGGTCTATGGGTAGTAATGGTTTCCTGTTATTGATAATGTGAATCTCAATATCTATTTGAAGAGAAGTGATGTCTTTATCATACTGAGTCTTCCAAACCATGAACTTTGCATAACCCTGCACATATTAGACATTTTATTTCTCTCAATAATGTTTTATAGTTCTCTGTATAAAAGTAATACACATTTTCATTACATGCTTCATATTTTTGTTCTCAGGTGAGGATTTAAAAAAAAAAAAAAGCCCTAGCTGGTTTGGCTCAACAGTTAGAGCATCAGACCACAGACCAGAGAGTCCCAGGTTCAGTTCCCACTAAGGGTGTGTACCTTGGCTGTGGTTTTTCCCTGACCCCGGTTGGGGTCGTGTGGGTGGCAGTCAGTTGATGTGTGTCTCTCACATCGTTGTTTCTCTCTCTCTCTTGCTCCCTCTCTCCCTCTCACTCTATCTGAAAATACATGCAAAAATGTCCTCGGGTGAGGATTAGAAAAAAAAGAGGTATATGATAAACTTCATATGATTTATTTTTATTAAGTGAAAACTGTACACAGTTTTGTATATGTATATATACATGACATGTATGTGTGTATGTGTATATATAAATATATATTTTTAAATATTTACTATTTATTCTAATACTATTTTCTGATAAAGGTAATTAATTATAAATATATTAAAAGGTAGTTTAAATCTTTCAAAATATTTAAAAATACAAGCTTTTCAAGTAATCCTACTTTATGAATAGTAGCAAAAAGTAACTATTTTGATATAGAGTTAATATTAAAACTATTTAGAACATAAAAACTCAAAATGGGTTTCTCATCATTTTCATGATAATAATTATTATTGTATTACTCATGGCTAAAAATTTTTAAAAGAAACAATAAATGAATGTATTGTCTTTGTTAAAAACTAAAAGGGTACTCTTGGAGCATGCTCTTGCCAATCCTGTGAAACCCCAGATCCTCCCAGTCAACTATTCCCAGTTTGGTATATATAATTCCAGGTAGTTTCAATGTACAAACTATGTACCCACAGAACACATATTCTTTTCATTTTGGGGTATGAACAATAAACATAAATGATACCATTCTGCATAACTAATGACATTTCTATAATGTTAAGTTAAAAACTAAATATAACTTGCCTGACCAGGGTAATATCCATATCTTTCTGGATAAGTTCAGTCTGTTTATTAGTCAATTGTAATGATAGAGCATTATATTTACTCTGTGAAACTTCAATTTCTTTCCTTGCTTCAATTAAATTGTCTTCAAAGGCCTGAAATTAGAACACATAAAAATCTAATGTAATAAATATCAAATAAATAAAAATGTCTAGTATAGTTAGTCAACAAATTACCATAAAAATAAGTAGTTTTAAATTTCATTTTTTTGTTTTCACTTAATTAAAAAAGAATTTAGTACAAGCAATAACTTTTATAGCAATCACAGATACGTTTTTTTGAAAAACTGAAAAAGCATCATGACTTCCTTGTATAAAAGTTAACGATTTGAAGCAAATAAACTTGAAATTCTATGTAGGCATTTACTTACTAAAGTTAAAAAATTATTGTATAATAAAACAGTCGATTCCATGAACAAAAAATGAGCTCATTTACTTAAACATTAACCAGGAAAAATGGCAGATATTTCATTATTTACTCTATGTTAAATGCACACACATAATGCCCTCAGAGAAGAAAAGACAATACTGCAAACAAGGATATCAAAATAATTTTACAATGTTTGACATTCAGATCATGCTGAGTTTTCTTGATTATAGTAAAATTTCACCTACAATTCTTCAAAGTCAGCTTTTCCTCCTGATAATTCTCTAAATCTTCTTCCATTTTGAAACAATTTAAAAACTTGTTATATTTTCAAGAATACTTTTCTCAAAAATATATAAAATTAATTTTAATTTTCATAAAGTATTAAATAAATTTTATATCTAACAATAGAGTATGCCCACACAAACACTATACAATGACTATTTCCAAAAGTGAGCATCAGGATTTAGGTCAAAAACTATAAATCTACCCTAGCCATTCACCCAAACCTCATATATTCACCCTGTAGTAGCTAGAGTAAGTTTTTTTTAGTTCTCATCCAAGGACATGTTTATTGATCTAATTAGCAAGAGAAGAAGGAAAACAGAGAGAGAGAGAAATATCAATGTGAGAGAGAAACATCGATCAGTTGCCTCTCGTAGGTCCCAGATCAGGAACAAAACCCACAACCTAGGTATGTGTACTGACTGGGAGTTGAACCCGAATCCTTTTTGGTGTATGAGATAATGCTCCAACCAACTGAGCTACCCAGCCAGGACTAGAGTAAACTTTTAAAAATAAAAATATTGCCCGGCCAATGTGGCTCGGGGTTGAGCATCGACCCATGCACCAAGAGGTCGCCAGTTCAATTCCCATTCAGGGCATATGACCAGGTTGTGGGCCAAATACCCAGTGGGGGGCATGCAGAAGGCAGCCAATTGATGTTCTCTCTCAACAATGTTTCTATTTCTATCTCCCTTTACCTTCCTCTCTCTCTCAAATCAATAAAGAAAAAAAAATTTTAATAAAAATATTGGCTTTCAGCCAAGATAGCACTATACTTCTTAAATTCTCATTTATTTTTTTTTTTCAAATCTTTATTGTTGGATGTAAAATGTATTACAGATGTTCCATATTTTTCCCTCATTGACCCCCTCCACCCCACTCCCGCCCTCCTCCCACCTTTTCCCACACTATTGTCTGTGTCCATTGGTTATGCATATAAGTTCTTTGGTTTATTTCTTCCCACCCCCCCAACCCCTTTCCCTTTGAGGTTTGTCAATCTAGCAATGAATTTGTGCTTCTTAATCCCTTCACCTTTTTCACCCATTGCCCCAACCCCCCTCCCAACTGGCAACCAACAAAATGTTCTCTGTATCTATGAGAATGTTTCTGTTCTACCTGTTCATTTTGTTTGTAGATTCCATTGTTGACAGATATGTATTCATTGCCATTTTGTTTGTTCAAACATTTTATCTTTTTCTTCAAAAAGACCCTTCATCATTTCATATAATAACGGTTTGGTAGTGATGAACTCCTTTAACTTTTTCTTGTCTGGGAAAGTTTTTATATGTGCATCAATTCTAAATGACAGCTTTGCAGGATAGAGTAATTTTGGTTGTAGGTTCTTGCTTTTCATCACTCTGAATATTTCTTGCCACTCCCTTCTGGCCTGCAAAGTTTCTTTTGAGGAATCAGCTGACAGCCTAATGGGAACTCCCTTGTAGGTAACTAGCTGCCTTTCTCTTGCTGCTTTTAAGATTCTCTCTTTGTCTTGAACCTTTTGCATTTTGATGATGATGTGTCTTGGTGTGGGCCACTTGGGGTTCATCTTGTGTGGGACTCTCTGTGCTTCCTGGACTAGTATGTCTGTTTCCTTCACCAAGTTAGGAAAGTTTTCTGCCATTATTGTTTCAAAGTTTTCGATTTCTTGTTGTCTCTCTTCTCCTTCTGGCACCCCCAAGATGCGAATGTTGGCACGCTTGAATTTGTCCCAGAGGCTCCTTACACTATCCTCATTTTTTTGGATTCTTTTTTCTTTTTGCTGTTCTGATTGGGCATTTTTTGCTTCCTTATATTCCAAATCGATGGTTTGCTCCTTGGATTTACATACTCTATTATTGAAGCTGTATAAATTATTCTTTATTTCAGTTAATGCCTCCTTCAATTCTAACTGTGTATCCATGATTTCTGACGGTACTTTTTTATGCTCTTGAGGCCCTCCCTAAGTTCACTGAGGTTCTCGCTAAGTTCATTGAGCATCCTTATAAGCAGTATTTTGAACTCAGTATCTGTTAGGTTGCTTATCTCCCTTTCGCTTAGTTCTTTTATTGGGGTTTTGTTCTGTTCTTTCATTTGGGACCTGTTTCTTTGTATCCTCATTTTGGATGCCTCCCTGTGTTTGTTTCAGTGTATTACTTAATGAGAGGTATGGGGCTCGCTGAGACCAGATGCTGCTCGTTTGAAAGAATTTAGGAAAAACCTGAAGCAGGATCCAAGGCCGGCCAATCCTATGGTTAAGCAAGTGGCAACAGCTTGGGTGGGCCTGAAAGTTGGGTGAGGCGGGGCCTCAGGGAGTCAGCAGGGCGGGGCTACCAGTGTGAGCCAGGTTGCTGGAGTCCCAGATATGGAGACTGTCTGCCGCCCCAGGGAAGGGCTCACCAAAGGAACAAAGGCCTCTAACAGCACGTTTGTCCCCGAGAAAGCCCCCTCTCCAGCCCTCGCTCCAGTGCCAAACAGCTCAGTTCTCCCTGTATGTCTCTGGCACCCCTCGAGCTGCCTCCCCTCCAAGCTTAGAGGGAGTGAGTCCGATAAGTCCCTGCACAGGCCCTTTAAGGAGCTGCCTGGGGCTCCAGCCGCCTCAGCCTCCCTGAGCCTCAGTTCCCGCTGGTTTTTCCAGCCAGAAGTTATAGGGACTTCTCTTCCTGGCACTGGAACCCTGAGCGGGGCACCTAGTGTGGAACGGGGACCCCTCAGTCCTCAGGAAGGACCTTCCCAGCCGAGGTGCCCTCCTGATTTTTATCTGCCACACGTGGGTGTGGGACCAGCCCGTCGCGCCGTGCCGCCGCCCCATGCCGCCTCCCCTCCTACCAGTCTGGATGTGGCTGCTGCTTTAATTCCGTAGTTGTAGGACTTCCATTCAGCTTGATTTCAGGCGGTTTTGAATGATGGTTGTTCTGTAGTTTAGTTGTAACTTTGATGTGGTTGTGGTAGGACGCGATACCGCGTTTACCTACGCCACCATCTTGACCAGAAGTCCCCTAAATTCTCATTTATTACAAAAAGAAGAACAATAGATAGATATATAGGTATCCCCAACTTTCCAAAAGTTCACATTATACCACTTTGCTTTTACAAAAGACCTAAATTAGTACCTGTTTTCAGTAACTAAAAAAAGTACAAAGAGTATTTTAACTTTTATGAAAAATGCCATTACTAATGTAGGTCTTTCAGAAAAGTGATGTGGCATAATGCAAACTTTCTAAAAGTGGGGACTACTGTTCACTTTATGCCACTCCAGCTTATGGAAGGTTTCACAGGAACACTTTACTTTCAGATAGTAGGGAAGGGTGAAGAGAGAGAAGAGAGAGGAAAGAGAGGGGAACGGAGAGAGAGGAGAGGAAGAAGGAAGAGGAAGAAGGAGAAGGAGAAGAAAACAAGAGAGAGAAGGGAGAAAGGGGAAGAAAGGGAAGGAAAAAAGAAAATACTAGCTGAGATGCAGAGAAGTTGGAACCCTTGTGCATTTTTAGTGGGATTGTAAAGTGGTATAGCCTCTATGAAATACAGAAAAGAGTATGTGGGGGGTGTCCCTCAAAACTTTAAAAACAGAACTACTGCCTGGCCAAGGTAGCTCAGTTGGTTGGGCAGCATCTGTGCACTGAAAGATGGTCAGTTCAATTCCCAGTTGGGGCACATGCCCAGGTTGTGGACTTGATGCCCAGTGGGAGGGATGCAGGAGGCAACCAACTGATGTTAAGCTCTCACATCAATGTTTCTCTCTCTCTACTACTACTCCCTTTCTCTCTCCAAAAATCAATAAAAATCTTTAAAATAATTGAACTACCATATAATCCACCAATTCCACTTCTGGATATATATTCCAGACAATGGAAAGCAGGATTTTGAAGAGATATTTTCATACCTATGTTCAGAGTAGGACTATTCACAGTAGCCAAGAGGTAGAATGTCAATCCAAATGTCAGATAAATAGATAAACAAAATGTGATATAAGTACACAATGAAACATAGTGCAGCCTTAAAAAGAAAGACAATCCTATTGTATGCTGCAACATGTATGAATCTTGAGGATGCTAGGATAAAATAAACTGCTCATAAAAGGACAACTGCCATATAATTTAACTTATATGAGGCATTTAAAGTAGTCAAATTAATAGATACACCACAAACCAGAATGACACGACCGAGGTCTAGCATGAGGGAACAATAAGGAGATGTTAATTAATGGGCACTGAATTACTGTTTTTCAGGTCAAAATAATTCTGGAGATCTCTTTCACAGCAATGTAAATATACATGACACTACTGAACTGTACACTTAAAAACAGCTAAAGCGATAAATTTTGTTAGGTGTTTTTTACCATAACAAAAAAAGAAGTAAATTTTGGCATAAGTAACAGCATGTATGTAGCTTGAGATCATTATGTGAAGCCAAATAAGCCAGTTACAATTAAAAAAAATATTATAATTCTATTTATATGAGGTATCTAGAGTAGTCAAGCACATAGAAACAGAAAGTAGAGGATAGAGTCAAGGGCTATGAAGATGGGGAAATAGGGAATTATTTAATGAGTATAGTTTCACTTTTGAAAGATGAAAAAGTTCTGGAAATTGGTTATAGAGCAATGTTAATATAATTAACACTACTAAATTGTACATTTAAAATGGGTAAGATTATATATTTTGTTATGTTTATTTTACTACATTTTTAAAAATAATAACCCTATAAAAAGGCCCAGATTTAATTAGATCAGATGTGAAACAACTTGTATCCCAGAATATTGTCAAAAACAACAGAAAAATCAGTCAGCAATTTTTGGAGACCAAAAGATAGGTGTGCTAACAAAGAGTAACAGCCATATTAAAAGAAAGATCAAGAGAACAGAGAGTAAAGAAGAGCCCTACTAAAATCACTATGAACACAGGGTGAATATAGATAATGTCTAAGTCCCTGTTCTCTGAAAATCACCATCAGAGGTTGTATACTACACATACTTTAGTAAAATGTCCAGCCCAACTGCTAACCAACCAAAGAAGCAAACATTAACAAACCCTGGGAACAGTGAGGAACTGATATCCAAACCTGCTATAGTGTATAATTTTAAATGTCCACTTTCAAAAAAAAAGTTGCAACATTGAAAGAAAGAGGAAAATATCATCCACAGGGAGAAGAGGAAGCAGGCAACCAAAACAGGCCATGAGAGAATCAAGATGTCAGACTTCATAAAACACATCAAAACAGCCATTATTAATATATTTAAATAACTAGCAAAAATCATGCTTTAAAGTACCACATCTTGCCCTGGCCAGTTTGGCTCAGCGGTTAGAGCATCAGCCTGTGGTCCAGAGAGATCTGGGTTCAGTTCCCGCTAAGGGCACATACTTCGGTTGCAGTTTTTCCCCTGCCCTGGTTGGGTCGTGCAAGTGGCAACCACTGGATGTGTCCCTTTCACGTTGATGTTTCTCTCTCTCTCTCCCTCCCACTGTATCTGAACAAAAAATGGAAAAATGTCCTCGGGTGAGGATAAACAAAAAAAAGGTACCACATCTTAAAGAATAGAAAAGGTGATATGACAAGATCTCACCCAAAAGGAAATACCCATAAAGTGATAAAAATTATTTTAAAACATCCTAATGAAAATTCTGATGCTAAAAAGCTCATTAACAAAAATGTAAAAAAAAAAAAAAAAAATTCACCAGAAGAGCTCAACATTTAATATAAACTGACAGGAATAATAACAACAAACTTGAAGATAAAACAATTAAAAGAAAATAATGGCTCAAAACTACCCAACAATGATGAAAAAAATTAATCTCCACATGGAAGAAGTTCAACATACTCCAAGTAGTATATACACAAAGATCCACAAACATATCATAGTAAATGTGTTGAAAGTCAAAAGACAAGGACAAATTCTTTGAAACTACAAGAGAAGAATGACTCATTATTTACAAAGACCTCAGGAAGATTAACAACTGACTTTTCTTTACAAACAATGGAGGCTAAAGATGGAGATAACATATTCAAAGTGTTCAAAGAAAAAAAATATTTGATAAAACAGAGTCCTATATCCATTAAAGCTATCATGTAAAAATGAATAAAATGTGTGACATCATCAAAATAGCAAAGTATGTAGTGTCAAGCATTCTTGCTCTGGCAGAAACATCATAAAACAAGCATCAATTGTCAGAAGAAATATTAGAAAAACCCTAGAAAGCCTTCAAAGGTTTGTAGCAACCAAGCAAATGCTGAACAAAGAAAAAAATCGGATGAAAAATTTGAAGAGTTTTTACTTGCCCACCCCCAAACCCATCACCTGCACACTAGACTAGCCATGTTAAAAATAGGCAATCTTTTTTTTTTTTTTTTATTCTCACCCAAGGACATTTTGCATTTATCTTTAGAAAGAACAGGAGGGAAAGAGGGAAGAAGAGAGAGAGAAACATCGATGTGAGAGATACACACTGACTGGTTGCCACCCACACAACCCCAACCAGGGCCGGGAACAAACTGCAACCGAGGTACATGCCCTTAGCGGGAACCAAACCTAGGGTTCTCTGGTCCACGGGCTGACACTCTAACCACTGAGCCAAACCGGCCAGGGCTGAAACCAGGCAATCTTAAAGCACTGGAATTCTAGTGACAGAAGCCAATCCATGTTCCAAGTAGGAAATCCTGGATGCTGGTCTGGGAAGGAGCAGCACAGACTTAACAGAAAATTATTCTATATATCTATTCTAACTTATCTGGAAACTACCTGAAGGAATGATGTAAGGTATTATCTCTGTTTGACCTAACTGGTAACATAGACAGGAAAAGTAGGGGATGTGGCTAAAAAATACAAGGTAGACTAACAAACCACAGATCCCTGTGGCAAAAGATTATTGGTCAATATATATAATAAAATGCCTAAGGCATCCCTGGCCAGTTTGGCTCAGTGGTTAGTGTGTCAGCCTGTGGTCCAGAGAGACCTGGGATCGCTTCCCGCTAAGGGCACGTACCTCAGTTGCAGTTTGTCCCCGACCCTGGATGGGTTGTGACCACTCGATGTGTCCCTTTCATGTTCATGTTTCTCCTTCTATCTCTCTCTCTCTCTCCCCCTCCTGCTCTATCTGAACAAAAAATGGAAAAATGTCGAGAGGAGGGGAGGGGAGGGGAGGGGAGGGGAGGAGATGTATCAGTGAATATTCTGCTGCGTATGATGTCTGAAATTTTGTTGCCTACGTTTTCTTCTAGGATTTTTATGGATTCATGAGTCACACTTAAGTCTTTTATCCATTTTGAGTTTATTCTTGTGTATAGTGTAAGTTGATCGTCTAGTTTCATTTTTTTGCATGTAGCTGTCCAATTTTCCCAACACCATTTAATAAAGAGGCTGTCTTTACTCCACCGTATGCTATTGCCACCTTTGTCAAATATTAATTGAGCATATTGACTTGGGTCTATTTCTGGGTTCTCTGTTCTGTTCCACTGGTCTATATGCCTGTTCTTGTGCCAGTACCAGGCTGTTTTGATTACAGTGGCTTTGTAGTATAACCTGAAACCTTGTAATGTGATCCCTCCAACTTTGTTCTTCTTTTTCAAGATTGTTGTAGCTATTCGGGGTCTAATTTTTCAAATGGACAATATACCAGAGGTTCTAACAACAAATGCAAAAAGACCAAAAATAAGAATCACCAAAATAGAAGATATAACAAGTGAAATTATTGATTCTGAGCAGAAGCTAAAAAGAAGAAGAAAAATGAACAGACCCCATGGGAACAGTGGGACACCAATAAGAAAACCAACATTCATATTAGAGGAGTCCCAAAGGAGATGTGACAGAAAAGAAATAATATTTGAAAAAAATAATGGCCAAACACTTCCCAATTTTGATGAGATATACACATCTAAAAATCTAAAGCCCTCAATTAACTGAAGTAAAATCAATAGAAGGAGATCCACATTGAGATACACTGTAATCAAACTTTGAAATTCATCTAAAAGAAAAGAGAGAATCTTGAAAGTAAAAGAGAGTGATTTTTCACATACAAGAGATCATTAATGAGATGAAGAGCTAATTTATCATTAAAAAACATGGAAGCCAGAATGCAGTTTAATTACTAAGAGAATTGTCGACAATTAACTGTATACCCAAAAAAACGATCCTTCAAAATTTAGAGAATAATTTAGGTATTTACAGATAAGGAAAAGCTGAGGGAGTTCATAACTATATCTTCCCTATAAGATATGCTCATCAGCCCTGGCCAGTTTGGCCCAGCAGTTACAGTATCAGCCCGTGGACCAAAGAGTCTTGGGTTCAATTCCAGTCAAGGGCACATACCTTGATTGCAGTTTGGTCCCCAGCCCTGGTCAAGGTCATGCGGAGGCAACCAGTCAATGTGTCTCTCTCACTCATCTCTCTCTCTCTCTGTCTCTCTCTCTCTCTCCCCCACTCCTCTCCCCCTCCCTCCCTCCCTCCCACTCTATCTGAAGATAAATGGGAAAAAAAAATATCCTCGGATCAAGATTAAAGGAAAGAAATGCTCATCATTCAGACGAAAATAAAAGGATGAAATAGTAACGGAAAGCCATATGAAGACGTAGACTCTAGTAAAGGAAAATGTGTGACCAAATATAAAAGCCAGTATTATTGCATAACTAGTTTGTAACTAATGTTTATTTCCTACATGATTTCAATGACAAGCTCATATAAAATTAAAAATCTATGCTATAGGGCACATAATTTTAAAAAGTGTAACTTACAATAAAAATAATATAAAGGAAAAGAGAAATATAGGAGAAACATTTTGTACGCTATTGAAGATAAATAAGTTAGTATCAATTTAAATTATATTGTTGTAAGTTTAGGCTGAAAAATGTAATCCCCAAAAGAAGATGGTGGTGGGCAGGACCAGAGCGAGGGTGAGTGTGTGAAAGAGTGTGAGTGAATGTGAGTGTGGATGACCAACCTGGAGCAGTGCAGAGATGTGGGGCAGAAGGTCCCTGTGATGTGGATAAAAAGCAGTTGGCTGCCGTGCAGTAAGGGGCACTATACTGAGTTTCTCTGTGTGTGGCAGGGAGGCCCCACCATTTTGGAAGATCCCTGGTATTCCCTGGGAGGAGGAAGTGGAGAGTGGCTAGGGCCAAGCAACCCGAGTCCATTAGAGAGCTTTATACCATCAATCCAGTGGACTCCGCTGTGTCAACACAAATCAGCACACAGTAGCAGTGCTATTGTGGTACCTGCTACAGTAGCCGAAACAGGCTGGGAGTTGAGCACCATCCCCCAGAGCAGAAGCCTAATCAGAACACAGCACCTTCCCCTACAGCAGCAGTAACCGGGCGGGAGTGGAGCCCCACCCCCCAAAATAGGGGAGACTCAGGGAGGCTCAGGAGCTGAAACACACCCCCAGCTGCACTAGCTCTAGCTTGGGAGCTCAGTACCTCCCTCCACATCAACAGTGACAGGGCAGGAATGACGCTCCACCCACAAGAGGCAGTAGCAGCTCAAATCGGGAGCTGCATGGTACATAGCTGGAGTGTGTGGGTGCCACTGGTCCACACACCCCAGCAGAATATCAGCAGAACCCACACACCCCAGAAGTACACCAATTGAACCCACACATCCCAGGCAGCAGCAGCACAGATCAGAAGCTGAGATCCATCCCCAGCAGCATCAACAGAGGCTGATCAGGAGCAGAGCCCCAGCCCAAGCAGCAGCAAGACTTTGGGAGCCGAAACCTGCATGACAGGCCAATACCAGATTCCAGTTGTCAGTTCTTCAGGACTCACAGGAAGAAAGTGGTGCCATACACCAAAACAGTCTGGGAAGCTGTGGGTGACTTATTTGATACACACGGACCTGCCTACACACTCCAACATCCCTCACCAGGCCTAGAACAACCAGATTACTAAAATGATTAGACAAAGAATACCCAAATGAAAGAAAAGAAGGAATCACCAAAAAAGAAGCTACAGAAAATAAAAGAAAACAACTTGTCAGATAGACAATTCAGAACAATGATTTGAAGGGTGCTCAAACAATTTGGTGAGATCTACAAGCAACTTAATAAGAATTATGAAGAGCTCACTGGGAACTACTTCAGCTTAAAAAAAGAGGTAGAAGCTATGTAAAACAATCAAGAGGAAATAAAGAATGAAATAGCTGTTATGAAAAATACTTTACAAAAGTTCAATAGTAGATTAGAAAAAGATGAAGACCAAATCAATGACCTAGAAGACAAGGTAGAAAAAAATTACCAAATAAAGCAGCAAATAAAAAAAAATTAAAAACCAGGAGGAGAGTTTAAGAGAGCTGTAGGACAATACAAAATGTAACAACATTTGCATTATAGGGGTACCAGAAGGAAAAAATCAGTGAAAGGAATAGAGAATCTGTTAAAAGAAATAATAACAGAAAACGTCCCTAAACTGGTGCTGGAAAAAGTCACACAAGTGTAGGAAACACAGAGAGACCCAAGCAAGATGAACCTAAAAAGATCCACAACTAGACACATCATAATTAAAATGGCAAACGATAAAGACAAAGAAAGAATTTGAAAGAGATAGAGGAAAATGGCAGTGGAGTGAATGGAAGCTACACAGACAATCTCCCAGGACTAAACAGAAATTACAACTAAAATAAAGACAAAACATTGGGAAAAAAGCAACAAAAAGCAGCAGGACAGGACCATATGACCAGGGACACCAGTAGGATATGCGGAGGCGCGTGAGGGTGGTGTGCTGGGAGCCCACACACAACAGCGGTCTTAGCTGTAAGCAATGCCCTTGAAGATAAAATACTAAGCTTGCTCCATGGCGCAGAGGGCTGAAACACAGCACTAGTTTAGCTACAGCCACTAACCTGGGGATCCGGCAGAGGGAGGGCAGACTGGACTGAAACTCTGTGGGGATACCCGAGATTTGGAGGGCACACAGAGTTTTTGCTGAGTCGCAGCCACAAAGGACAGTGGCCAGTTTGCTCCTTCTCAGAGCTGTGGGGAAAAGCAGCAGCCCCTCCCTCGAAGATTCAGCCTTTTCCAGATGAGGTCAAGAAATGCAAGTTGAAGCTCCTAAACAACCTGCATCTGTCCCACCCTCTGGAAATCCTCTTACACAGTACACCAGGGCTACATTCCAAGGCCCTGACTACCTGAGACTACTAGCCTCCAGGCAAAAAGCTAGAGGATAACTGAACTTTCTTGGGCTTGCAAATCTACACAGGAAAGTAAGACTTGACAGTGTTGTTTAACATGGGCCCACCCACAGTATTCCAAACCCAGTAGAGGGAGCCACAAAGAGCAGAACACTAAAACCCACAGAAACAAATATGGCAGGCTCCAAAACCCACTGAGATAGCCAAAATGGTGAAACAAAGAAACAAACCCCAAATGAAAGAACAAAAGATGAGATAAATGAAATGCAGTTAAGCAAATTATCAGAGGTAGAGTTCAGAGCCATGATCTGAAAGAAGCTCAACTGCATGAGTAAGGACATTAGCACCATGAGTAAAGATATAGAAATGTTGAAAACCAACGAAGTGGAAATGAAGAATGAAATAGCAGAAATAAAGAACACATTGGAAGGACTAAATAGCAGAGTAGAGGAAGCTGAGGACCAGATCAGTGAATTAGCAGACAGGGTGGAAAAACTCAACCTATCAAAAAACCAAAAGAATAAAATGTCCATCCTACCCAAAGCAATCCATAGATTCAATGCAATCCCCATCAAAATACCAAGGACATACTTCACAGAACTAGAACAAATACTTCAAAAGTTCTTATGGAACCAAAAAAGACCCTGAATTGCCACAGCAATCTTGAAAAAAAGAAGAACAAAGTAGGAGAAATCACATTACCAGATTTCAGGTTATACTACAAAGCCACTGTAATCAAAACAGCCTGGTACTGGCACAAGAACAGGCATATAGACCAGTGGAACAGAACAGAGAACCCAGAAATAGACCCAAGGCAATATGCTAAATTAACATTTGACAAAGGTGGCAATAGCATACAGTGGAGTAAAGACAGCCTCTTTATTAAATGGTGTTGGTAAAATTGAACAACTACATGCCAAAAAATGAAACTAGACGATCAACTTACACTATACACAAGAATAAACTCAAAATGGATAAAAGACTTAAGTGTGACTCATGAATCCATAAAAATCCTAGAAGAAAACGTAGGCAACAAAATTTCAGACATCATACGCAGCAGAATATTCACTGATACATCACCTAAGGCAATAGAAACAAAGGAGAAAATGAACACATGGGACTATATCAAACTCAGAAGCTTCTGCACAGCAAAAAAAAAACCACCACCAAAATTTAAAGGCAACCCACTATGGGAGAGCATAATTGCCAATGATACATCAGATAAGGAGTTAATTTCCAATATATATAGAGTGCTCATACAGCTCAACAAAAGGAAGACAAAGAACCCAATTTAAAAATGGGCAGAGGAGCTAAATAGACACTTCTCCAGATAGGACATACAAATGGCTAAGAGACATATAAAGAAATGCTCAGAATCACTAATCATCAGAGAGATGCAAATTAAAACAACAATGAGGTATTACCTCACACATGTCAAAATGGCCACCATCAACAAATCATCAAACAACACGTGTTGGAGAGGTTGCGGAGAAAAGGGGACTCTACGACACTGCTGGTGGGAATGCACACTGGTGTAGCCACTACGAAAAACACTATGGTGTTACCTCAAAAAATTAAAAGTTGAACTTCCATTTGACCCAGTGATCCCACTTCTAGGAATATACCCTAAGAAGCCTGAAATACCAATCAGAAAAAATATATGTACCCCCATGTTCGTAGCAGCACTATTTACAATACCTAAGACCTAGAAACAGCCCAAATGTCCATCATAGACAAATAGATTTAAAAAAAAGCTGTGGTAAATATACACAATGGAGTACTATGCAGTTGTAAGAAAGAAAGATCTCTTATCCTTTAAGATGACATGGAGGGACCTGAAGAGTATTATCCCAAGCAAAACAAGCCAAGCAGAATAAGACAAATATCACATGATCTCACTTATTTCTGGAATATAATGAAGATAACAGTCCGAGGTATGGGATAGTCCCAGAGACGTGGAAATGGGGTACAGACTGACAATCCCCAGAAGCGGGGGTTGGGGAAAGAGATAAAGAACAGAACTTATATGCATATATGAGTGAACAATGAACATGGACAACAAAGTTTGGGAAAGAGCGGGGAGGGTGAGGGGGAGGGTATCAGTGGGGGGGAAAGGAGAAACATCTGTCACAAAAATAAATAAATTCCTTAAATAAAAATTTTTAAAAATCCAAGAGGAAGAAACAATTAAAAAACTGAAAGATTGCGTAAGAGAACAGTGAGACAACTGAAAGTGTACTAACATTTGCATCATAGGAGCCCCAAAAGAGGAAGAAAATGGGCAAGGGTTAGAGAATATATTTGAAGAAACAGTGACAGAAAACTTTCCTAACTTGGTGAAGGAAGAAGGCATTCAAGTTCAAGAAGCACAGAGAGCCCCGAGTAACAAGAACCCAAATAGGCCCACACTAAGACACACAGTAATTAAAATGACAAAAATTAAAGACAAAGAGAATCTTAAAGGAAGCTACAGATAAGCAACAGGTTACCTACAAAGGAATCCCCATAAGGCTCTCAGCTCACATCTCAAAAGATACACTACAGGCCAGAAGAAAATGGCATGAACTCATCAAGGTCATGAAAAACAAGGATATGAATCCAAGACTACTCTACCCAGCAAGGCATTCATTCAGAATAAGAGGTCAAATAAAGGGCTTCCCAGACAAAAAAAACAAAAAAACAAAAAAGGCTAAGGGAATACATTAGCATCAAACCAGCACTGCAAGAAATATTAAACACACTGCTGTAATAAGTAGGAAAAATAAAAAAAATATATAACCACACTAAACAAAAATGACAAAGTACATATCAATAATCACCTTAAGTGTAAATGAACTGAATGCTCAGATAAAAAGGCACAGAGTAGCTGACTGGATAAGAAAGCATGACTCATCTATATGTTGTTTATAAGAGACCCATCTCACACAAAAGACTCACATAGATTGAAAGTGAAGAGATGAAAAAAAAGTCTTCCAAGCAAACAGAAAGGAAATAAAAGCTGGGGTAGCAATACTCATATCTGATAAAACAGATTTCAAAATGAAGGCCATAAAAACCAAGAAGGCCACTACATAATATTGAAAGCATCTATTCAACGGGAAGATATAACTTTGGTAAACATATATGCACCCAATATAGGAAGACCAGAATATATTAAAATCTTCTGGAGGAATTCAAAGGAGAAATCAACAGCAATACAATCACGGCAGAGGACTTCAACACCCCACTGACATCACTGGATAGATCCTCTAGACAAAAAGTTAGCAAGGAAACAGAGACTCTAAATGAAGTACTAGACCAAATGGATTTAATAGATATCTACAGAGAATTACACACCAAAACTACAGAATTCACATTCTTCTCAAATGCACATGGGAAATTCTCAAAGACAGACCACATGTTGGGACACAAACTAACTCTCTACAAGTTCAAGAAGACTGAAATCATATTAAGCATCTTCTAAGATCACAATGGCATGAAACTAGAAATCAATTGCAACAAAAACATGCAAAGACATTTGAACACATGGAGGCTAAATAGCATGTTATTAAACAATGAATGAGTTACCGAGGAGATCAAGGAAAAAATTAAAAATTTCCTGGAAACCAATGTAAATGAACACTCAACAACACGAAATCAATGGGATGAAGCAAAAGCAATTTGGAGAGTGACGTTCACAGCCCTACAGGCCGACCTCAAGAAACAAGAAAAATTTCTAATAGACTATCTAATCTCACAACTTAAAGAACTAGAAAGCAAACAAAAAGAAAACCGCAGAGCAAGTAGAAGGAAGGAAGATCAGAGCAGAAATAAAGGACATAGAGACCAAAAATAAAAAATAAAAAAACAAACAAATAATTCAAAGGATCAATGAAACAAAGAGCTGGTTTTTCAAAAACATAAACAAAATTGATGGAACCTTAGCTAGACTCACCAAGAAACAAAGAGAAAGAACCCAAATACACAAAATCAGAAAGAGGAGAGAAGTAACAACTGACACCAAAGAAACACAACAGATCATTAATAAATACTATGAACAATTATATGGCAACAAATTCGACAAACTAAGGGAAATGGACAAATTTCTAGACACACATAGTCTCCCAAAACTGGACCAGGAAGAGATAGAAAACTTGAACAAACCAATAACAACTAAGGAAATCAAAGATGTAATCAAGACTCTCCCAGCAAACAAAAGCCCTGGCCCAGATTGCTTCACGGGGGAATTTTACCAATCATTCAAAGAACTAACACACATTCTCCTCAAACTATTTCAAAAAATTCAAGATGAAGGAAGACTTCCAAACTCGTTTTATGAGGCCAGCATAATTCTAATTCCAAAACCAGAAAAAGACACTACAAAGAAAGAAAACTACAGGCTAATATCCGTGATTTACATAGATGCCAAATCCTTAACAAAATACTCGCAAATCAGATCCAGCAATACATCAAAAAAATTATTCACCATGACCAAGTGAGATTCATTACAGGGATGCAAGGCTGGTACAATATTCGCAAATCAATAAATGTGATACACCACATAAAAAAATGAAGGATAAAAACAACATGATCATATCAATACATACTGAAAAAGAATTTGACAAAATCAAGCACCCATTTCTGATAAAAACGCTCAGCAATGTGGAAATAAAGGGATCATATCTCAACATAATAAAGGCCATATATGTAGACCTGTAGGCAACATCATACTCAAAGGGCAAACATTAAAACCATTTCCCTTAAGAACAGGAACAAGACAAAGATGCCAACTTTCATCACTCTTATTTAACATAGTACTGGAAGTCTTAGCCACAGCAATCAGGCAGGAAGAAAAAATAAAAGGGATCCAAACTGGAAATGAGGAAGTAAAACTGTCATTATTCGCAGATGACATGATATTATACATAGAAAACCCTAAAGACTCCAGTAAAAATCTACTAGACTTAATAAATGAATTTGGCAAAGTAGCAGGATACAAAATTAACATCAAGAAATCAACGGCATTCTTATACACCAATGATGAACCCACAGAAAGAGAAACTAAAAAAACAATCCCATTTACCACTGTGGCAAAAAAATCAAGATACCTAGGAATAAACTTAACCGAAGAAGTAAAGGACCCATTTGCAGAAAACTACAGGACACTGAAAAAAGAAATAAAGGAAAAATATAGAAAAGTGGAAGCACATACCTTGTTCATGGATTGGAAGAATTAACATCATTAAAATGTCCATATTACCCAAAGCAATCTATAGATTCAATGCAATCCCCATCAAAATACCAAGGACATACTTCACAGAGCTAAAACAAATACTTCCAAAGTTCATAGGGAACCAAAAAAGAACCCGAATAGCCACAGCAATCTTGAAAAAGAAGAACAAAGTAGGTGGGATCACAATACCAGATATCAGGTTATACTACAAAGCTACTGTAATCAAAGCAGCCCGGTACTGGCACAAGAACGGGCATATAGACCAGTGGAACAGAAATAGAGAACCCAGAAATGGACTCAAGACGTTATGCTCAATTAATATTTGACAAAGGTGGTAAGAGCATACAATGGAGTAAAGACAGCCTCTTTAATAAAGGGTGTTGGGAAAATTGGGCTGCTACATGCAAAAAAATAAAACTAGACAATCAACTTAAACCATACACAAGAAATGACTGAAAATGGCTAAAAGACTTAAATGTGACCCGTGAAACCATAAAAATACTAGAAGAAATTGTAGGGAACAAAATTTTGGACATCATACGCAGCAGAATTTTCACTGATACGTCACATAAGGCCACAGAAACAAAGGAAAAAATTATCACATGGGACTACATCAAACTCAAAAGCTTCTGCACAGCAAAAGAAACAACCATCAAAACAGAAAGGGATCCCACTATATGGGAGACCATAACTACCAATTATACATCAGGTAAGGGGTTAATTACCAAAATATATAGAGTGCTCATACAACTCAACAAAACGAAGACATAGAACCCAATTAAAAAATGGGCAGAGCCCTGGCAGGTTTGTTCAGTGGTTAGAGCATCAGCCTGCACTCCAGGGTTCGGTTCCTGCTAATGGCACGTACCTCGGTTGCGGTCTGTCCCCAGCCCTGGTTGGGTTGTGCGGGAGGTAGCCACTCGATGTGTCCCTTTCACATTGATATTTCTCTCTCTTTACCACTCTTTCTGAACAAAAAATGGAAAAATGTCTTCGGGTGAGGATAAAAAAAAAAAAATGGGCAGAGGAGCTAAATAGAGACCTCTCCAAAAAGGACATACAAATGGCCAAGACACAGATGAAGTGCTCAACATCATTAATCATCAGAAAGATGCAAATTAAAACAACTATGAGGTATCACCTCACATCTGTCAGAATGGCTGCCATCAACAAATCATCAAACAACAAATGTTGGCGAGGATGTGGAAAAAAGAGGACTCTAGTACATTGCTGGTGAGAATGCAGACTGGTGCAGCCACTATGGAAAACAATATGGTATTACCTCAAAAAATTAAAAATTGAACTTCCATTTGACCCAGTGATCCCACTTCTAGGAATATACCCTAAGAAGCCTGAAACACCAATCAGAAAGAATATATGTAACCCCATGTTCATAGCAGCACTATTTATAATAGCTAAGAGCTGGAAACAGCCCAAGTGTCCATCAGTAGACGAATGGATAAAAAAGCAGTGGTACATATACACAATGGAGTACTATGCAGCTGTAAAAAGAAAGATCTCTTATCCTTTGAGATGAGATGGAGGAACCTGGCGAGTATTATCCTAAGCAAAACGAGCCAAGCAGAGAAAGACAAATATCACATGATCTCACTTATATACAGAATATAATGAACATAACAGCCTGAGGAATAGGGTAGACCCAGAAACGTGGAAGTAGAGTACAGACTGACAACACTCAGAAGAGGGGGGTGGGGGGAGGGAAAAGATAAACCACAGAACATATATGCATGTACGCATAACCGATGGACATGGACAACAAAGCTGGGGATGTGGTGGGGGGGATGGGGAAGAGGGTGTTAATGGGGAAAAATGGAGAAACATCTGTAACAAAAATACATTAACAACAAAAAATATTATCTTGAAAATTTAAGACAATGTTTTAGGTCATTCTATATTCTTCATTAGAAGTGCATTTGTTTTAATAATTGATTGAATAGTGCTTTGAACAATTGTGATATATTTTAGTTCGTGGAAAATTTAGAAATTAATAAACATTCTTTTCAAGTTGTAAAAAAAAAAACAAAAAAACATATGAACCAAAGAACGCATAAGCATATATGCATAACCAATGGACAAAAACAATTGTTGCAGGAAAGCAGGAGGACGGTAGGAGTGGGAAGGAGGGGGTCAATGGGGGAAAAAGGGGGAGACATCTGTAATATTTTCAACAATAAAGATAAAAAATCATATGTGAGTATTTTTTAAATGTCTTGAGTTTTAAACATTTTATTTTTTAAAGGCCTTGAAAATAGTCTTAAAACTATATTATAATGAATTCTAGCCTCTATCTATACATTTAAACCCTAACTCAAAAAAATAAAAACTTCTATTTTTTTAAAAAAACATGTTTTATTTTAAAATGCAATATCCTTTATTTTTTAATGATTACATTTTAGATAAATATTTGAAGTGAGTTTCCTGCTTTGCAGCATCAATTTTTAAAAAGCTGTGGGTCTTAAGTGAAGGAATATAAATTAATGCTAGTTCCCACCGGTGGATTTGAATATATAGCTTGTTATTTAAAGAAAATAATATATAATAAACTTCCAATAAGAAGCTAGAGCCAAAATAACAACATGAATTCCATTCTCACTGCATACCTTTATTTTTGCATCAATGCTACATTTTTCTTTTCTCCAATGTAATTCCTGCTTCCTCAGTTTCTCCAGGTCATTTAGCAGGTCAGCACAGCGGGTACTTAATTTCTCATTTTCCTCTTCTAGGTTTTTTATAACCAGTCTCTTTTGCTCTTCCTTATTCTGCACACACTCTTTAGTATCCTGCAGAACAGTACCACAGAGCCAATAAACAAACAAAACAAAACAAAACAAAAACAAAAAATGGTGAGAATTAATCAGCAAGTATAAACTATGCAGTTTTACCCTCACAGCAACTTCTTCTATATTTGATAGCCAAGGTCACCTATATACTTTTATTGGCCTCTTTTCATGCAGGTGGATGGATCATATTTTTTCACTGGATGACAGCTTTGATGAGTATACATTTGCAAAGAGCCCATTAATTGATCAAGCTGCCTTTGATGCTGTCCCCAGCTATTTTTGAGACCCACACAGACATATCCTCCCAGACCTGGGTTTTATCAATTAATAATGCCAGTCCCATCAGAATCTAATTACAAGAAGCCACATATTCACACTCCTACTTTCTTAGCTCCATTTCCATCATTAACTATTTATCTGAAAGTTATAAAGCTTGGAGTCTTAGCTTTAAAGCATCTTTCTCAAAGTTACTGCATGTGAGAAAACTGGTACAGCAGGGCCTAAGGCAATTTTTCCTCCAAGCTTGTCACTTTCTGTGCCACAGAAGCTGACAAAGCTTAAAGTAGGACTTCAAAGCAATGGTACTGTAAAACTATGTACAAGTCAACACACCTTAACTTCTTGCCTTTTATCTTTAAATTTTTTCTGCAAGTCACTGAATTCTTTCCTTAAGAAAGCATTTTCTTCATCTACTATAATCTTCCGCTTTACAAGGTCATTTATGTCCCGTTTTAATCCTGATTCTCTCTATGGAAAAAAAAAATCAGTTATTGGTAAGCTGATATTTCTAAGAAAAATTTATTTTATTTAAAAAGACTTAGACCTTGATTAAAATGTAAGGATTAACTAGCTTTCATAACAATGCTCATTTCTTTTCTGTGATATGCTCAGTTTTTTTAAGTAAATTGTGCAAGTATGGTACCTATTTATTAGTTTAAAATGAAGAACACATAAAAACTGGATACCAAATAGTAAGCCACATTCAGAAAGCAAACATTTGGGATTTGGGTATGTAATAAGAGAAAAACATAATTTTACAAAACAGTCTAATTAAGGAAAATGCATATTAACTAAAATAAGTATTATGCTTTTGAGTATCATTTGAAAGAAAATATTTTTCAGAGAAACAATTACAGTTTTTTGAAGGTGTAAATAATTTTAAAGAATAAAAAATGGCAAGTTTGTTTTAATACTAAAAATATCTTGCTCCATAGAAAGAATTTTCAGAATATTTCAACTATCACAATTTTCAACTGAATATTCTTCGTACTAGACAGAGATGCCTAAATGATATTTAATTGAAGGCTGTATCCATAACTCAATTCTTAGTTTCCCATCCCTCTCCTTATAGCTTTTCTCTCAGAAAATGTTCCCCCTTAGCTTATGGTCTCATCTATGTCTGAAAGACTACATAATCCATATTCCAGCCCTGAGTCCCTCCCAATCAGCAATGCCACATTTCTAACTTTCTATACAATACCTTCACTTGGATAATCTGCTGTCACCTCCAACTAACATGACAAAACTGAAATCCATATTCTGATACTATCTCTTTCTTAAATTTCTTCAACTTTAGTCAATACATCCATTGTTTCAACAAACAGTTATTAAGACCAATCATCTGGGGTTACACACACTTTTTTAAAGCCTCCAAGTCAATCCTTTTTTTTTTGGTACGTGCCCCAGTGGGAACCAAACCCGGGACTCTCTGGTCCGCAGACGGATGCTCCAACCACTGAGCCAAACCTGCCAAGGCTCCAAGTCATTCTTTTCTTTTTTCTTTTTTTTTTTCTTTTTTTTTTTTTATCCTCACCCAAGGACATTTTTCCATTCTTTGTTCAGGTAGAGTGGGAGGGAGAGAGAGAGAGAAACATCGACGTGAAAGGGACACATTGAGTGGCTGCCACCCGCACGACCAACCAGGGCCAGGAACAAACTGCAACCGAGGTACGTGCCCTTAGCGGGAACCGAACCCAAGTCTCTCTGGACCACAGGCCAACACTCTAACTACTGAGCCAAACCGGCCAGGCCTCTAAGTCATTCTTAACAGCATCCTTCCCTCAAGCCCATCTGCCTGTCAAGCAAGAAGCAGACATATCATGATATCAACACATGCTAAGCATGTCTCCTGATACTGTTGAGCAAAAACTATCTCCCAAATGGTATTATTCAAACTACAGATTATAATCTAGTAATGGTTCATTAAATCAATTTAGTCATCACAATCAGCATTTCTAAAGTGGAATAGATACAATAGAAAATATCAAAGTGATATGCATAAATTCTTAGGAAAAAACTATGCCCACAATAATATACTTATGAAAGAAACAGACACACTATATTAAATTAAACAGTTCCTAAATTTTTGCAGTATTTAATTTAGAATTTCTATTTTGTTTAAATATTATAAAACTCATATTTAATATATACTTTGTTATATGTTTACTTTTATCAGACATAGTAAGGATAACCATTTTTTTTTTTAATCCTCACCTGAAGACACTTTTGCATTCATCTTCAGATAGAGTGGGAGGAAGAGAGAGAGAAACATCGATGCAAGAGAGATACATTGAGTGGTCGCCACCCACACAACCCCAACCACGGCCGGGGAAAACTGCAACTGAGGTACATGCCCTTCAAGGGAATGAACCCAGGACTCTCTGGTCCGCGGGCCGATGCTCTAACCACTGAGCAAAACCGGCCAGGATAGGATAACCTATCCTGCCCTATCCAGGACAGGATAACCATTATTATATGAAACATTTATTTCATGTGTGTATACTGACTCATGAAGTAAAATATATTTTTTCATATTAATAACAGTTTGGAAACACCGCTCTAGATTATAGATACTTGGCGGTGAAAGTGCTAAGTCATAGGCTGGATGCACTTCATGAGTTTGCAACAGCTCCACATCTGTAGCAACACATGACTCTCAGGCTTACAAATCCAGAAGATAAATGACACCTCAACATAGTTTACATTCCTATTTCCTATTTAATTATTAGGGCATATCAAAATGTGTCTGATATCAGTCAAGCAGCATAAATATAGACCATAAATATCGCCTATCCACTATTCATAGCCCATTATTTTATTCTCATCTAAGCCTTATCCTCCTTCAAATTCAGTTTCTACCTTCTTCATGAGCCTTTGCCAACTATCAGTTATTTTGGCCATTTCTAAATTTCTGTATTGCCTACATTACTCATTTGACACATAACATACTAATTAGTCTTGTTAATTTTTCCTCTATGTACTCATACTGTCTCCCAAACCAAATTAGTAAATGTTTATGAATAAGATTGACACTGAATTATAAATTCAATCATGTGAACTTAACTTTTAAATAAAAAAGCAAAATACAGTGGGAAATTAGTTAATTAAAACTATCATATTCTGGTAATTAGTTTGATAAATTTGGTATTGTGTTACATAATCATTAAGGTAATAAATTAGATAAAGATGTACTACCAATAGAGAATGATTAATAAATTAAGCCCTCAAAGATTGTATAATTCAATTTTACACTACTATCAATAAAATATGTTATCATATTAGACTGCACTTCTACAAAACTTTTTGTGCAACCAGCTAAAATCTGTGTGTGTGGATGTGGGTGTTTGTAACTTCCTAGTAATTTAAGACTTACACAAGCTAAAGGAGTTGTCATTCCTAACTGTTCATGGGTTCAAGTTTTGAAAATTAAGAACTAGTTAATATTCCTCAGTGAAACAGCAAAACATAGTGAAGGGACTTCCTGGTTTCCAATTCAGCATGTAAAGAACTTATAAGTCATTTCTTCTGTTCACACAACAAGAACAAAGCTGAACAAACTGAAAATCAACAACTCTTCTTAGATCTGTCAGATAACTGAGGTCATAGGGCAAATTACTGTTTCCAAAACTGGAGAAACAAACAGGTAGATACAGATAACCACACTTCACCAGAGTAGAAATTCAGAAGCAGAAAACTTCATGGGAACCAGTACCAGGGTAGAAAAAAACTAATAGATAATAAATGAATTGGAGGATCAGTGTAGATACGTTTGAGAGTTAAAAAGTCCAAGAGGGCCCAGTCCTAGCAAAGCTCCCACGCTTTCATGAGTTTTATGTAAGATACTTGAGCCTGGTTGTCACAATGAAGATTGGAGAAAAATCTCTTCCTGCTTCCTACAGGGAGAGGGGAAAAGTAGCCATTTTAAAATATGTCCAAAGCACTCATTGCTTCTTAACAAGGCCTGGTCTCAAGAGAAACTATTTTACCAGGGCCTACTGGGGTTTTACCAGAGACTAACCAACCTGGAAGAAGAGAAATACCCAACTTCAACACCCTCTAGCCTTCCTATCTGTCCTAAGGGGGGTAAAACTGAGGAGCACTTGTGAAGGTCATAGCCCACAGGCACCTACCTATAAGACTAAAGCATACGTTCCTGCTCCCTCATACCTCACCACTACATCAATAGGGTTCTATATAATAACTTAAATATCTATGTATCTCAGATAACAATTAAAGTCTCTAGAGAAACCCAAATAAAAAAGGACACCAAAGCAGTTTAGCCTCTAACTACAACAAACAGAAACACAACCTAACCTGATAAAGTTAACACCTCACATTCAAGGACTATTTACCTCAGTACATTTTACCCATTTGGTTAATTTTATGAGTCAACTTGGCTAGGCCATGGTTTCCACTTTTTGATCAAACCACTCTACATGCTGTTGTAAAGGTATTTTTAGATGTGATCAACATTTAAATCCTAAATCTCTGAGTAAACAGATACCCTCCATATTGTGACTGGGCTTCATGCAATCAGTTGAAAACCTTAAGAAAAAGGGATATGGTCCTAAATTTTTTCCTCCGAAGTGCCAACATCAACTCTTCTCCCTGAGTCTCCAACCTGCCAGCCTGCCATGCATGAGCCAAAGCTTTAAAATCAATTGATCTCAATCTCTCAACATCTCTCAATCTTTCTCTCTCTCTCCCTCCCTTTCTCCTTCCCTCCCTCCCCACCCCATATAGATTTTGGTCCCATTTAGGACTTTAGTCTTAAAATTTCAAGTACGTGGGTTCTGCCACCAACCCGAATGAGCCTGGAAGCAGATTCTTTCCAAACTAAGCTTCCAGCTGAGAACACGACCCAATCCAAATGATGATTTAAAAAAACCTTATGAGCCCTGGCCAGTGTGGCTCTGTGGTTAAAGTATCAGCCCATGGACCTGGTTTGCTCCTGGCCCCTGTTGGGGTTGTGCGGGAGGCAACAACCATCAATGTGTCTCTCTCACATCAATGTTTCTCTCAATCTCTCTTCTCCTCCTCCCATCCTTCTACTCTACCTAAAAATTAATGGAAAATTAGCCTCGGGTGAGGATTAACCAATAAATAAATAAATAACCTTATGATATCCAGAGCAGAGGACCCACCTAAGCTATGCCCATATTCCTGATCCACAGCAACTTAATAAATGTGTGCGTTGTTTTAAGGCACTAGTTTGTGATAATTTGTTATACAGCAAGAGAAAAACAAGTATCAGTCAATCTATTCTACTATAGAATTTATACTAGAAAATAATGGAGAAATGGAACATAAGCATTATAAATCTTGACAGTATAAAAAAATCCCACAACTAAATAATGCTAACAACAGGAAATAAAGTCTTCTAATTACTCTCTGTGAGTTCACTTTAAAATGCAGGGGAAATAAAAGCTAAATAAGTAAAAGTATGATAATGTTCTCAATTTTTCCACTGTGCAGATGAGAGATACTCTCTAGATTTTTCAGAACATGTTAGAATCAAGAGATACAGTGTTCAATATAATATATAAAATAATAAACTTAATCACAAGAACATCAATATAGCTCTATATCTTCCAAATTACCAACATGAGAGTGCATGCACACACATATACACACAAGCATACACAAAGAGAAGACAAGATATGTAAAAGATTTAAAAAACAAAAGTGTAAGGTCAATCAGAAAACAATAACCAAATAAGTATGTTGTAGCAAGAAAAGCAAATGACATGAATTTACCTTTTAAAAGGTAAAGATGAGTCAAAACACAAAGTCCAATAAAATATTATATACAGAGATTCATCTAAAGATGCAATGCAAAAGGATGAACAAAGATATAATAGATTAATAAGAAGAAAGATAATAGTTTAAGAAAAATATAGATACAATCTGAATAACTAAAGAGATGAAAAACTGTGAATGTACTGAACCTTGTGATCTTCTTAATCCCATGGTCTCCACCTTCATCTAGAATTCTGCTAACTCAGTCAAGTCCTCTTGCATTGTGTATTTTTAATTTCTTTCTCCATTACTTTCAAATATTTAGCCTAATACTTTTTAAGTGAAGAATCTTCTTTCTCTTCATTGCACAACTCCTCATTCTTTTCCATTACTTTGTTAGAATTACGTGATCTCTTAAAATGTCATATACCAATTCTCCTTGTATTGCTTTCTAAAATCACCAAATACTTCATTATTGCTAAATTTAATCTTTTCACAAACCCCACTTTTGAAGCATTTTAAAACACTGATCACCTTTTGCTTCTTGAAATTCCTTTTTTAATTCATGAGCTATTACATTATACTTTCTTCTTCCCTGAACAGTCATTTCATCTCTTTTACTGAAATTTGCTTTCCTCTAATCCATTAACAATATCAGCAAATATCTTTGTTCTTAGAATTCTCACTGTTTAAACTCTTCCCTCTAACTACATCTTAAAGATGTACATCTTAAATTTCTACATCTTAAAGAGAAAATTCCTTCCCAGGGGTCAGATCCAGGCTTTCAACAGTTCGCTAAAAAATCTCTAAATGGAAATCCTACCAATAACTAAAACACAAATTTTCTAAAAGGAGATCAAAACCTAATCCTCACAGTAAGTTGTAACTCCTGATAATAACCCTCTTTCTGATAATAATGCCACTGTTCTCTGGTTTCTCCAGACTGAAATCCTAATAGTCACTTTCAAATTACTGTCAAGTCCTATGATTCTAATTTACATAGCTTTCATTCCTGCAAACCTAATAGTTCAAGTTCATGGCATTACTCTTAGAGTATAAGAAAACTTCCCAATAGATCATTTCACTTTCTGCTTTCCTTTTCCTAATTGTTCATACTGATTATCAGTTTTATTTTTATGGACTGCAGCTCAATTAACGTAAGTCCCTAATGAAAAACCTAGATAGATTTCTCTGGCCTACCAGTAAAATCCAAATTTTTCTTTCAAGCAATCAAGGACTTTCCTTAATAAAAGTGCAACAAAACATTAGTCTTATCTCAACCTAAACTCCTACACACTATCTATGAAACAGACTATGTAAATTTCAGTATTACCCAAACATGCCTTATACTCCTACTTTCATGCATTTTGCCTAATATTCACCCTGGGCAAATCCTCCTATGATCTCTACCTATTAAAACCCATTTTAATACTGCAAGACCTCTCCACACAAATTAATCACTCCTTCCTTTGAATATTTACAATATTTTGCTTGTGATTCTCTCATGGCACTTATAATATTTTTTTTTCGATATTCAATGAACATCTATTATGAGCCAGGCAATATGGTTAATATTAGGTGCTGGGTAAAAAAGGGTCAATGGGTATATAAGAGTTCCCACCCTCACATAACCTGTAATCCATTGTAGGAAAATATGGTTACTTGATCCTTCCTTATATCCCCACCCTACTTCACAAAGACATTTAAAAATCTTTAAAGCCAAGATTTGTAATTCTGAGTTTTCCACAGTGCCATCACAAGATGGTACATATATTTAATACAATATTTCATTGAACTGAACTGAAAATATACCTTGCAGAAAGTTATAACCATCATTGCACCAAAATATACATAATGTAGGCTAAGAAATTAGGGGCCTAAAAAACAACTTGACAAACAGAGAAAGACAAGTATCATATGATCTCACTTATTTGTGGAATATAATGAACATAATAGTCTGAGGAATGGGGTAGTCCCAGAGACGTGGAAGTGGGGTACAGACTGACAATCCCCAGAAGAGGGGGTGGTGGGGGAGAGAGAAACCACAGAACTTACATGCATGTATGCATGAACAATGGACATGGACAACAAAGCTGGGGACAGGGCGGGGAGGGAGAGGGAGAGGGATTCAGTGGGGGAAAAAGGAGAAACATCTGTAACAAAAATAAATAAATTAATTAAATTTTTAAAAAGAAGAAGGAAAAAAACAAGTTGACACCTGAAAATCAAATAATTTTTTGGACGGGAATTTAATATTTTATACATGAGCTAAGTGATTCTGCTCAAAAAGGTAAATAATAAAATAGCATTTAACAAAGAAAGAGGAAGTAGAAAAAGAATTTAGCAAAAAAAGAGGGGAAAATATATTGTCATTTAAGAATGTCAACATTTTTTTAAATGGTATACTGTAGCTATCTAAATCTGGTGAATGAGCATTCCCTAAAGCATTGCAAACTTATGCCCCAGGATATCAAAAACAGTGCCAAAATTCATTCTCCTCTGTATAATAAGATTGTAACTGAGAAAGTGACTGGTTATCCTGGATCTACATTTTCCAAAGCCCGCTGAATCTTGGGGTGTCTATATGACTCACTTTTCCCAATGAAATGTGAGTACAGATGATGTTTGCCACTTCTAAGTCATAAAGTTGTACCAATTGAACAGTTTAGCCTAACCTAATTAATGTACTACGCACATGACAATACACATCTTAGAATGCATTCTGACACTGTTTGATATACAGGTAGAAAATACAACTGTTGTTTTCTTCCACAACAAACTGACTAAAATGTTATTTCTAAAATTTCATCATTGTAGTATCAATTATGACATTTACTATAAAGAAAACTTATACTAAGTATGACTGAGTCTCAAGCTGGCTACAATGTTGCAGAAGGTATGAACTTCAAATTTATATATCAAATTGGAATCTATATTCCATTTTTAAAAGAGTTTATATGGATGTAAAAAATAGAAAATAATTGAATCTTTTATTTAACTTCCACTTTTAGTCATTTAATAAAACAACTTTATAACAATAACTAACCCGAAATCAAAGTTCTCATGACCCTTTAATTGGCTAGAAAGGAAAATACAGTCAAAACCAGAAGAAAATAGTTCCCAAAAAGAACCTCCATGTAATTCAGAAAGAAATTATAGATAATTTATCCCATAATGAGTAACTGGGTACAAAATGAATTTAAATATGATATCATGATTAAGGCCATTCTTACAATAAATTTCTTTCACCTTTATTTTGAAGATGTTTGTACCTTGAAAATGGTTTCTGGAAGCACTGACCACATGGATTTTAACAGTGATACTATATAGGTTGTATAAATTATATGTAATGATATATTTATAATTATGGAGTCAGTATGTTATATATACTTATTATATAAAGTTATATGTAATAGTACAATTTACTGATTATACATAAAAGGTAGGACTGTGCTGATTCAAAAATATAAGCTTTACAAAGATCAAATAGAGTACAGCTGGTATGGCTCAGTGGTTGAACATTGAACCATGCACTAAGAGGTCGTGGTTCAATTCCTGGTGAGGACATATGCCCAGGTTGTGGGCCCAGTCCTCAGTGGGGGGCATGCAAGAGGCAGCCAATCGATGTTCTCTCTTATCAATGTTTCTCTCTCTTTATCCCTCTCACTTCCTCTCTCTCTAAAAAGAAATCAATAAAAGAAAAAATAAATAAATAAAAATAAAAAGATCAAATAGAATCATCCCAGTTATTGTTGATCTTTTCTACAAACAAAATCACCTGAAAATTTACAAGTTTCAGAAATGAATGACAACTGCTAAAAATAAAAAAGAAAATTCAATAAAATAAATAACTGCTAGATACTACTATAAAACTATAACACCATCTTATGCATTTTAATGTATAAATATAGCCTATTAATTCAGAAAATAAATAATAGGCTACAAGCAAAGTATAATAATAAAGAACAATCTAACTATAGTAGTTTCAAAATAGTAATGGCTTAACATAACGACCCCGATATTCTTAATGAACATTATTGCAAAAAATTATTTAAAATAATTGTAAAGACCTGAAACAAATACAGTATTTTAAGTATTTTCTATTTTAATACCAACCTGTTCCAATTCTTGTATTTTAGCATCCTTGACTTGCAGAATTTCTAAAACTTTTCTGTCTTTAGCTTCTGATTTCTGTTTTTCTCTAGAAACAACAAAAAAATGTATATATACATTGAGAGTTTATTAGTCATAATTGGTAGCTAATCCTTTATTTGTTTATTTTTAATCCTTAATGAGGATTTTTCTCACTCATCTTCAGAGTGGGAGGGAGAGAGAAAAACATCAACATAAGAGAGACACATCAACTGGTTGCATCTCACATGACCCCAACCAGGGCTGGGAACAGACCATAAGCGAGGTACATGCCCTTAATGGGAATCAAACCCACGACTCTTTGGTCCGAGGGCTGATGCTCTAACCACTGAGTCAAACCAGCCAGCGTGGTAGCTGATCTTTTAAAATTTCACATCCTGGCCCAGCCAGTGTGGCTCACTGGTTGAGTATTAATTCAAGCACCAACAGGTCGTGGGTTCAATCCCTGATCAGGGCACATGCCCAGGTTGTAGGCCCGATCCCCAGTGGGGGGCATGCAGGAGGCAGCCAATCGATGTTCTTTCTCATCTATGTTTCTATCTCTCTCTCCCTCTCCCTTCCTCTAAAAATTAGTAAAAGAAAAAAAATTTCACATCCTGATAGTGAGTGCCACTTTAAAATTTATGGAAAATTAAGTTATCTGGGGTTGACAGCCCTTTCCATATTAATCAGAAACCATATGTCAAGTGACATATAGTGGAGGGAAGGTGGTACAGACTGGAGTTGTCTGAGGTGGGTGGCACTGCGGGGAGACATGGAAGAGCAGCAGCAGGATACCTGCGCCCAGTCTTCAACCCCGCATACTGAAGCAGCCCTTTTTCCTGAGGGGCACAAGCTGATCCCAGCAGCAATAGGCTGGGGAAAGGCAAATACCTTGCCCTTGGAGAGAATGCCTGCCCCACCCTCAGGAATCCTGCTCACCCCACCCTGCACCTCAACCTCTTGCTAAGGAGGCAGAAGCAGAGGCCAAGCCTACAGGTCTGGGCAGTTTCGGGGCATCAGTGACTGGCTTTGAGGAAGGGGGCATTCTCCCTTCTTTTCCAGGAGCCTGACTATTGCTTCCCCCTCACAGGAGAGCTGGTAGAAACTCCCAACTTCCAGCAGACCCCACCAAACGGAATATGAGGGGCTCTGCCCTGCCGAGGTCAGGGAAATATTCCAGAACTGACTACTACATGTGGCTCTGGGACAGGAGAACAAATCCACCATCTTCCCTAAAATCTGAACAGCACTTCCCCCTCACTGGAGACCCAGAGGTCTCATCCTCCCAATTCCACCAAAAGCCTTTCAGAAATAGCCTTTTCAGTGATTAAGTTTCACAGGGGACCAACAAGTAGAAGCGGGCACAGGCATATTCCAATGTGCCTGGGAATGTTTGCTGACCTACCCTGGACCCTTTGCTGCTAACAATCTGGCATTAGAGTGCCTCCTGTATACAGCCAAGCCCTGTGGAGGCAGCCACAAACTGTGGATCACTTGAAGCTTCAAATAAGCTGCCAAGAGCCAAACATGAACAGCTTCTGACAGTGGTCAAAACTCAAGTACTTCCCAGGAGGCCCAAAACCAGCATTCAAAACACTCAGCCTTACCCTGGCTGGTGTGGCTCAGTTGGCTGGGTATCATCCTGAGCACCAGAATAATGCAGATTCCTCATAAAGGGCATATGCCCGGGTTGTGGGCTGAATCCCCAGTACAGGGCATGCAGGAGGCAGCCAATTGATGTTGTGCTCTCACACTGATGTTTCTCTCTCTCTCTCTCTCTCTCTCTCTCTCCTCCCCCTTCTCTCTCTAAAGAAACAAAAAAAAACAAAAGAAACAGTCAGCCCTCAGTCAACATAACAGCAGGATCCAAAGGGAACTTCCAGCAGATACTAAACTCTGCTGAGACAAACTCCACATTACTTTTACTCTTTTTTTCTCATTATTTTTTTTCTTTTTTACTGCTTTTTTATTATTTTTCTTTTTTCTTTCGTATCTCTTATTTTTTCCTTTTTTTTTTTTACTATATATTTTTTCTTTCTCCTTCCTTCTTTCTTCCTTGTCTTATTTTTCTTCTTTCCCTTCCTTTCCCCTTTTTATAATTTTTTCCTTCCTCTTTTCTTTTATATCATCTTTCTTATCCTAATTTTATTCTTAATTTTTTCTCTCTCTTGTTTCCTTTCATATTCTATTCTCTTCCTCTATTTTCTCTTCTTATAAGTTTTTAATATCTTTTATTTTTCTGTTCTCTTTTCTCTTTCCAAATTATCTTTCCTTTTGTGGTTGTTTTTGTTGGGATCTTTTGTATGTTTGTGTTTGGTTTCTTTCTTCGGTTTGTTGTGTTTTCTTTTTTCTGTCAGGACCTGCACAGCAGTTCACACGATGTCATTGGGGTTGAACCTCACAGTCAGACATCCTGAGGGGAGATCCCACCCATGAATGAAACATCAACTATCAAGACACATTTACAACAGGAGAGTCCAAATGACCCACAGAAGGCACATTCCAACAGCATCCATATCGCTCAGGAGACCAAACAGACTGCACCACTGGGTCTCACAGAACACTTACTACATAAGGCCACCCCATGAAGACTGTAGGCATACCAGTTCTATCTAATACATGGGGAAAAAAACACAAAGAGACAGCTAAAATGGGAAGACAAAGAAATCACCTCCAAATAAAAGAAAAGGAAGAGTCTCCAGAAAAAAAAGGTAAATGAAATGGAGGCAAGCAATTTATCAGCTATAGAATTCCAAGTAATGGTTATAAGGCTGCTCAAGGAACTTAGTGAGAATTACAAGTAACTTAGTGGGAACTACAACAGCATGTAAAATGAAATAGAAACCATGAAGGAGAACCAGTTGTAAATGAAGAATACTATATCTCAGATCAAGAATACACTGCAAGGAATTAAAAGTAGATTGGATGAAACAGGGGATCGAATCAGTGATTTGGAAGACAAGGTAGAGAAAAACACCTAATTAGAGCAGAAAAAAGAAAAAAAGAATTAAAAAACGAAGAATAGTTTAAGGGAACTTCAGGAAAACAGCAAACGTAACAAAATCTGCATCATAGGGATACCAAAAGGAAAAGAATGTGAGCAAGAAATAGAGAAGCTCTTTAAAGAAATAATGACAGAAACATTCCCTAACCTGTTGAAGAAAAAAGTCACACAAGTTCAGGAAGCACAGAGAATCCCAATCAAGATGAACTCAAAGAGACCCACACCAAGACACATCATAATTAACATGGTAAACATTAAGACAAAGAAAGAATCTTAAAGGCAGGAAGAAAGAGACAGAAAGTAACCTACAAGGAAGTTGCTATTAAACTGTCAGCTGATTTCTCAATAGAAATACTTCAAGCCAGAAGGTAGTGGCATGAAATAATCAAGGTAATGAAACTCAAGAACCTTAATCCAAGACTACTCTATCCAGGAAAGCTATCATTTAAAATTGAAGGCAAAATAAAAAGCTTCCCAGAAAAAAAAAAAAAAGGCTAAAGGAGTACATTACCCCAAACCACCATTGAAAGAAATGTTAAAAGGATTGCTTTAAGAAGAAGAAGAGAGATTTTTATAATTTTTCAACTTACATTTAAGGTAAAAAGGAAAAAATGTCAATAAATAAGTATCTACCAATAATACCCTCAACTGTAAATGAACTAAATGCTCCAGTCAAAAGACAGAGTATTGCTGAATACATAAGGAAACATGACCCACATGTATGTTGTCTGCAAGAGACCCACCTCAGTACAAAAGAATCACACAGACAAAAAGTGAATTAATAGAAAGAAATATTCCATGCAAATAAAAACAAAAAACCTAGAGTAATAATACTCATATCTCAAAATAGATTTCAAATCAAAGGCTATAACAAGAGACAAAGAAGGTAACTACATAATACTAAAATAATAGATCCAAAAAGAAAATATAACCATTGTAAACTTATACGTACCCAATACAGGACCACCTATGAATTTTTTTAAAAAAAGCTATTGGTGGACTTTGAGGAAAAGATTGACAGCAACACAATCATAGTAGGAGATTTGAACATCCCACTAACATCACTGGATAGAGCTTCCCAACAAAAAACAGCAACCTTAAACAACATGCTACATCAGATAAATTTAATTGATATTTACAGAACATTTAATCCCAAAGCAGCAGGATATACATTTTTCTCAAGTGCACATAAAACATTCTTAAACATAGACAATACATTAGGACATAAAATAAGCCTTAACACATTCAAGAAGACTGAAATCATATCAAGCTCGGATCACAATGGCATAAAACTAGAAATCAACTACAATAAAATTTAAAAAAAACTCAAAAACATTCAAACACATGGAGGCTAAATGACCCACATCAGTCAGAGCCAGAAGATATTTTTCCATTGATCTTTTTTG
Source organism: Molossus molossus (assembly GCF_014108415.1). NCBI lineage: Eukaryota > Metazoa > Chordata > Mammalia > Chiroptera > Molossidae > Molossus > Molossus molossus. The sequence continues at coordinate 68,350,738 of NW_023425349.1, read as the reverse complement.
AGAGAGTAAAAAGGAGGAATGGAGGCAGGGAGGGAGAGAAGAAAAAAGAGAAAGAGAGGGAGGGAGAGAAATAGCAATGTGAGAGAAAGACATCAATTGGATGCCTCCTGCATGACCCTGACCAAAGTCGGAGATCAAACCTGCAACCCTGATATGTGCCCTTGACCTGGAATCGAAACTGCAACACTTTGTTGTGCTGGACAACATTCTAACCACTGAACTAAACCAACCAGTGCACATTTTCACCACTGTTATTCAACATAGTACTGAAAGTCCTAGCCATAGTGATCAGACAAGAAGAAAAAATAAAAGGCATCCAAACAGGAAAGGAAGAAATAAAACTGTCATTATTTGTAGATGACAAGATATTATACATACAAAAACCTAAAGGCTCCACCAAAAAACTGCTAGATTTAATAAATAAAGTCAGCAAAGCAGCAGTATACAAAAATTAATATCCCGAAATCGATGGCATTTTAATACACCAATAATGATCTCCCTGAAAGAGAAAATTTTTAAAAAATCCCATTTACCATTGCAACAAAAACAAAAATAAGGTACCTGTGAATAAAGTTAACCATGGAGGTAAAAGACCTATATGTAGAAAACTATGAGATATTGACAAAAAAAATAGATGACAATAAAAACAAGTAGAAACATATACCATGTTTATAAATTGGCAGAATTAACACCATTAAAATGTCTATACTACCCAAAGCAATCTACAGATTGAATACAATTCCTACCAAAATACCAATGGAATATTTCACAAATTTAGAAAAAATATTTCAAAAAGTTATATGAAAGCAAAAAAGACCCCAAATAGGTACAGCAATCTTGAGAAAGAAGAACAAAGTTGGAGGGATCACAATACCATATATCAAACTATACTACAAAGCCACTGAAATCAAAACAACATGATACTGGCACAGGAACAGGAAAATAGACCAGTAAAACATAGCAGAGATCAACCCACACCATTATGGTGAATTAATATTTGACAAAGGAGGCAAGAGTATACAAATGAGAAAAGATAGTCTCTTCAATAAAAGGTGTTAGGAAAATTGGACTAGTACATAAAAAAAAAAAAAACAATGAAACGACCACCAACTCACCCCATACACAAGAACAAACTCAAAATGAACAAAACACTTAAATATAAATCTAAAAACCATAAAAATCCTAGAAGAAAACAGAGGAAGTAAAATCTCAGACATCTCACATAGCAGTATGTTCACTGCTACATCTCCCAGGGCAACAGAAACAAAGAAAAAAATAAACAATGGGACTACATCAAACTAGAAAGTTTCTGCACAGCAAAAGAAACCACCAACAAAATGAAAAGGGAACCCACTGTACAGGAGAACATATTCACCAATGATACATCTGATAAGAGGTTCATTTCCAAAATATGAAAAGAACTCATACAACTCAACACAAGGAAGACAAACAATCCAATTAAAAATTGGAGAGATGATCTGAATAGATACTTTTCCAAAGAGGACTTATAGACGGCCAAGAGACATATGCAAAAATGCTCAACACCATTAATCATCAGAGAGATGAAAATTAAAACCACAATGAGGTATCACCTCACACCTGCCAGAATAGCTACCATCAACAAATCAACAAACAACAAGTGCTGGCAAGGATGTAGAGAAAAGGAAACCCTACTACATTTTGGGTAGGAATGCAGAATGGTACAGCCACTGTGGAAAACAGTATGGAGTTTCCTCAAAAAAATTAAAAATGAAACTGCCATTTGAGCCAGTAATCCCACTTCTGGATATACATTTTAAGAATCCCGAGCTGGCTGGTTTGGCTCAGTGGTTAAAGTGTCGGCCTGTGGTCCAGAGAGACCCGGGTTCGGTTCCTGCTAAGGGCAGGTATCTCGGTTGCGGTTTGTACCTGGCCCTGTTTGAGTTGTGCAGGTGGCAGCCAGTCGATGTTTCTTTCTCTTTCTCTCTCTCTCTCTCTCTCTCTCTCTCTCTCTCTCTCTCTCTCTCTCGCCCCCCCTCCCTCCCACTCTATCTCAACAAAAAAAATGGAAAAATGTCGAGTGAAAATTTAAAAAAAGAATTCTGAAACACCAAGCAGAAAGAATATATGCACGCTGGGTTCATAGTAGGGTTATTTACAATAGCTAAGGTCTGGAAACAGCCCAAGTTTCCATCAATAGATGAGTGGATAAAAAAGCTGTGGTGTCCTGGCCAATTTGGATCAGTGGTTAGAGCATCCATCCATGGACCAAAGGGTCAATCTCCAGCCCCAGTCGGGGTTGTGCAGGAGGCAACCAATGTGTCTCTCTCACATCAATGTTTCTCTCTCTCTCTCTCTGTCTCTTTCTTTCTCTCGCTCTCTCTCACTCCCTTCTACTCTATCTAAAAATTAATGGGAAAATATTCTCAGGTGAGGATTAACAACAACAACAAAAGCTGTGGTATATTTTCAAAATGGAATACTATGGGGCTATAAAAAAAAAGCTCTTACAGTTTGCAACAGCAAGGATGGAGGACCTGGAGATTATTATGCAAAGTGAAATATAGTCGGCCCTCGTTTATCGCACTTAATCAGTTCCAGACTCTACCACGATAAATGAATTTCCACGAAGTAGGATTCTTTATTTATATACAGTCGTCCCTCACCACTTCACACTTCGACTTTCGCAGCTTCACTCTATCGCGGTTTTTTCAAACACCACACCACAACACACCACACCACACTACACCACACTTGAAGAAACTGCGATAGAGTGAAGCCTTGAAAGTCGGAGCATAAAGTGGTGAGGGACGACTGTATGCCAAGTAGAGAAAGACAAATATCACATGATCTCACTTATATGTGGAATCCAATAAACAAAATAAACTGATAAAATAGGTCCAGTGGCCTGGATGTATGAAACAAACTGACAGATCTCAGAGGGGAGGGGGATGGTGGGGACAGGAAGAGATTAACCAAAGAACATATATTCATATACGCAGAGCCCATGAACAAAGACAATAGTGTGGGGAAGGTCTGGGGTGGAGTGAGGGCATGGTAAAAGGGGGAGAAATGGGGGACATCTGTAATACTGTCAAAAATAACTTCTTGGGACAAAAAATGGCGGCGGACTGAATGGAGCTACACAGACCATCTCCCAGGTCCAAACTGGATTTACAACGAAAATAAAGACAAATCGTCAGGAAGGGGAAAACGAAAGACACCTTGGAGGACCACATAACCAGGGACACTGACTCAATCCTGGTAGGATTGCAAGGACGCCAGAGGGGGTTGGGAGCCCATGGTCTGCAACAGCCTGGGCTGGGACAAGCGGACTCGGCTGGGACCAGGGGACTCAGTGGGAAGCTGCTGCCACCTCGGCTGCAACACCAGCTGAGTCCTGCGAACTCTGCTGCGTCCTAAGCCCTCGGCTGGTGCCACACAGACTCAGCTGAGACCAGGGGACTCTGCTGGAAGCTGCTGCCACCTCAGCAGTGTCCTGCTACTGCGGCTTTGTCCTGTGGCTTCTGCTGAGTGCGATGCCCTCGGCTGGTGCCACAGCCGCAGCCGCCCTTGGCTGGAAGCAGCGCCCTGGGTTAAAAGTCCCAGGTGGCTCCATGACGCAGAGTCTAGACAGAGGATAAACTGGCAGCAGCCACTCACCTTGGGCTCCGGCAGAGGGAAGGCAGACAGGACGGGAACTGTGTGGGGACACTAGGGTTTTGGAGGGTGCTCAGAGCTTTTGCTGAGTGCAGCCACGCAAGACTGTGTTCATCTTACTCCTTCACAGGGCCCTGGAGAGAGGCGGCAGCCCCTCCCTCAGAGATTCAAACCCACATGGTGGCCATTGAAATGCTAATTGAGGCCCATTAACAACCAGCAGTTGCCACAACCTCAGGTAATCCTCTTACACTGAGCACCTGAGGGAGTTTTTCACGCAACTCAGAAACCAAGGTTCTTCAGGTGACCTCTACTAATAGCCTCCAGGCAAAAAAAGCTAGAGGCTAACTACCATTTCTTGGGCTAGGAACACTAACCAGAAAAGCTAAGACTTGACAGTGGGATTTAAAGTGGGTCCTCACTGGCTCATCCAAACCCAGGAGAGGGAGGCACAAACAGCAGAACACCAACATCCACAGGGAAAATTTGGCAGACTCCAAAGCCCACTGTGATAGCCAAAATGGTGAAAAACAGAAACAAAAGCCAAATGAAAGAACAAGAGACCTCTACGGAGGATGAGATAAATGAGGTGCAGTTAAGCAAGTTAACAGAACTAGAATTTAGAGCCATGATGTTGAGGAAGCTCAACAGCATGTGTAAGGACATGAGCACCATGAGTAAGGACACAGAAATGTTGAAAATCAACCAGTTGGAAATTAAAAACCTCCAAGAAGAAATGAAGAATGACATATCAGAAATGAAAAACAAATTGGGAGGTCTAAAAAGCAGAGTAGAGGAAGCTGAGGACCACATCAGTGAATTAGAAGACAGGGTAGAAAAAAATCAACCAATCGGAAACCCAAAAGGAAAAACGATTAAAAAACAGGAAGACAGCTTAAGAGAACTGTGGGACAACTGGAAACATGATAATATTCACATCATAGGAGTCCCTGAAGAAGAAAATGAGCAAGGGTTAGAGAATATATTCAAAGAAATGGTGAAAGAAAACTTCCCTAATTTGATGAAGAAGAAGGCATTCAAGTTCACGAAGCACAGAGAAGCACAAGTAAGAAGAACCCAAACAGGCACACACCAAGACACATAGTAATCAAACTGCCAAAAATTCAAGACAAAGAGAGAATCCTAAAAGCAGCAAGAGATAAGCAACAGGTTACCTACAAAGGAAACCCCATAAGGCTCTCAGCTGATTTCTCACAAGAAACACTACAGGCCAGAAGGAAATGGCATGAAGTAATCAAGGTCATGAAAAACAAGGATCTGAATCCAAGTCTACTCTACCCAGCAAGGCTATCATTCAAAATGGAAGGTTAAATAAAGAGATTCCCAGACAAAAAACGGCTAAGAGAATACATTAGCACCAAACCAGCACTGCAAGAAATGTTAAAAGGACTGCTGCAATTAGCAGGAGAAATGGGAAGAAAAATAGAACCACACTAAACAAAAATGGCAATAAGTAAGTACATATCAATAATCACCTTAAATGTAAATGCATTGAATGCTCCCATTAAAAAGACACAGAGTAGCTGATTGGGTAAGAAAGCATGACTCATCTATATGTTGTTTACAAGAGACCCACCTCACAACAAAAGACTCACATAGATTGAAAGTGAAGGGATAGAAAAAAATCTTCCAAGCAAACAAAAAGGATAAAAAGCTGGGGTAGCGATACTCATATCTGATCAAATGGATTTCAAAATGATGGCCATAACTAGAGACAAAGAAGACCACTAAATAATATTGAAAGAAACTATACAACAGGAAGATATAACCTTAATAAACATATATGCACCCAATATAGGAGCACCAAAATATATCAAAAATCTTCTGGAGGACTTCAAAGGAGAAATCGATAGCAATACAATCATAGCAGGGGACTTCAACACCCCGCTGACATCACTGGATAGATCCTCTAGACAAAAAATTAGCAAGGAAACAGAGACTCTAAATGAAGCACTAGACCAAATGGATTTAATAGATATCTACAGAGAACTACACCCCAAAACTAAAGAATTCACATTCTTCTCAAGTGCACATGGGACATTCTCAAAGATAGACCACACGTTAGGGCAAAAACTAAGTCTATACAAGTTCAAGAAGACTGAAATCATATCAAGCATCTTCTCAGATCACAATGGCATGAAACTAGAAATCAATTGCAACAAGAACATACAAAGACATTTAAACACATGGAAGCTAAATAGCATGTTATTAAACAATGAATGGGTCACCGAGGATATCAAGGAAGAAATAAAAACTTCATGGAAACCAATGAAAATGAAGACACAACAACACAAAACTATGGGATGCAGCAAAAGCAGTTCTGAGAGGGAATTTCATAGTACTACAGGCCTACCTCAAAAAACAAGAAAAATCTCTAATAGAATATCTAACCTTACAACTTAAAGAACTAGAGAACAGACAAAAAGAAAACCGCAGAGCAAGTAGAAGGAAGGAAATAGTAAACATCAGAGCACAAATAAACAACATAGAGACCAAAAAAACAATTCAAAGAATCAATGAAACAAAGACCTGGTTCTTTGAAAAGATAAACAAGATTGATGGACCCTTAGCTAGACTCACCAGGAAACAAAGAGAGAGAACCCAAATATACAAAATCAGAAATGAAAGACGAAAAGTAACAACTGACACCACAGAAATACAAAAGATCGTTAACAACTACTATGAACAATTATGTGGCAAGAAATTCAAAAATCTAAGTGAAATGGACAAGTTTCTAGAAACACATAGTCTCCCAAATCTGGACCGGGAAAGATAGAAAACTTGAACAGACCAATAACAACAGAAGAAATTAAAGATGTAATCAAGACTCTTTCAGCAAACAAAAGCCCAGGCCCAGATGGCTTCAGGGGGGAGTTTTACCGAACATTCAAAGAAGAACTAATACCATTCTCCTCAAACTATTTCAAAATATTCAAGAAGAAGGAAGACTTCCACACTTGTTTTATGAAGCCAGCATAATTCTAATTCCAAAACCAGAAAATGACACAACAAAGAAAGAAAACTACTGGCCAATATCCCTGATGAACATAGATGCCAAACTCCTGAACAAAATACTAGTAAATCGGATCCAGCAATACACCAAAAAAATTATCCACCATGACCAAGTGGGATTCATCCCAGGGATGCAAGGCTGGTACAATATTCGTAAATCAGTAAACGTGATACACCACATAAATAAAATGAAGAATAAAAACCACATGATCATATCAATAGATGCGGAAAAAGCCTTCAACAAAATCCAGCACCCATTTCTGATAAAAACACTCAGCAGAGTGGGAATAGAGGGATCATATCTAAACATAATAAAGGCCATATATGAAAGACCTAAGCCAACATCATACTCAATGGGCAAAAACTAAAAGCATTTCCCTTAAGAACAGGAACAAGGCAAAGATGCCCACTTTCGCCACTCTTCTTTAACATAGTACTGGAAGTCTTAGCCACAGCAATCAGACAGGAAGAAAAAATAAAAGGGATCCAAATAGGAAAGTGGAAGTGAAATTGTCATTATTTGTAGATGACATGATGCTATACGTAGAAAACCCCAAAGACTCCAGCAAAGTTTACTAGAGTTAATAAATGAATTTGGCAAAGTAACAGGATATAAAATTAACGTCAAGAAGTCGATGGCATTCTTATACACCAATAATGACCTCACAGAAAGAGAAACTAAGAAAACAATCCCATTTACCATTGCGGCAAAAAAATTAAGATACCTAGGAATAAACTTAACCAAAGAAATAAAGGACCTATTCGCAGAAAACTACATGTCATTGAAAAAAGAAATGGAGGAAGATATAAAAAAGTGCAAGCACATACACCGTTCATGGATTGGGAGAATTAACATCATTAAAATGTCCATATTACCCAAAACAATCTATAGATTCAATGTAATCCCCATCAAAATACCAACGGCATACTTCACAAAATTAGAACAGTTATTTCAGAAGTTCATATGGAACCCAAAAAGGCCTCGAATAGCCACAGCAATCTTGAAAAGGAAGAACAAAGTTGGAGGGATCACATTACCAGATTTCAGGTTATACTACAAAGCCACTGTAATCAAAACAGCCTTGTACTGGCACAAGAACAGGCATATAGACCAGTGGAACAGAACAGAGAACCCAGAAATGGACTCAAGGCAATATGCTCAATTAATATTTGACAAAGGTGGCAAGAGCATACAGTGGAGTAAGGACAGCCTCTTTAATAAATGGTGCTGGGAAAATTGGACAGCTACTTGCAGAAAAATGAAAGTAGACCATCAACTTACACCCTACACGAGAATAAACTCAAAATGAATAAAAGACTTAAATGTGACTCATGAATCCATAAAAACCCAAGAAGAAACTGTAGGCAACAAAATTTCAGAAATCATACGCACCAGAATTTTCACTGACACATCACCTAAGGCAACAGAAACAAAGGAGAAAATGAACACATGGGACTACATCGAACTCAAAATCTTCTGCACAGCGAAAGATACAATCATCAAAACAGAAAGGCAACCCACTGTATGGGAGAGCATAATTGCCAATGATATATCAGATAAGTGGTTAATTTCCAATACATATAGAGTGCTCATACAACTCCACAAAAGGAAGACAAAGAAAGAACCCCATTAAAAAATGGGCAGAGGAACTAAATAGACACCTCTCCAAACAGGACATACAAATGGCTAAGAAACATATGAAGAAATGCTCATCATCACTAATCATCAGAGATGCAAATTAAAACAACAATGAGGTATCACCTCACACCTGTCAGAATGGCCGCCATCAACAAATCATCAAAACAAGTGTTACCAAAACAAGTGTTGGCGAGGGTGTGGAGAAAAGGGGACTCTAGTGCACTGCTGGTGGGAATGTAGACTGGGGCAGCCACTATGGAAAACAATTTGGTGTTACCTCAAAAAATTAAAAATTGAACTTCCATTTGACCCAGTGATCCCACTTCTAGGAATATACCCCCAAGAAGCCTGAAACACCAGTCACAAATAATATATGTACCCCCATGTTCATAGCAGCACTATTTACAATAGCTAAGATCTGGAAACAGCCCAAGTGTCCAGCAGTAGACGAATGGATAAAAAAGCAGTGGTACATATACACAATGGAGTACTATTCAGCTGTAAGAAAGAAAGATCTCTTATCCTTTGAGACTACATGGAGGGACTTGGAAAGTATCATCCTAAGTGAAACAAGCCAAACAGAGAAAGGCAAGTTTCATATGATCTCACTTATTTGTGGAATATAATGAACATAACAGTCTGAGGAATGAGGTAGTCCCAGAGACGTGGAAGTGGGGTACAGACTGACAATCCCCAGAAGGGGAGGTGGTGGGGGAGAGATAAACCACAGAACTTATATGCATGTATGCATGAACAGTGGACATGGACAACAAACTGGGGAAAGAGCAGGGAGGGATGGGGAGGGGAGAATCAGTGGGGGAAAAAGGAGAAACATCTGTAACAAAAATTTATTAATAAAAAAAAAACAGTTGGAATTCTAAAAAAATAACATAAAATAACTTCTTAAAAAATAAAATAAAATATTTATTATTTTTTAAGTAAAAGCCTCAAAAGTAAGAGAGCTAGAGACTTACAAAAAAAATATATAAATGGGAGAGAAATATACTGGATACCTATTTATATTTTTTAAATGTTTTGTAAATAGGTAAAATAAATAGAAATATGTACCTAAATCACTCATGAATCACAAAGTATACAGGTAAAGAAAAATGAAAGAACCTTCACTTGAGAAAGAGCAAAATAAAGCAAAGACATTACAAGGTACAGAGAAAGACATTAAAATGCAATCAGAAAAGCATGTCACTGAATATAAGAGATAAATTCACAAAGTACACTAAAAAAATTTAGACTTCCAATAAGTAAGTTCATACTTGCAGGCTCTTTTGTATTCTCTAAATTTCTAGTAATAACAGGAAAACATAGAAGAAAAAAATTAAGACCAAAACCCTGGCCAGGTAGCTCAGCTGGATAGAGCATCATCCAGTGGCAAGCACAAAAGTTCTAGAGAGAAAAAGTCATTAGACAAGGAGTGGTAGTTAGGAAAGAGGAGAAAGAGAACAATAAGAGCAACCCTCCCACTCAAGATGTGTCCACAAACAAAAGAATTCAAAATACATGAAGAAAATATACTCTACACCCACCCAATTGTAATTCAATAATCTAAAAAAGCAATATCTAAACAAAATGAAAATAACAGAACACAATGAAAACGACTCTGAAATAAGTAAGAATCTTTAGAGACATAAGAGAATTACTAAAATGAAAACAAAGCCCTGACCATTTAGCTCAGTGGTTAGAGCATTGGCCCACAGACCAAAGAGTTTGGGTTCATTTCCAGTCTGGGTGCGTGCCACCGTTGCAGTTTGGTCCCAGCACCTGGTTAGGGTCACGCAGGAGGCAGCCAGTGGATGTTTCTTTCTCTCTCTCTTTCTCTCTCTCTCTCTCTCTCTCTCTCTCTTTCTCTCTCTCTCCCTCCCTCCCTCTCTCCCTCCCTCCCTCTCTTCCACTCTATCTGAAATCAATGAAAAAACACAGACAGATATGTATCTCCTCAAGTGAGGATTAACCAAAATATAAAAAATAAATAAATAAAACAGGTGGATTTTTAAAAAACCTAGAAAAAATATTAAATCAATAAAACACAATTAAATGGACTAAGCTAAAAATCAGATACAAAAAGGCAATTAGTAAAATGGGGACTATTAAAGAATTCATCCAGGATGATGCATAGAAAAATGATGACATTAAAAATATAAAACAGCCTGGCTGGTGTGGCTCAGTGAATTTGAGCATCATCCAGTGGACTGAGAGGTCCAGGTTCAATTTCCAGTCAGGGCACAAGCTCTGGTTGGGGGCTCAATCCCCAGTAGGGGGCGTGCAGGAGGCAGCCGATAGATGTTTCTCACATCGGTGTTTCTATCTCTCCCTCCCTTCCTCTCTCTGGAAAACATCAATAAAAACATATTTAAAAAAAAATATATATATACACACACACACACACACACACACACACACACAAATACAAATTTAAGACATGCAGGTTTCACTAGAAAACTCCAACATATGCCTATAAAGTTCCAGAAGCAGAAATAGTAGGATAAAATATAAAGCATTTTTTTTAGAAGGTAACTGCTGAGAATGTTTTATTATTAAACAAAAGTGTATCAACCAAAATAAATCCCCCCCCCCAAAAAAAAAGAAAGGGAAAAAAACCCATATCTACCTTAATTTATAATTCACTCAACAAATATTTAATGAGCACCTATTACATGACAGGCACTGTCCTAAGTTTTGCAACAAACAAAATAAAGCAAGGGGCTGCCTTCATGGAATAAACATTCTAGTTCATACATACTGAAAACAAATGATAAATAAGTGAACACACAGTATGCCAATTAGCTATAAATATAATAACAACAATAAACTAGGGTAATGAAGAAAGGAATGAACTGGGGAGTAAAAGGAAAATTGTTATGTTTTATAAGATAATCAACAGATGTTTGAGCAGAGACTTAAAGGAAGAAAGTGAGAGCTCTCAAGGAAGAGTTTTCCAAGCCATGGGACCAATACCAAGTAGGCAAGAACATAACTGGTATATTCGAATAGCAAAAAAGTAAATGTTATCTCCCCATTGTAGACAAGGGAAGAATGGTAGCTGAGGATAGAGAGATCACTGAGAGCAAAGTAATATATGGTTTTCTAAACACTGTGAACACTGGATCTCTCAGCAAAATGGGAAGACAGAGTATAGGATTGAGCAGAGAAATAACATAATACAAATTATTATTTTATGGGTTATCATACTGGTTCTTGGGTTGAGAACAGACTCTAGAGGTCAAGAGTAGAAGCACAGAGACCAGACAGAAAGCAACTAAAATACCGCAGGTAAGAAATCAAGATGAATTGGACAAGATAGTTAGGTGTGATCATATTGAGAAGTGATAAAATTCTTGATATTTTGAAAGTTGAGCTAATAGAATTTCTTGATACATTAGATATGAAATATACAAGAGAGAAATCAAGAATGTTTCCAAGGCTTTTATCAGAACAACTGGAAGAATGTAGCAGACATCATCTGAGATATAGAGGACCAGAGTGAGGGACATTAAATTTGGGATTTGGACATTTTACGTTTAAGAAACCTAATCAACATCTAAAACATAGTTCGTTTAAAAAGTCTGGATAAAACTTTAAGAGTCATCCACCCCACTGGTGTGGATCAGTGGTTGAGCATTGACCCATACATCAAGAGTTCGCCAGTTTAATTCCCAGACAGGGCACATGCCCACACCGTGGGCCCAATCCCCAGTACGGGACATGCAGGATAAGGCCAAATGATGTTCTCTCTCATCAATGTTTCTATCTTTCTCTCCTTCTCCCTTCCTCTCTCTCTAAAAATCAATAAAGAAAAAAAATTTTTTTAAACAACTTTAAGAGTCATCCAAATACATTTAAGACCATCAGTAGATGGGATCACCTAGGTAGCAATTTTGGACAAAGAAGTCTGAGAATTGAATCCTGTGGCACTCCAACATTAATAGGTTAGTAAGATGAGGGGAAAAAAACAGTAAATGATACTAACATAGATAAGCAATCATGTAATAGGCAAATCAAGAGAGAAAGTAAGTGAATAAGTGTTTCTAGAAAAAAGGAATCAATTTTGCCAAATGCTGCAAATATGTTAAAGATAAAGATTGAGTACTAATTGCTAGATTTAGCAATATTGAGGTCACTTAGAACTTTAACAAGAGCTGTTTTAGGAGAATGGTGGGTATGAAAGGAAAAACTGCAGGGCCCTTGAGGCTTTAGCATGCACATAGAGTTTGTTTGGCCTTAGATCAGTGGTTCTCAACCTGTGGGTTACAATCCCTTTGGAAGTGGAATGACCCTTACACAGGGGTCGCCTAAGACCATCAGAAAACACATATTTCCGATGGCGATTCATAACAGTAGCAAAATTACAGTTATGAAGTAGCAACAAAAATAATTTTATGGTTGGGGTCACCACAACATGAGGAACTGTATTAAAGGGCCACGGCATTAGGAAGGTAGAGAATCACTGCCTTAGATGAAGGTATGAAGAGTTCTTCCAAAGAAATCAAAAGAAAAAAATATCAGTATAGATTCAGATATGTTGGTAGATGTGATTATGGGCAGAAACATAATCTCATAAAATTCTAAGAGCTTCTCTTTTCTCAAAGGTATTGTTGAGAGTTCAGCTAAGCTACTCCACGGTATTGCTGCCTAGGTATTCATTTGGTTTGTCCAACCAGCCTGCAGTGACCTTAAACTGACGTTAGCCCTTCAATGCAAGTGCACACCCTAGTCAGCAGCCCACAGAATCATAGCAAATTTAAGTTTCTGATACAACTTTCCCAACAGTCCTTGTGATTAACAGTCTCCCCTGTGTCCCGAAACCTTTATTTTATGCATCCCTCAGAGAAAAACCCTTGAGGGACTTAGCAAACCCAAGCTCTTATGGTTTGAACTGACCATACTGTCTTAGCCTGAAAACCCCAAAGCACTCCACCTACGAACACTAATAATGGCTTATGCTCCAGGATCTGTCTGTCTGTCTCTGTCTGCACTCTGCCTTGACCTCCCCATGTGGCCCCTTGAGACATACCGGGACATGTAAGTAATAAAATTCTCTATTTCAATTTCTCCTGTGATCTTTTCTTGAACTACGGCCCATCATCCAACACCCTGTGCTCTACTTAACAAATGTTAATGTGACAAATTCATAACTGCTTTCTATCACCTGAGACTGCGAATGGAAAACAAAGTGTTAGAAATTGACAAGACAGTGAACATAAATATTCTTCTAGGATAGTGGAATAGTAAATGAGCCAGAAAAAAAAGAAGGAAGGAAGGAAGGAAGGAAGGAAGGAAGGAAGGAAGGAAGGAAGGAAGGAAGGAAGGAAGGAAGGGAGTAAGGGAGGAAGGAAGGAGAGGGGAGGAGAGGAGAGGAGAGGAGAGGAACAGGATCATTATCAGGCATGACTAAGGACCACTGCACTTAGTGGTCATAAATTTACATAAGACCAGTCATCATGGTTAACGGTTTCCTCTAGCCATCTTTAGTCCTCTGGATGTAGGCATAAATAGGTGGAAAGTTGGAATAAACCACATTTCACATTTTTCAAACATAGTATGACTACTATTCTTACTGTTTGCATTTTATCCTGCTTTATTATTTTATTTTCTATTTACCAAGCATTACCAGCACATTTGATGCATAATTACAGACCATTGTCTTCAACTGGGTTTTCTTTTTACTGTGTTTCTTCTTTTTTTCTTAAGCTGTATTTTTTGTTTAAAGATTTTTTAAAATTGATGTTTTAGAAAGAGAGGAAGGGACAGGGAGAGAGAGAAAAAAACATCAATGTGAGAGCAAAACATAGATCGGCTTGCCTCCTGCACATCCCTTAACGGGGATCGAGCCCAAAACCTGGGTATGTGCCCTGACCAGGAATCAAACTGGCAAAAACCCTTCAGTGCATGGAACAACACCCAACCAACTGAGCCACACCAGCCAGGGATCATTTGTGTTTCTTTTGTTTTGTTTTGTTGTGTTGTGTTGTGTTGTGTTATGTTGTGTTAATCCTCACCAGAGGATATTTTTCCATTGGTTTTTGTAAATAGAGTGGAAGGTGGCAGGGGAGACCATCAATGTGAGAGACACACATCAATTGGTTGCCTCCCACAGGACCCAGCCAGGACCAGGGATCAAACCTGCAACCCAGGTATGTGCCCTTGACAAGGAATCAAACCTGTGACCCCTTCAGTGCACAGGCCAATTCTCTAACCGCTGAGCCAAACTGGCCAGGGCTGTGTTTCTTCTATTAGTTGAAAACTTAAACATACTTTCAGAAATTGCCATGCCTTTTTTACTAATTTACCATTGTTTGTCAATATATCTGTCATTTTGTATCCTAGTTTTATGATTTATAAAAATATTTTATATATTAAATATGTGCCCTTAGCTTATCATTTGTCACTAACACATAACCTCAAATTATCACTTGATTTTTTTAATACCATTATAAAATCATGAGGATTGCAAAAAGAATACTATATTCATTCAAGGTATATGCCCCTGGAGAAAAGTGACTTCAAATCCTAAATAACAAGGCATAATAGAGTTTGCCCTGGAACAAAGGCCCAGGTTGAGATAACCAAAACATTAATTCCAGTAAGAAACTCCCTCTGTAAGTTCTTTTCTCAATATACTATGAATCTATTTTTAATCTGCCAGAAATTAGTTTAACATACAGGGATAGTCTTTCTACTCCATTCTCTGTAATAAGACTAAAATCTCTGCTAATGTCAAAATAAATCCTAGTGATCTTTTTAAATGAGATTATATGCCACAAAACCCAAACAAAAGCATTATTACAGCTTCCAAATGAGCTTACTGCCAGGCTGATTATCTCCTATAACACAAGTATGTACATAATTCACTTACAGACTAACCCAGTGGTTCTCATAGTGTGGGTACCCAGAGAAGTAGAATCAGCATCACCTAGGAATTTATAATTAAGGCATCATCTTCCAACCACCCTGAGGACAGAAACTTTGAGTGTAGGGCCCAGCAATCTGTGTTTAATAATAACAAGGTGTTATGGACTGAATGCTTCTTTCATGTTCATATGCTGAAGCCCTAATCCCCAATGTGGTGGTATCTGAAGGTGAATACTTTGGGAGGATATAAGGGTGCAGTCCTCATGAATGGGATTAGTGCCCTTATATGAAGAGACATTAGAAAGATGATCTCCCTCTCTCTGTCAGCAAAAAGGCAAGGGGGTGCAAAAGATCTCTCACAAGAAATGAACTTGGCAGGCATTTTTTTTTTTTTTTATCCTCACACGAGGATATTTTTCCATTTTTTGTACAGATAGAGTGGGAGGGAGAGAGAGGAAGGAGAGAGAGAGAGAAAAACATCGACGTGAAGGGACACATCGAGTGGCTGCCACCCGCACGACCAACCAGGGCCGGGGACAAACTGCAACCGAAGTACGTACCCTTAGCGGGAACTGAACCCGGGTCTCTCCGGACCGCAGGCCGGCGCTCTAACCGCTGAGCCAAACTGGCCAGGGCGGCAGGCATCTTGATATTAGACTTCCTAGCCTCCAGAAAAATAAATGTTTCCTGTTTTAAGCCACCCAGTCTATGATATTCTGTTATAAAAGAACAAACTGACTAAGACACAAGCCTTAAGTAATTCTGATGCACAATAAAATCTGAGAGTCACTAAAACAAAAATAACTGACACACTTGTCAATAGATAAAGCTTAGTAACATAATACTGAAAGTATAAGATATAAATGAAATGTTAAACTTCAAATAGAATATAAACTTCAAAAATATACCTCAATGATATATTTTATAACCAAAAACCTCCAAAATATTATGTTATGTTTCAATTTTTTTTAAGTCACAATTCAAAAATCTACATAGAGCTTTATCCAGCAGCTCCTCCTGGTGGTATAGGAAATCTAATATTTTCACAACAGGAAAATACTCCCAAGAGTTAACAGAGCTACACTACGAATGCAATATTTTTTACTTAGAATTCTATGATGAAAAAAAGTTGCTTCAAGTTTAAAACATCACCAAACTATTTGTTCAAGTCAATGAATATATATTCTATAGATTTACAAGACATAAAAAAAAAAGGGGTCCTAAAAAAAGATACTGTCAAGAAGTTGATGATGATCAATGACTGAGACAAACTCCTGTTTAGCTAATTAGAACCACTGATGTGCAATAATGATGTGAGCTAAGAATATCTGCAGACTTCTTTAGGATGAAAAATGAAGTGAAGAGAGGCTGTCAAATTTGTACAAGTTTCAAACACCAATCACTTTTCCCAAGAGTACTCCCCATTTAAACATTTAGCATTGCTGTATTTACCCACATGATTTACCATGCTAACTTTTTGCCATTTTTCTAAGCTCAAAAATCTGAGAAATTATTCTAAATCATTAAGAATCAAAATTGTGTTTTTATAGAGCATGGCACATATTATACAATATGACAGGATTATATTTTCTGGGTTTGAGCCTATTTTTAATGAGATGTCAAAAATGAAATATTAGACTCTAAAAGAAACATTTAACTATAAATGAGGCAATGATATTGGTTTGAAGTAAAAAAACGAAGAAAATAGAATGCAAAACTTACTGACATTGATTATTCTTCACTTACAAATAGATAATAATGCATAAAATAAACCTAGTTGGATGATTGTTTTCTTTCATTTGGGTATAGAATCTATAAAATGTAGATTTTATACTTATTAATGGCTTTTCATTTAAATGCATTTTTAATTTCTAGTAAAAATAAAAATTCTAAAATAGTAAGACTGATAAAAATACAAGTTTAGGGAAATGAAAATTATACCATTATCAAATTATTATCCTTTTATTCATAAACTGTTTTATAATTCTTTTTCTATTTTGAATATGCATAATAAATTACTAGAATGGTACCTAGGAATAAAATTGAAAAACTTGTAAAATAGAAAATCTTGAAAACTTAAATACTTTTAAAACACCTTTACTCCCCAGTAAAAACAGCTATTAAAAAAAAATTCTGAGTAAAAACACATTACTTAGTCAAAAGATCCTAATACGTATATTTAGTATAAAATATTGTAGAGGTCCAAGTATAGTTAAAATATCTGTTTTGCTTTAAGATCAACACATACTTATAGTACACAATCCAGAATTTCTAACTACTACATTTATTTTTCAATATAATACATATATTCAAACTGTATGTGAAAGTCAAAACTTGTGCTGGAAGAGTTACCCTGAAATATGAAAAGTGATTGATTTTTTTTTCCTGTTCATTAGGTAGTTCAAAACCAGAACAAAGAATAGAATTAGGCTGCATTTGAATCTAAATTTGTAAATTATGGCGCAGAGAGGAACTCTTAAACAAAGAAGTAATCATTTAATAGAATACAACTGTTTAGATTTAATATATCACTGAATGATGTACCTTTGTTTCAGATATCCTTATTCATTCAGCATCATTTCTAAAAATACAAAGAAACTCAAAACAAAACCTCTTCTGTTTTATAACTAGAAATTAAATGACTTTACTTGCTGATTTTCTTGTTTCTTCTCTTTTAACTACATATCCAAATATTTCTGTATATACTCAACATTTATTATCTAAAGCATCCATTAAAAAGTTGGAAAAATTGTGTATTATATCTTTAATAATTGTGCAAATATTTTTCACCCAGAATCTAGAAGTCTCTTAGAGTGTTCAAAAATATCAGCACTTCAGAACAGACTGTTTTAACATCTGCACATCACCAGGGTTTCCCCCAAGGATTTTTAAATGATGCCTGCCTGTGCTGAATAAAGTGCTAACTTGCACCTTGCATTTCAAACTGTGTCCTGAGCAGCCATCCAGTTGGTACAACACCAGCTGAATTCCCACAGGCCACTGTTCACTCAGGCTTGACTGCAATTATCATGTCAATATTTTGTGCTCCTATATGCAGATATGCACACATGCAAGCTGCATAATACTTTCTTCTCTATGGAATGTTGACTTACATTCAATGTTCAGGGAATTTTTAATGAAACTAGAAGTAAACTTTTAACAAATGAAGACAATCACATTATTTTTCCTTAAAAACAAACACTGTATTTCTGTGCCAGCTTCTGCAATGTATATAAAGGCTAATTTATTTTTAAATAACTATGTGTTACTGCAATTTGACAATTCTTTAATTTAAAGGTCTTCATAAAAGTTAAAAAACTATTGTCAAGTATCTTGCATCTATATAGTAAGAGTTAAAATGTGTTTCTTCATACTTTATTGCACGTTCTTTCACCAAAGAGAGTAAAGGGGTTCCAATTAAACATCTTTCTATTAGTTCTTTTGACCATCTTCCCATTCATCCACATCTCTGCCTAGGCATTTATGACTGTTGCAACAGGAAAAGTACTCAGCCACAAAAATATATTTATGCCCTGTGTTGAGCTGCCTAGCAGCACTGCTGCCAGATGGAAGAATTCTGGCAGCTACACTTCTGGGGTCTCCAACCAGCCAGGTTACTACCATGCTCCAAAATGCAAC
The DNA here is from genome assembly GCF_014108415.1 of Molossus molossus. Taxonomy (NCBI): domain Eukaryota; kingdom Metazoa; phylum Chordata; class Mammalia; order Chiroptera; family Molossidae; genus Molossus; species Molossus molossus. Next base: position 68,331,924 of record NW_023425349.1, on the reverse strand, counting down.
CCTTTTTCAGGCTGTGTTGGCTTAATACACATGGGACAGTGTACGACCATATAGCATCTGTGCAACCCATGTGTTTAGGAGTTGAATGAAGCAGGAGAGAGGTTTACCCAGTGATAAGAATATATAATACAACCTTATAACAACAGCCTGCTTATTAAGCATCTCAACTTTAACTATAAACATAAATATTAGATAATCTCTCATTCTCTATGAGATTTAATCTTATGCACAACTATTTCAAGGGTGTAGCATGCATATCCTAAATAAACATGTAATAAAAATAAATACTAAAAATCATCTTGCCTTCTTTATTCCTTCTTATGGTTCTCATTTTCCAAAATTGAGTTGTCATGTCCAGACTGGAGGGAGATGGAGAGGAGGAGGGGAAGAGGGAGGGAGGGAGGGAAGGAGAGGGAGAGAGAGAGATCTCACTGAACACAGGACAGTGAATATGAGAAAAAAGGTATTGAGAAGCCTGTCAGATAGTAAGTATAGAATGTTAAAAAAGAAAGCAAAACACGTCTTCAAGATTTATACAAAGATGTTTAGAAGTAAAAGCAAACAGGAAAGTAATTTCTGTGTAAGCTTCATTTGAAAATGTACATATAAGAAAGTAAAAGGTATTACCATTTGTAAACCCTGAACATATTTGAGATTTAGATATATTTCATTTTTTAATTTATTGCTAAGACTATTACAGATGTCCCCATCCCCTCCCTCTACCCACCTCCACTTAGCAGCCGCCCCCCCTGCAACCCCAGCCAACACCATACTCTTGTCTTCTAAATTTCAGTATTCAAACTCAAGTACAATACACATTGTTTTAAGGATTAGTAAACTGCAAATAAAAATAACAACATCAAAAAGGCTGAGAGTTACTGTTGGAAGCCAATTATTTAGATGATACTAATAGATCTTTCTTTCTAAAGACTTTACGAAAACAAACTGAAAAAAAACTCAAACTATAACATGAGATAATGATAATGAGTCAATATATACAGAGCACTGAGAACTGTACATGGCCCATAGTAAAACTTGATAAATATAAGCTATTATAATTATGGATGTTCTATGATATATTAAACCATAAACACATGGAACAGAAAATATGTCCTTATCATATTACACAAAAATATTTTTTACATAGCCCAAAATACAGTTCCTTATAAATTATAACTTTTTTAAAAATCATTTTGAATTACAGTACAGTTTAGTACAGTTCAGTGGGAAGATATCTTTAAGGAGCAATCAGGAATATCCTTAGTCCATTATAAAACATAATTGACACAATGAAACCCAATAACAGCACAGATACTCTTAATTATTTTTCCTTTAATATCCCCATAATGAAATTCATCTTTCTCTTTTCTGTTTATTCACACTACCTTGTACAGTAGTAATGTACTTCATTTTTATCCCATTTAATAATCATGTTTTAATATTTTATTCACTCACTATTTCTCTTTGTATTCCAGATTATTTATAAACATAGTACACAAACCAATTTATTCAATAACTTTTCTATGAAGCCTCTGCCGTAAATACATTTTTATGAAGAAAAATGTCAAGTATTTCTTTATTTAACCATTGTAAAATCAGTTTTTTGCTAATCAAGACAATTTTTAAAAAGATTTTATTATCTTTAAGTACAATAATTAGTTAGGATACTAATCATGTCAGAATTTCCCATAAAACTGCAATAAACATTAGAAGAGAATTAACTAATTCAGGTACCCAGAATGTGTACCAAGGCTCCCAGAAGTGATATAGTGAACATTCAGAGGCACTATGGGATATTTTTAATGTCTAAGGGAAACACAGCAATACTTGACATCCGTTGGACACTACAAAAACTACTAGCTAGAGAAAGTTCTGAGTTTCAACATTAGATTGTACTGCATTCCTTTCAGACATCATAGATTTATAAAGTTAGGTTTCTGACCACTGCTGTGAAAAAAGTCAAGTTGAGAGCAAAAAACTGTGGGGAAAAAACTGAGGGTAGCACTTGTCCAATCTAACTCCAAACTTTGAGAACTTATCTAATAACTAATAATCTCACATATCCTATAGCAAAATTATGGTTATTAAATAATAATAAAATATTTATCCTTTTAATTTATATGTATATTTTTACTTTTTTGTTGTTGTTGTTACGTGCCCTTAGCGGGAACCGAATCCAGGACTCTGGTCCACAGGCCAATGCTCCAACTGCTGAGCCAAACCAGCCAGGGCTAATTTACATGTATATTTTTAATGGCCATTAAGTTATTAAAAGAAATAGTTAATCAGTGAAACCACACATGTAATTCTCTGTAATTTGAAGTACCATGAAAAAATAGTACTGAGATACTAAGGGTACTACAAATTGAGAACATTTGAGAACCTGTAAGTTAATATTTAAGGAAAACAGATCCATTATTTAAATGACTCAAGATTATAATGTGTGAAGAGTTATTTAATTCACACAGAATAACAGAGATCTCTACTAAGTAGTCTCAACTCCCTACAGCAGTTCTTAATTGGTATAATTACAACTCTACTCAATCTAACTCAACTTTAACCTCACTTCACCTTGTACCATTCTCAGCATTTCATCATAGATTTCTCTCCAAGTCTAAAAACTAAAGAATATAACTCAGGTAATGAGATATAAGTCATATACTCTCAAGGTTAAAAACAGATGCTTTGGCAAAATTTGTAACCCCTAAGAATTTCCAGATACAAGCAGCATTACCTATTTCACATAATTAATTTTATTATGAGAGAACTATTTGAAACTCTGAATATAAAAACAACAAAATTTGTTGTTGTTATATATATTTATTTAATTTTTTTGCAGTTATTAGTTTATTTTTGTTAAAGATGTTTCTCCTTCTTCCCCACCCCACCCCCCGACCCCTTCCTCCCTGTTGTTGTTACATTTATATCTGGTACTTTAATGAAAAATTTTAATTGCCATATAAATAACATAAAACTCACAGGATTAAAAAAATCCTTTCTTGGCATAATTTCAATTTAATATTAAGTTATTACCTGTTCACAATACATGATATGGTTTAAATTGTCTGAAAAATCCGAGTTATTTCTCAGCATATAAAGCTGAATTAATTTCTACTTCCAGTCACAATTTCTACTTCCAGTCACAGAAAGAACTAGGATCAGATTACCCTGCTGCTTCAAACAACTTGAAAACTATACAGAATATTTTCAGACAATGGATACAGGTAGCAAAGGACTGTGGTCCCTGAAAGAAGAAAACCAATGAGTTAAATTGTATGATTACTATGTAAAGGCAGTCTTCAAGGTACAATAAAGGAAGAAAAAATACAAAGAGAGTGCAGAATTTCGTTAAGTTGAGAAGACACAGACCAAAGTTCAGGAAAGCCATGGTACATAGAATTTATGAGGCAAAGTATTGATGATGGAGTGCACTGAGAGTGAGATCCAGCAGGTTCCAGAGGGCTCCTCTTTGAGAACTGATCTGTCCATGCCTGAGAGGAAAGTACTTCAGGCAAAGAAGAGAAACATTGGAAAGCAGTAGACCGAACAATTTCCAGAGGTCATAGAAATAAGAATTGTTCATGTTCCCATCAATCAAAGTGGAAACACTATGTAATATACAAAGCATTAGGTAGAGTCGACAAAGGGGTCATACCTTAATAGTGGGACTAAATTCACTCTAAAGAGGAAAAAAGGCTACCATGGATCTATGCTAAGAAAGTCTGAAAAACATCAAACCATTCCACAAGTAACTTAACTACATGCAATAAAAGTCCAATATTCTTTATAGGAGTAAAACAATAATCAAACACTCAACAGCATAAAATACACAATGTATAGAATTCAATAAAAAATTACCAGCCCTGCCCTGACCAGTTTTGCTCAGTGGTTAGAGTATCAGCCTGTGAACCAGAGAGTCCCAGGTTCAGATCCCACTATGGGCACATACCTTGGTTGCAGTTTGTCCCCAGCCCCGGATGGGGTCATGTGGGTGGCAACCAGTCAATGTGTCTCTCTCACATTGATGTTTCTCTCACTCTTCCTCCCTCTCTCCTTCTGCTCCATCTGAAAATAAATGCTAAAATGTCCTTGGGTGAGGATAAAAAAATAAAAAATAAAAGTAAAAAAAAAAATTACCAGCCCTGGCCGATATGACTAAGTGGTTAGAGCACTGGCCCATACATCAAAAAACTGCAGGTTTGATTCCCAGCCCAGGTCAAGGTGCCTGCAGGGGGCAACTGGTCCATTTGACTCCATCATATCTCTCTCTCTCTCTCTCTCTCTTATTTATATATATACATATATATACATATATATTATATATACATATATATACATATATGTTATATATATACATATATATATCTCCCTCCCCCCCACTTCCACTCTCTCTAAAAATCAATACAAAAATTATTCTCAGATAAGGACTAGCAACAACAAAAAAAACTTCCTGACATGCAGAGAAATAAAAATATATGATCCATTACACGGAGAAATATCAATGATTCAGATATTAGGGAATTCAATTACCTTAAAACAGCTTTTACAAACATTAAAAATGTACTTAAGAATTTAAAGAAAAACATGAATATAATGAAGGAAATGAAAGACTTTTTTTTAAAAAAGGATCTCCAGAAGATTCCAAAATGGCAGCAGAGTGAATGGAAATTGCACGGACCATATCCCAGGGCCAAACTAGAATTGCAACTACCAGAAGGATTTTTTCATTCAGTTGAGGCGTACAATCCAAGGCTAATTAAGTAACTGAGACTAATAGCCTCCAACCAAAAAACTAGAAGGTAACTGAACCATTCCTGCACTTGCAAATCTAGCCAAGAAACTAAGACTTGACAGTGGTGTTCAACGCGGGCCATCCCACACTCATCCAAGCCCAGAAGAAGGAGCCACAACCAGCAGAACACCAATACCCACAGAAAAAATTTGGCATATTCCAAACCCACTGGGAAAGGCAAAATGGTGGAACAACAAAAGAAATATCAAATGAAAGAACAAGATAATTCAACAGAAGATGAAATAAATAAAAGGGAATTGTGCAAGTTTATCACAGGGAGACTTCAGAGTAATAATCAAGAGGAAACTCAACAGCAGGAGTAAAGATATAGAAGCATTGAAAATAAGTGAATTGGAAATGAAGAATGACATAGCAGAAATAAAGAACACAATGGAATGAATAACCAGCAGAGTAGAGAAGACCAAGGATTGAATCAGTGAATTAGAAGACAGGATAGCCCTGGCTGGTTTTGCTCAACAGTTATAGCATAGGCCCTTGGACAAGAGAGTCCCAGGTTCGGTTCCCCTTAAGGGCGCATGCTTCAGTTGCAGTTTGGCCCAGGCCCTGGGAATGCGTGAGTGGCAACCACTAGATGCGTCTCTCCCACATCGATGTTTCTCTCTCTCTCTTCCCCCCTCTATCTCTCCTGCTCTATCTGAGGACAGATGCAGAAATGTCCTCAGGTGAGGATAAAAAAATAAAAAGAAGAGGAAGACAGGGTAGAAAAAAATCGCTCAATCAGAGAACCAAAAATAAAAAACAATTAAAAAACAGAAAGCCTAACTGTGGGATAATATGAATCATAACAACATCCATATCACAGAAGTTCAACAAGAAGAAGAAAATGAACAAGGGATAGAGAATATATCTGAAGAAATAGTGACAGAAAACTTCTCTAACTCGGTGAAGGAAATAAGGCATACAAGTACAAGCAGCACAGAGAGCCCCAAGTAAGAAGAACCCAAACAGGCCCACAACAAGACACATAGTAATCAAACTGCCAAAAATTAAAGACAAAGAGAGAATCTTAAAGGGAGCAAGAGATAAGCAACAGGTTACCTACAAAGGAAACCCCATAAGGCTCTCAGCTGAATTTTCAACAGAAACACTACAGGCCAGAAGGGAGTGGCATGAAGTAATCAAGGTCATAAAAACAAGGATCTAAATCCAAGACTACTCTACCCAGCAAGGCTATCATTCAAAATAGAAGGTCCAATAAAGAGCTTCCCAGACAAAAAAAAAAAAAAAAGGCTAAGGGAATATATTAGCACCAAACCAGCACTGAAAGAAATGTTTAAAGGACTGCTGTAATTACCAGGAGATATAGGAAGAAAAACAGAACCACAATAAACAAAAATGGCAATAAATAAGTACATATCAACAATCACCTTAAATGTAAATGGATGGAAGGCTCTGATAAAAAGACACAGAGTAGGTGATTGGATAAGAAAGCATGACTCATATATATGTTGTTTCAAGAGACCCACCTCACAACAAAAGTCTCACATAGGTTGAAAGTGAAGGGATGGACAAAAATCTTCCAAGCAAACAGAAAGGAAAAAAATTTTGAAGTAGCAACACTTATATGAAAGCCTAACTAGAGACAAAGAAGGCCACTACATAATATTGAAAGGATCTATCCAACAGGAAGATATAACCTTGATAAACATATAAGCACCCAATATAGGAGGACTAAAATATATTAAAAATCTATTGGAAGACTTTACAGGAGAAATCTATAACAATACAATCATAGCAGGGGACTTCAACACCCCACTGACATCACTGAATAGATCCTCTAGACAAAAATCAGCAAGGAAACAAACTCTAAAAGAAGTACTATACCAAATGGATTTAATAGATATCTACAGAGAATTACACCCCAAAACTACAGAATTCACATTCTTCTCAAGTGCACATGGGACATTCTCAAAGATAGACCACATGTTGGGACACAAACCAGTCTCTACAAGTTCAAGAAGATTGAAATCATATCAAGCCATTTTCTCAGATCAAAATGGCATGAAATTAGAAACCAGTTGTAACAAGAACATGCAAAGACATTTGAACACATGGAGGCTAAATAGCATGTTATTAAAGAATGGGTTTCCGAGGAGATCAAGGAAGAAATTAAAAGCTTCCTGGAAACCACTGAAAATGAACACACAACAACACAAAATCTACGGGATGCTGTGAATGCAGTACTGAGAGGGAAGTTCATAGCATTACAGGCCCACTTCAAAAAAACAAGAAAAATCTCTTATAGACTATCTAACCTCACAACTTAAAGAATTAGAGAGCAAACAAAAAGAAAACCCCAGAGCAAGTAGAAGGAAGGAAATAGTAAACATCAGAGCAGAAATAAAGTACATAGAGTTTAAAAAAACAATTCAAAGGATGAAACAAAGAACTGGTTCTTTGAAAAGATAAACAAAATTGATGGACCCTTAGCTAGACTCACCAGGAAACAAAGAGAGAGAACCCAAATATACAAAATCAGAAATGAAAGACGAAAAGTAACAACTGACACCACAGAAATACAAAAGATCGTTAACAACTACTATGAACAAATTACATGGCAACAAATTCGAAAATCTAAGTGAAATGGACAAGTTTCTAGACACACATAGTCTCCCAAATCTGGACCGGGAAAGATAGAAAACTTAAACAGACCAATAACAACAAATGAAATTGAAGAGGTAATCAAGATTCTTTCAGCAAACAAAAGCCCAGGCCCGGATGGCTTCACGGGGGAGTTTTACCAAACATTCAAAAAAGAACTAACACCCATTCTCCTCAAACTATTTGAAAAAATTCAAGAAGAAGGAAGACTTCCAAAGTCGTTTTATGAGGCCAGCATAATTCTAATTCCAAAACCAGAAAAAGACATTACAAAGAAGGAAAACTACAGGCCAATATCGCTGATGAACATAAATGCCAAAATCCTGAACAAAATACTAGCAAATAGAATCCAGCAATACATCAAAAAAATTATTCACCATGAGCAAGTGGGATTCATCCCAGGGATGCAAGGCTGGTACAATATTCGCAAATCAATAAACGTGATACACCACATAAATAAAATGAAGAATAAAAACCACATGATCATATCAATAGATGCCGAAAAAGCCTTCAACAAAATCCAGCACCCATTTCTGATACAAACGCTCAGTAATGTGGGAACAGAGGGATCATATCTCGACATAATAAAGGCCAGATATGAAAGACCTACAGCCAACATCATACTCAATGGGAAAAAACTAAAAGCATTTCCCTTAAGAACGGTAACAAGACAAGGACGCCCACTTTTGCCACCCTTATTTAACATAGTACTGGAAGTCTTAGCCACAGCAATCAGACAGGAAAAAAAATAAAGGGGATCCCAAATGGAAAGAAAAACGTGAAACTGTCATTATTCACAGATGACATGATACTATCCGTAGAAAACCCCAAGGACTCAATCAAAAATTTACTAAACCTAATAAATGAATTTGGCAAAGTTGCAGGATACAAAATTAACATCAAGAAATCGACGGCATTCTTATACACCAATGATGAACTCACAAAAAGAGCAAGTAAGAAAACAATCCCATTTACCATTGTGGCCAAAAAATTAAGATACCTAGGAATAAACTTAACCAAGGAAATAAAGGACCCATTCGCAGAAAACTATACATCATTAAAAAAAGAAATAGAAGATATAAAAAAGTCGAAGCACATACCTTGTTCATGGATTGGAAGAATTAACATCATTAAAATGTCCACACTACCCAACGCAATCTATAGATTCAATGCAATCCCCATCAAAATACCAATGACATCCTTCACAGAACTAGAACAAATACTTCGAAAGTTCATATGGAACCAAAAAAGACCCCAAATAGCCACAGCAATCTTGAAAAAGAAAAACAAAGTAGGAGGGATCATATTACCAGATTTCAGGTTATACTACAAAGCCACTGTAATCAAAACAGCCTGGTACTGTCACAAGAACAGGCATATAGACCAGTGGAACAGAACAGAGATCCCAGAAATGGACCCAAGTCAATATGCTCATTTAATATTTGACAGAGGTGGCAGGAGCATACAATGGAGTAAAGAGAGCCTCTTTAATAAATGGTGTTGGGAAAATTGGACAACTACATGCAAAAAAATGAAACTAGACCATCAGCTTACACCATATACAAGAATAAACTCAGTATGGATAAAAGACTTAAATGTCAGTCATGAATCCATAAAAATCCTAGAATAAAAAGTAGGCAACAAAATTTCAGACATCATACACAGCAGAATTTTCACTGATACATCACCTAAGGCAATAGAAACAAAGGACAAAATGAACACATGGGACTACATCTAACTCAAAAGCTTCTGCACAGCAAAAAATACAATCATTAAAACAGAAAGGCTACCCACTGTATGGGAGAGCATAATTGCCAATGATATATCAGATAAGGGGTTAATTTCCAATATATAGAGAGTGCTCACACAACTCAACAAAAGGAAGACAAAGAACCCAATTAAAAAATGGGCAGAGGATCTAAATAGACACCTCTCCAAACAGGACAGGGAAATGGCCAAGGGACAGATGAAGAAATGCTCAACATCACTAATCATCAGAGAGATGCAAATTAAAACAACAATGAGGTATCACCTCACACCTGTCAGAATGGCCGCCATCAACAAATCATCAAACAACAAGTGTTGGCAAGGGTGTGGAGAAAAGGGGACTCTAGTACACTGCTGATGGGAATGCAGACTGGGGCAGCCACTATGGAAAACAATATGGTGTTACCTCAAAAAATTAAAAATTGAACTTCCATTTGACCCAGTGATCCCACTTCTAGGAATATACCCTAAGAAGCCTGAAACACCAATCAGAAAAAATATATGTAATCCCATGTTTGTAGCAGCTCTATTTACAATAGCTAAGATCTGGAAACAGCCTAAATGTCTATCAGTAGATGAATGGATAAAAAAACAGTGGTACATATACACAATGGAGCACTATGCTGCTGTAAGAAAGAACGATCTCTCATCTTTTGAGATGACATGAAGGGACCTGGAAAGTATCATCCTAAGTGAAACAAGCCAAACAGAGAAAGACATGTATCATATGATCTCACTTATTTGTGGAATATAATGAACATAACAGTCTGAGGAATGGGGTAGTCCCAGAGAAGTGGAAGTGGGGTACAGACTGACAATCCCCAGAAGAGGGGATGGTGGGGGAGAGATATACCACAGAACTTATATGATGTGTGCATGAACAATCACATGGACAACAAATCTGGGGACAGGGTGAGGAGGGAGTGGGAGGGGGGAATCAGTGGTGGGAAAAGGAGAAACATCTGTAACAAAAATAAATAAATTAATTTAAATAAATAATAAATACATACATACATGCTAAAAAAAAAAACTGAATAACCTAAGAGAAATGGATAGCCCTGGCCAGTGACTCAGTTGTTTGAAATGTTGTCCTGTGCATCCAAATGTTACACATTCAATTCCTGGTCAGGGCATATATCTAGGGTTCAGGTTTGGTTCCTGGTCAGGGCACATGTGGGAGGCAACAGATTAATGTTTCTCTCTCACACTGATGTTTGTCTCTCTCTCTCCCCCTTCCTCTCTCTCTCTCTACAAAAAATCAATATAAAACATATCCTCAGGTAAAGATTAAAAATAAAAAACAGATATTTCTGTGCCCAACACACACAAACCCACAGGCACAAAAATTAAAAGAAAAAGAAATGGATAAATTCCAGAATACAGGCAACCTACCAAGACTGAATTTTGAAAAAACAGAAAACCTGAAAAGACCCAAAATGGATAAGGAGCATGAACTGAATTAAAAACCTCCCTACAAAGAAAAGTACAGGTTCTTCTTAAACTCTTCCAAAAAATAAAGAGGGAACACATGTAAGCTCATTTTATAAGGCTGGCAATACCCTAATACCAAAATAAGACAAGGAAACAAGAAAATAAAACTACAGACCAATATCCCTGATTAACTCAAATGCAAAACTGTTCAACAACATACTAGCAAACCAAATTTAACAGCACATTAAAAGGATCATACAACAAGATCAGACAGAATTTACCCCTGGAATATAAGGATGGTTCAATACATGCAAATCAATAAATGTGAAACACCACATTAACAGAATGAAGGATAAAATATAAATCATTGCAAGATGCAGGAGAATTTAACAAAATATAACATCTTTTTATGACAAAAACATTAAACAAATTGAGTATTTGTTTAATTAAGGACATATATGATGAGCCCACAACTAACATCATATTAAACAGTAAAAATTTGCAAGCTTTCCCTCTTTGATCAGGAACAAGACAAGTGTTCCCACTCTCAGTACTCCTATTAAACAGTACTGGAGGTCTTAGCCAAAGTAATTGGGTAAGAAAAAAAATAAACACATCTAAATTTTAAAGGGAGAAGTAAACTGTCCTTGGTTTTTGATCACATGATCTTCTATATAGAAAATCCTAAAGACTCCACCAAAACGCTGATATAAATTCATTAAAGTTGCAAGACACAAAAACATACAGAAATAATTAGCATTTCTATATACTAACAATGAAACATCTGAAAAAGAAACAAAAAATACCACACCATTTACAACAGCATCAAAAACAACAAAATACTTAGGAATAAAATTAAATAAGGAGGTGAAAGACCTGTACACTGAAAACTATAAGACATTAAAGAAAGAAATTAAAGACAAAAAAGGAAAGATATCTTGTGTTCATATGTCAAAAAAATTAATAGTTAAAACACCTATACTACCCAAAGTCATCTATATCACTACACATTGGAAGTATCTTTGCTCTTGTGTTTGTGATTTCTGAGAACTTTTATGTAAGCCCCGCGATGGCTCCTAAACGTGCTGCTTCTTCTAAGTCTCCGATGATGAAACTAAGCACCAGAGGAAGATGCTTACCATCCATGAGAAGATGAAACTCTTGGCTATGATCAAAGATGGCAAGAAAATCATGGAGGTTGCCCACCATTACAACTTGAATGAGTCTACCATTCCCTCCATCCATAAAGATGAAAAGAACATCTATGCAATGGCTACTGTCTCTTTCAACAAAAAAGCAAAGTGTGTCGTGACAAGTTGTAATAAGTTCATAGTGAAAACGGAGTCTGCCCTAGCCGTGTGGATCAGTGACAGCCGCAAGGAAAACATTCCCTTGGATTCACTGGTCATCCGGGAGAAGGCGAGGCAGCTCTATCAGCGCTTTACGGCAGACGAACCTCAACCAGGACCCTTTTCTGCAACGTTCATGGATTTCACGGTGAGCAAGGGTTTGTTTGAGAAGTTCCAGAAGAGGTATCATCTGAAGAGTGTCGTTCTCCATGGAGAAGCTGCTCTGCTGACCAGCCAGTAGCAGAGGACTACGCGAACAACATGTTTCAGAAGATTCTTGAGGAGGGCAAGTATCATCCAGAACAGGTGTCCTTAACTGGTGAGGATATGGTGGAGATGACTAAGTCTGTGAGTGAGGAGGAGGAAGAGCAGCCAGAGGTTCCTGGGGGTCAGGAGGAGGAAGTTGGCCTTACACATGAGCATCTCTTGCAAGTTTTAAGAACTATTAAGGTAGTACAGGACATGACTGGTGAATGGGACCCACAAATGATGCATTGGCCTTACACTTGAGCATTTCTCGCAAGTCATGAGAACTATTAAGGTGGTCAAGGACATGACTGGCAAATGGTAACCACAAATGATGTGTGTACTGCAGTTCCAGAATGCACTTGATGGAGTGATAGAACCCTACAAAAGCCTCCATACATATGAAAAGACAGCACCAGCAACTGCCTATCATGATGTTCTTCAGCCGCGCACCAGACACCCACTGCCTACTCCTGGTACTCTTTCAGCGGAAAAAGACGATGCACCTGCTGAAGATACTGCACCACCTGAAGACTCTCCTACTGAGGTCGTGCCTGCAGAGGAGCAGTAACTTTGCTCCTCTTCACTGTGCAGTACATGTCTTCATCTACATCGCTTCATCATCGAGCAAGTTGCGCTATTTTCATAGGTTAGTGGTTGTGTGTAAGAACTGTGTGTGTGTGAGTGTAATTAAATGTACAATAATAATAATATATTTGTAATGTCTACTATGTCTTATTTTCTCTTATTTTGTCTAATATATTGGGTAATACGAGTGTAAGGGTAACTAAAGGGTGTTATTTCATGTCTAAAGGGCTCTAATAAAGTTAAAAAACATTTAGAAGGTCATAAACAAGGTTTCTATGCTCTAACTGCAAAAATATTTGATTTCTAAATAAAGAATCCTACTTTGTAGAAATTCATTTATCGTGGTAGAGTCTGGAACTGATTAACTGCGATAAACGAGGGCCGACTGCATATGACTCCCATTAAAATAGATACGTAGAGCTTTCTCCATGCTGCTAGCACTCTCCCAAACATGATGAATGTTCCTAAAACCTGCCAAACTTTCTATAAGAGGTGTGGCAAGCATCTGCCCTGGCTACTGTGGCTCCGTGGTTAAAGCATCAGCCCCCACACCAAAGGGTCACAGGTTCAATTCCCAGTCAAGGGCACGTAATTGGGTTGCAGGTTCGATCCCTGACTCTGGTTGGGATGCATGCGGGAAGGCAACCAATCAAAGTGTCTCTCTCCAATGTTTCTCTCTCTCTCCACCTTCCTCCCTCCCTTCCAAATCTCTCTAAAAATCCATGGTAAAATACCCTCTGGTAAGGATTAACAAAGAGTAAAAGAAGTGTAGCAAGCATCGACCCCACAAAGTAACACAGTATAGGAAGGGCAAGGATCCTCTGTATGCGCAAGGAAAGTGGCATTATGACAGAAAGCAGAGTGGCTATGGTGGACAGAGTATGCTGATTTTCTGCAAAAGGGTTAAAACTACAAAGAAGATTGTACTGAGGCTTAAATTCACTGACCCCCCTCCCCAACTGCAGATCTAAGAGAATGCTGGCTATTAAGAGATGCAGGCATTTTGTCCTGGTCAGTTTGCCTCAGCAGTTAAGAGCGTTGGCCCATGGACCAATGAGTTTCAGGTTTGATTCCAATCAAGGGCATGTACCTTGGTTGCAGTTCATCCCCAGCCCTGGTCGAGATCGTGCAAGAGGCAGCCAGTCGATGTGTCTCTCTCACATCAATGTTTCTCTCTCTCACCCTTTCTGCCTCCCACTCTATCTGAAGATAAATTTAAAAATATCCTTGGGTGAGGATTTAAAAAAGAGAGAGAGAGGAGGTCGAAAAATGGCGGCGGAGTGAACGGAGCTACACAGACCGTCTCCCAGAACCAAACTGGAATTACAACTATAACACAGACAAATCGACGGGAAAAACCAACAGAAAAGCAGCTTGCGAGGACCATACAACGCGGGACACTGACTCCATCCTGGTAGGATTGTGAAGGCACGAGACGGGGCTGGGGGCCCACGGTCGGCAGCTCGGCAGCGGCCTTAGCTGTAAGCGGCGCCCGCGGGTTACACTCCCAGGCGGCCCCACAGCGCAGAGCCGGGACAGAGGCTGAAACAGCCACAGCCACTCACCTTGGGCTCCGGCGGAGGGAGGGCAGACTGGACTGGAACTGTGTCGGGACACTCGGGGTTTGGAGGGCGCTCAGAGCTTTTGCTGAGTGCAGCCACTCAGGACGGTGGCCACATTGCTTCTTCCCAGGGCTCTGGGGAGAGGCAGCAGCCCCTCCCTCGGAGATCCAACCCCACCCTGTGGGCCATTGAAGTGCTAATTGAGGCTCACTAACGACCAGCATCTGCCCCACCCTCGTGAAAGCCCCTTGGCTGAGCACCAGAGGGAGTTTTTCAATCAACTGACAATCCAAAACTCATCAAGTAACCTAGACTGCTAGCCTCCAGGCAAAAAGCTAGAGGATAACAGTACCTTTCCTGGGCTGGCAACTTTAACCAGGAAAGTAAGACTTGACAGTGGTGTTCAACGTGGGTCCTCCCTCGCTCATCTAAACACAGGAGAGGGACCCACAAACAGCAGAACACCAACACCCACAGGGAGAACTTGACAGGCTCCAAAGCCCACAGTGATAGCCAAAATGGTGAAACACAGAAACAGAAGCCAAATGAAAGAGCAAGACACCTCCACCGAAGATGAGATCAATGTGGAGCAATTAGGCATGTTAACAGAGCTAGAATTCAGAGCCATGATCTTGAGGAAGCTGAACAGCATGAGTAAGGACATAGAGACACTGAAAATAAGCCAAATGGAAATTAAAAACCAACAAGAAGAGATAAAAAATGACATATCCGAAATGAAAAACACATTGGAAGGTTTAAAAAGCAGAGTAGGGGAAGCTGAGGACCGGATCAGTGAATTAGAAGACAGGGTAGAAAAAATCAACCAATCAGAAAAACAAAAGGAAAAAACTATTAAAAAACAGGAAGACAGCTTAAGAGAACTATGGGACAACTGGAAACGTAATAATATTCGCATCATAGGAGTCCCCGAAGAAGAAGAAAAGGAGCAAGGGATAGAGAATATATTCAAAAAAATAGTGAGAGAAAACTTCCCTAATTTGGTGAAGGAGGAAGGCATTCAAGTTCAAGAAGCACAGAGAGTCCCAAGTAAGAAGAACCCAAACAGGCCCACACCAAGACACATAGTAATTAAAATGCCACAAATTAAAGACAAAGAGAGAATCCTAAAAGCAGCAAGACATAAGCAACAGGTTACCTACAAAGGGAACCCCATAAGGCTCTCAGCTGACTTCTCACAAGAAACCCTACAGGCCAGAAGAGAATGGCATGAAGTAATCAAAGTCATGAAAAACAAGAATCTGAATCCAAGACTACTCTACCCAGCAAGGCTATCGTTCAAAATAGAAGATCAAATAAAGAGCTTCCCAGACAAAAAAAAGCTAAGGGAATACATTAGCACCAAACCAGCACTGCAAGAAATGTTAAAAGGACTGCTGTAATTAGCAGTAGAAATGGGAAGAAAAATAGAACCACACTAAACAAAAATGGCAATAAATAAGTACATATCAATAATCACCTTAAATGTAAATGGATTGAATGCTCCCATAAAGAGACACAGAGTAGCTGATTGGATAAGAAAGCATGACTCATCCATATGTTGTTTACAAGAGACCCACCTCTCAACAAAAGACTCACATAGGTTGAAAGTGAAGGGATGGAAAAAAATTTTCCAAGCAAATGGAAAGCAAAAAAAAGCTGGGGTTGCAATTCTCATATCTGATAAAATAGATTTCAAAATGAAGACCATAACTAGAGACAAAGACGGCCACTTCATAATATTGAAAGGATCTATCCAACAGGAAGATATAACCTTGATAAACATATATGCACCCAATATAGGAGCACCAAAATATATTAAAAATCTTCTGGAGGACTTCCAAGGAGAAATTGACAACAATACAATCATAGCAGGGGACTTCAACACCCCGTTGACAGCACTGGATAGATCCTCTAGGCAAAAAATTAGCAAGGAAACAGAGACTCTAAATGAAGCACTAGACCAAATGGATTTAATAGATATCTACAGAGAATTACACCCCAAAACTACAGAATACACATTCTTCTCAAGTGCACATGGGACATTCTCAAAGATAGACCACATGCTAGGACACAAACTAAATCTCTACAAGTTCAAGAAGATTGAAATCATATCAAGCATCTTCTCAGATCACAATGGCATGAAACTAGAAATCAATTGCACAAAGAACATGCAAAGACATTTCAACACATGGAGGCTAAATAGCATGTTATTAAACAATGAATGGGTCACCGAGGAGATCAAGGAAGAAATTAAAAACTTCCTGGAAACCAATGAAAATGAACACACAACAACACAAAATCTATGGGATGCAGCGAAAGCAGTTCTGAGAGGGAAGTTCATAGCACTACAGGCCTACCTCAAAAAACAAGAAAAATTTCTAATTGATTGTCTAACCTCACAACTTAAAGAATTAGAAAGCAAACAAAAAGAAAACCCCAGAGCAAGTACAAGGAAGGAAATAGTAAAGATCAGAGCAGAAATAAATGACATAGAGACTAAAAAAACAATTCAAAGGATCAATGAAACAAAGAGCTGGTTTTTCGAAAAGATAAACAAGATAGATGGACCCTTAGCTAGACTCACCAAGAAACAAAGAGAGAGAACCCAAATACACAAAATCAGAAATGAAAGAGGAGAAGTAACAACCAACACCACGGAAATACAAAAGATCGTTAACAACTACTATGAACAACTATATGGCAACAAATTCGACAATCTCAGCGAAATGGACAAATTTCTAGAAACACACAGTCTCCCAAAACTCTTCCCGGAAGAGATAGAAAACTTGAACAGACCAATAACAACTAAGGAAATTGAAGAGGTAATCAAGACTCTCCCAGCAAACAAAAGCCCAGGCCCAGATGGTTTCACGGGGGAGTTTTACCGAACATTCAAAAAAGAACTAACACCCATTCTCCTCAAACTATTTCAAAAAATTCAAGAAGAAGGAAGACTTCCAAACACGTTCTATGAGGCCAGCATAATTCTAATTCCAAAACCAGAAAAAGACACTACGAAGAAAGAAAACTACAGGCCAATATCCCTGATGAACATAGACGCCAAAATCCTGAACAAAATACTAGCAAATCGGATCCAGAAATACATCAAAAAAATTATTCACCATGACCAAGTGGGATTTATTCCAGGGATGCAAGGCTGGTACAATATTCGCAAATCAATAAACGTGATACACCACATAAACAAAATGAAGAATAAAAACCACATGATCATATCAATAGATGCTGAAAAAGCATTCGACAAAATCCAGCATCCATTTCTGATAAAAACGCTCAGCAATGTAGGAATAGAGGGATCATATCTCAACATAATAAAGGCCATATATGAAAGACCTACAGCCAACATCATACTCAATGGACAGAAACTAAAAACATTTCCATTAAGAACAGGAACAAGACAGGGATGTCCACTTTCGCCACTCTTATTTAACATTGTACTGGAAGTCTTAGCCACAGCAATCAGACATGAAGAAAAAATAAAAGGGATCCAAATTGGAAAGGAGGAAGTGAAACTGTCATTATTTGCAGATGACATGATATTGTACATAGAAAACCCTAAAGACTCCATCAAAAATCTATTAGACTTAATAAATGAATTTGGCAAAGTAGCAGGATACAAAATTAACGTCAAGAAATCGACGGCATTCTTGTACATTAATGATGAACTCACAGAAAGAGAAACTGAAAAAACAATCCCATTTACCATCGCTCCAAAAAAACTACGATACCTAGGAATAAACTTAACCAAAGAAGTAAAAGACCTATTTGCAGAAAACTACAGGTCATTGAAAAAAGAAATAGAGGAAGATATAAAAAAGTGGAAGCACATACCCTGTTCATGGATTGGAAGAATTAACATAATTAAAATGTCCATACTACCCAAAGCAATCTATAGATTCAATGCAATCCCCATCAAAATACCAACGACATATTTCATAGAACTAGAACAAATACTTCAAAAGTTCATATGGAACCAAAAAAAACCCCGAATAGCCACAGCAATCTTGAAAAAGAAGAACAAAGTTGGAGGGATCACAATACCAGATATCAGGTTATACTACAAAGCGACTGTAACCAAAACAGCCTGGTACTGGCATAAGAACAGGCATATAGACCAGTGGAACAGAACTGAAAACCCAGAAATGGACCCAAGGCAATACGCTCAATTAATATTTGACAAAGGTGGCAAGAGCATACACTGGAGTAAAGACAGCCTCTTTAATAAATGGTGTTGGGAAAATTGGACAGCTACATGCAAAAAAATGAAACTAGACCATCAACTTACACCATACACAAAAATAAACTCGAAATGGATAAAAGACTTAAATGTGACCCGTGAATCCATAAAAATTCTAGAAGAAAATGTAGGCAACAAAATTTCGGACATCATACGGAGCAGAATTTTCACTGATACATCACCTAAGGCAACAGAAATAAAGGAGAAAATGAACACATGGGACTACATCAAACTAAAAAGCTTCTGCACAGCAAAAGAAACAATCATCAAAATGGAAAGGCAACCCACTGTATGGGAGAACATCATTGCCAATGATGTATCAGATAAGGGGTTAATTTCCAGTATATACAGAGTGCTCATACAACTCCACAAAAGGAAGACAAAGAACCCAATTAAAAAATGGGCAGAGGAGCTGAATAGACACCTCTCCAAACAGGACATACAAATGGCCAAGAGACATATGAAGAAATGCTCAACATCACTAATCATCAGAGAGATGCAAATTAAAACAACTATGAGGTATCACCTCACACCTGTCAGAATGGCCGCCATCAACAAATCATCAAACAACAAGTGTTGGCGAGGGTGTGGAGAAAAGGGGACTCTAATACACTGCTGGTGGGAATGCAGACTGGTGCAGCCCCTGTGGAAAACAATATGGTGCTACCTCAAAAAATTAAAAATTGAACTTCCATTTGACCCAGTGATCCCACTGCTAGGAATATACCCTAAGAAGCCTGAAACACCAATCAGGAAGAATATATGTACCCCCATGTTCATAGCAGCACTATTTACAATAGCTAAGATCTGGAAACAGCCCAAGTGTCCACCAGTAGACGAATGGATCAAAAAGCTGTGGTACATATACACAATGGAATACTATGCAGCGGTAAGAAAGAAAGATCTCTTATCCTTTGAGACGACATGGAGGGACCTGGAAAGTATTATCCTAAGTGAAAGAAGCCAAGCAGATAAAGACAAATACCACATGATCTCACTTATATACGGAATATAATGAACATAACAGTCTGAGGAATACAGTAGACCCAGACACATGGAAGTAGGGCACAGACTGACATCCCTCAGAAGAGGGGATGGGGGGTGGGGGGGGTGGGAAGAGATAAACCACAGAACTTATATGCATGTATGCATGACCAATGGACATGGACAACTAAGCCGGGGACAGGGTGGAGGGGGGGTGGGGTGGGGGGTGCCAATGGGGTAAAAAGGTAAAATATCTGTAACAAAAAAATAAATAAATAAATAAAATTCAAAAAAAAAAAAAAAAAAAGAGAGAGAGAGATACTGGCATTTTGAAATGGGAGGAGATAAGAGAAAGGGCCAAGTAATATCCAGCTCTAAGCTTCATATTTTGTTTTATTATGTGACAATAAAATCTTGAGGATAAAAAAATAGACACATAGATCAATGGAACATAATCAGGAGCCCAGAGATAAACCCTCACATATATGGTCAACTAATATTTTAATAGGGAGCCAAGAAAACTCAATGGATAAAAGAGAATCTCGTTTATAGACAGTTCTGGGAAAACTGAATAACCATATGCAGAAAAATTAATCTGGACCCTTATATTAGACCACTCGTAAAAATTAATTTAAAATGCATTAAAAACTTAAACATAAAAACTGAAATCCTAAAACTCCTAGAAGAAAACAGAGGAAGAAATCTTCCTAACATTAGACTTGGCACCAATTTTTTTAATATGACACCAAAAGCACAAGGAACAAAGCAAAAATCAAAAAGTAGGATATATCAAACTAAAAAGCTTCTGCACAGCAAAAGAAGAAACCAATAACATAAAAAGGCAACCTATGGAATTGTGGAAAATATTTTCAAACCATATATTTGATTAAGAGGTTAATATCCAAAATATATAAAGAACTTATATAACTTAATAGCAAAAATCCAATTAAAAATGGACAGAAGATCAAAATTGACATTTTTCTAAAGAGGACACACAATGTCAATATACATTACTAATTATCTGGAAAATGCAAATCAAAGTCAAAATGAGATATCAACTTACACTTCTTAGAACCTATTATCATCAAAAGACAAGAGATAAGTGTTAGCAAGGCTTGGGGGGAAAAGTTAACAATTATCAAACTACTCTTAGTCAAACTACTATGGAAAAAAAAAAGGGAGGTTCCTCATAAAATTAAAAATAAACCTACCATGTGATTTAGCAATCCAACTTCTGGGAATATATCCAAAGGCAATGAAATCTACAACTTGAAGAGATTATCTACACTCCCATGGTCATCGCAGCATTATTCACAAAAGCTATTATATGGAAACAATCTAATTGTCCATCAAAAGATGAATGGATGAAGAACATTTGGCACATGCCACCCAAGGACATTTTGGTCTATAAAAGACTGTGTATATTACAGTGGTCCTATAAGATTCTAATGAAGCTGAAAAATTTCTATCACCTAATGACATCCTAGCCATCATCACATCATCACTGTTGTTTATGATGATGCTAGTATACAAACCTATTGCATTGCCAGACATATAAAAGTATAGCATTCAATACATAACAATAATAATAATAAACTACAACATTGGTTTATATATTTATTATTCTACACTTGTATCATTAGAGTGTACTCTTTCTACTCATTAAAAAATTTTTGATTCGGAAAAGAAAAAAAGCTGGGGTAGCAATACTCACATCTGATAAAATAGATTTCAGAATGAAGGCCATAATTAGAGACAAAGAAAGCCACTACGTAATATTAAAAGGATCTATCCAACAGGAAGATATAACCTTAATAAACATATATGCACCCAATACAGGAGCACCAAAATATATCAAAAATCTTCTGGAGGACTTCAAAGGAGAAATCAATAGCAATACAATCATAGCAGGGGACTTCAACACCCCGCTGACATCACTGGATAGATCCTCTAGACAAAAAATTAGCAAGGAAACAGAGACTCTAAATGAAGCACTAGACCAAATGGATTTAATAGATATCTACAGAGAACTACACCCCAAAACTAAAGAATTCACATTCTTCTCAAGTGCACATGGGACATTCTCAAAGATAGACCACATGTTAGGGCAAAAACTAAGTCTCTACAAGTTCAAGAAGATTGAAATTATATCAAGCATCTTCTCAGATCACAATGGCATGAAACTAGAAATCAATTGCAAAAAGAACATACAAAGACATTTGAACACATGGAAGCTAAACAGCATGTTATTAAACAAAGAATGGGTCACCGAGGAGATCAAGGAAGAAATTAAAAACTTCCTGGAAACCAATGAAAATGAAGACACAACAACACAAAATCTATGGGATGCAGCGAAAGCAGTTCTGAAAGGGAAGTTCATAGCATTACAGGCCTACCTCAAGAAACAAGAATAATCTCTAATAGACTATCTAACCTCACAACTTAAAGAATTAGAGAGAAAACAAAAAGAAAACCCCAGAGCAAGTAGAAGGAAGGAAATAGTAAGGATCAGAGCAGAAATAAATGACATAGAGACCAAAAAAACAATTCAAAGGATCAATTAAACAAAGAGCTGGTTTTTCGAAAAGATAAACAAGATTGATGGACCCTTAGCGAGACTCACCAAGAAACAAAGAGAGAGAACCCAAATACACAAAATCAGAAATGAAAGAGGAGAGATAACAACTGACACCACAGAAATACAAAAGATAGTTGACAACTACTATGAACAATTATATGGCAACAAATTCGACAATCTAAGCGAAATGGACAAATTTTCTAGAAACACAGTCTCCCAAAACTGGACTGGGAAGAGATGGAAAACTTGAACAGACCAATAACAACAGAAGAAATTGAAGATGTAATCAAGACTCTCCCAGCAAACAAAAGCCCAGGCCCAGATGGCTTCACGGGGGAGTTTTACCGAACATTCAAAGAAGAACTAATACCCATTCTCCTCAAACTATTTCAAAAAATTCAAGAAGAAGGAAGACTTCCAAACTCCTTTTATGAAGCCAGCATAATTCTAATTCCAAAACCAGAAAATGACACAACAAAGAAAGAAAACTACAGGCCAATATCCCGATGAACATAGATGCCAAAATCCTGAACAAAATACTAGCAAATCGGATCCAGCAATACACCAAAAAAATTATCCACCATGACCAAGTGGGATTCATCCCAGGGATGCAAGGCTGGTACAATATTCACAAATCCATAAATGTGATACACCACATAAATAAAATGAATAAAAACCACATGATAATATCAATAGATGCTGAAATTAAAGCAACTTGCAACTCCATACAAAAACTTCCTTTATAAATTCTTCTCAATTAAATTTGGGTTTGCATATAAAATAATAAGTAGATAATCAGGTTAGAGCAGAGAATATAGGAATAAAAAATACTGTAGAAAGTTTGCATAAAATATGCATAAAAACAATCAATAAAAATTATGCTTATATGGCAAACCTACTGATGTTTTGAAACATTTTAGACAATTATGTATCTAAATTAGAGAAGATAATGTTTGCTCAATGTGCCTTACACATGGTTATACAACTCAAATATATCCATATGATTGGAGCTAAAGATGACTTAAAACAAGAACAGGAAAAATAAAAAATAGTAATAGCTACAACCCTGAGATAGGAAAGTGAGTACCTACTACTAAAGTATACTGGGCAAGATGACCTGGCAAGGATTTCTAATTCAAAATCAAATATAACATAGATGTTCAATAAATACTTTAGAACAGATTGTAAACCTTATAGTAAACCAAATTAATCCTATATATGTCCCCAGTAGTTCCTAATGCCTAAACCAAGTATCCTATTTTGTTTGTTATGATAGTCTTTTAACATGACACCTGCCTGATTTCTAAAGGGATGAGCTATAAGCAACTCTCTGGAGAAGCACTGACAGACATTGTGTATTGTGAATGATTTGCTATATACAATCAAATTCACAGATGAAGACCCTTCTCAAGTTTATAGTCTACACAGAGGGCATGTACACATTGCAAAATATAGTAAATCCTGTAAGAAAATTATAAACAGGTTCTAAGATGAAAGAAATTATCCCCAGTTGGGGGACAAAAGCAAAAAGATAAGAAAAAAGGCTCTCGCCCTGGCCAGTTTGACTCAGCGGTTAGAGCATCAGACTATGGTCCAGAGAGACCCCAGTTCGATTCCCGCTAAGGGCATGTGCCTCAGTTGTGGTTTGTCCCCGGCCCTGGTTGGGTTGTGTGGGTGGCGGCCACTCAATGTGTCCCTTTAACGTCGATGTTTCTCTCTCTCTCTTCGGCTCTCTCCCTCCTACTCTATCTGAACAAAAAACAAGAAAATGTCCTCGGGTGAGGATAAAAAGAAAAAAGGCTCTCTAGCATGAGGAAAGATGCAAGGCATAGGACAGGACAGATCTTCCTATGTATTTTGTGTCCTCTTCTATCTCCTTTAATTGCTGAAGCCTCTTTGCTGTTCTGGAGAACCCTTAGATTAGATCTTGCACATCATCCACACCTGAAGCAAATGTCACAAAACGAGAACTTAATTAAGAGGGAAAAGTAAAATAAAAGAAGAAAAAGATACTGAGCACATATTCAAAAGCAATTTTCATAGGAAGACCTGAGACAGCTGACAATTAAAAAGGAAACATCGTCCTGGCTGGTTTTACTCAGCAGTTAGAGCATCGGCCTGCGGTCCGGAAAGGCCCGGGTTCAGTTCCCGCAAAGGGCACGTACCTCGGTTGCAGTTTGTCCCCGACCCTGGTTGGCTCTCTCTTCCTCTCTCTCCCTCCTGCTCTATCTGAATAAAAAGTGGAAAAATGTCCTCGAGTAAGGATAAAAAAAAAATTTTTTTTAAAGGAAACCATTTGCTCTGGCAATTAGGTATGACTCTTAGAAACATTGGTGTGCTAACCATGTCAGTTAATAATTTAATATTCTAAGTAACCTTTGAAGGCAAAAAACATATTTTGTTTGTAAACACCCAGTTTCTACTACAAGAGTGAGCATGTAACAGAAGTTGATTTCTGACTTCCTTTGGATGTGTGCATATCCTTACTCTCTATTGCAATAAAATTTTATAAACTCCTTGGAAAATTAAAGAGTATATACTTTATCTTGGAATATAAATATTTTTTAACTTTTTACCAACAATTCAAATCTTAACAGAAAATACCACAATAAAGGCAACACATGTCCACTTACTTTAAGGATCCCCAACAAAAGAAAATTTGGCTAGAATATTTGACTTGGACTTCAAGAGCAAGTAAATTGAATGTAATTTAGACAAAGCTTTCATAAAATTTTCAAACTTAACTAGAGTATATAAAATATATTTATAATGTGAGTTTTGTTTCTGGTTTTTCTTGACCAGACAGATATAATATTTTTCCCAAATCTACAATTCTTTGAAAATTATTATGGACATTTTCCTCTACCACTTCAAATTTTACCTAAGAGATCCTCTTAGAACCTACCATGTTCTAAATAAAGAGAGGCTTATTTGGGGAGGGCGGCTGTCCTATGAATATAGTTATTGATATGTATTACTATTGTTTTTTAATTATCTTTATTGTTGAATGTATTACAGATGTCCCCCCTTTATTCCCCATTGACTACTTCCACCCTAATCCCGCCCCCCTCCTGCTTTCCAAACACTATTGTTTATGTCCATTGGTTATTCATATATGCAAAGAAGTTCTTTGGTTTATCTCTTTCCGCCCTCCCCCCACCCTTCCCTTTGAGGTTCATCAGTCTAACAACCAATTTGTACTTTTTAATTCCTTCATTTTCTTCACCCATCCCCCTAACCCCCTCCCATTTGGCAAGCAACAAAAAGTTTTCTGTATCTGTGAGTCTGTTTCTGTTCTGCTTGCTCATTTTGTTTGTAAATTTTATTGTTGATAGATATGTATTTATTGCCATTTTATTGTTCATACTTTTGTTCTTCTCCTTCAAGAAGATCCTTCAACATTTTATATAATACTGGTTTGGTGGTAATGAACCCCTTTAGCTTTTTCTTGTCAGCACACTACATGTCCATTGATTCTAAATGATAGCTTTGCAAGACAGAGTAATCTTGGTTGTAGGTCACTGCCTTTTATAACTTTGAATATCTCTTGCCACTCCTTTCTGGCCTGCAAAGTTTCTTTTGAGAAATCAGCTGACAGTCTTATGGGAACTCCTTTGTAGATAAGGAACTGCTTTTCTCTTGCTGCTTTTAAGATTGTCTCTTTGCCTTTAACCTTTGGCATTTTGATGATGATGGGTCTTGGTGTGGAACTCTTTGGGCTCATCTCATTTGGGCCTCTCTGAGCTTCCTAGACTTGTATGTCTGTTTCCTTCACCAAGTTAAGGAAATTTTCTGTCATTATTGTTTCAAATAGGTTTTCAAGTTCTTCTCTTTCTTCTCCTGGCATCCCCATGATGGGAATATAGGTACACTTGAAGTTGTCCCAGAGGCTCCTTACAATAACCTCATTTTTTGGATTATTTGTTCTGATTGGGTGTTTTTGCCTCCTTATATTCCAAATCAATGCTTTGCTTCTTGGCTTCACCTACCCTACTATTGATTCCCTATAAATTCTTCTTTATCTCAGTTAGTGCATCCTTCATTCCTGACTGGTCCTTTTTTATGTTCAATAGGCATCCTTATAACCGGTGTTTTGAATTCTGCATCTAATTGATTGCTTATGTCCATTTTGTTTAGTTCTTTTCCTGGAGTTTTGTTCTGTTCTTTCACTTGGGACATGTCTCTTTATCTCATTTTGGCTGCTTCCCTGTGACTGTTTCTATGTATTAGGTAGAGTTTCTATGTGTCCTAGGCTTTGTGGGGTGGCCTATTGTTGTAGGTGTCCTGTAGGATCCAGTGGCAAAGCCTCCCTGATCACCCCAGGTGGGTCCTCGATGTGCACCCCTAGTGTGGACTGTACACCCTTCTGTTGTAACTGAGTCTTGATTGCTGTTGGCATGTCAATGGGAGGGATTTACTCAAGTTGATCATCTGCAAGGACTGGCTGTGCCCACTGTCCATTGGCCTCTGACTCCCTTGGAGGATCAGCAGTGTAGGGGCCCACCACACAGAGAAAGACTTACATCATCAGGGCTCTGGTACCCACTGAGTCCACTCACTGAGTATGTCACTTGTGGAGGTGGTTGGATGGTGGTGCTTCGATGTGGTCTGAAGCTGTCCACTGGGTGAGCTGGCTCTGGAGGAAGGTTAGTCACTGCCTGTGTTCTACCTGGGGCCACCAGGCATAAGCTACAAAGTGATCTTCAGATGGCTGCTTCTTGTGCTGGGCTTGGAGGTGCCAGGAAAAGCCAAGTTGTGAACCAAGGCTGGCTGCTTCTAGTGCAAGGCCTGGGGCCACTTAACAAGAGGTATAGGGCTCACTAAGACCAGATACTGCTTGTTTGAGAGATTTTAGGAAAATGTGAAGCAGGATCCAAAACAGGCCAATCCTGTGGTAAAGCTACTGGAAACAGTTTGGGTAGGCCCAAAGGTTGGGTGGGGCAGGGCCTCAGGGAATCACCAGGGCAGGGCAAATAGTGTGAGCCAGGTTGCTGGAGTCCCAGATATGGTGGCTGTCTGCCGCCCCAGGGAAGGGCTCACCAAAGGAACAAAGGCCTCCCACAGCAGGTCTGTCCAAGAGAAAGCTGTGTGCCAGCTCTCGCTCCAGTGCCAAACAACTCAGTTCTTCACTATATGTCTCTGGTGCCTTTCAAGCTGCCTCCCCCATGCTGGAGCCTGGAGGGTGCGAGTCTGAGTAAGTCCAGGCATAGGCCCTCTAAAATGAACTGCCTGGGACTCCAGAAGCCTCAGTCTCCCTAAGCCTCAGTTCTCACTGGTTTTACAGCCAGAAGTGATGGGTACTTCTCTTCCTGGCACTGGAACCCTGAGCTGGGTGCTTGGTGTGAAATGGGGACCCCTCATTCCTCAGGGAGGACCTGCCCAGCTGAGGTATCCTCCTGATTTTATCCACCACACGTGGTTGTGGGACCAGCCTGTCCGCCCCTGTGCCCCTCCATCTCTCCTACCAGTCTTGATATGGCTTTTTCTTTAATTTCATAATGCAGGACTTCCATTCAGGCATTCCTGAATAATGGCTGTTCTGGAGTTTAGCTGTAATTTTGATGTGGTTGTGGGAGGAGTCAAATACCACATTTACCTATGCTGCCATCTTGACTGCAAGTCTGTATTACTATTGTTTTAATGAACTAATCTTGCAGTACCAACTATAAAGGTAAGAATTCTTCTGAAATGAGTGTGTTGAATCCTAATAAAGCCGATCCATAATGCCAACAACTGTGTTCAGAATCATAGTAATAAAACTGAACTTCTCCCCTAAAACAACTCAATTCCAAATGCCACTTCCTATCTCATAGCTTTCCATTCCACAACTAAAAATTTGTCTGGCTTTAGCTTTTTGTATTTCTTCCCTCCATTAATGTTCACTCTTAAAAAGCAACTTGTCTTATACAGAAAGACAAATTTTAAAATCACCAGTTATAAGTATTACATTTAAATGCTTCTGTATTTCTTTTAGATTTTTTATTTATTGATTTTTAAAGAGAAAGGAAGGGAAATATCAATATAGTACAACATAGATTGGCTGTTTCCTGCACATCCCCCACTAGGGATCGAACCCATAACCAGGCATATAGCCCAGGAATCTAACTGGCAACCTTTTGGTGCATGAGATGATGCCCAACCAACCGAGCCACACTGGCCAGGGTATAACTGCTTCTGTATTTTAACTATGAAAATGAAAATATTTTAAATTAGTTGAAATATTACAAAAATGTTATACATATTATAATAAATAGTCATGATTATATAATAATTTTAAAATTCAAATTCCAAAATACCAAGAATTATTTGTACAAATAGATGCTTGATAATTCTTCAAACAACGAAGTTCATTTAAGATTCCAGGAAATAATTTTGTTGGTGAATTCATCAGTACACTTTAAAGATATTTCAAAAATAATTTTCAAAATTATCTATAATATAAAACTCAGTTTAATCTAAAGTGTCAGATAATCATTTGGGATCACTGACTGTCTTTCATATGTTATCATAAATCAGATTACCTCATTACCTCAAAGTGAAACTTCAAAAAGTTCACTATTTTTCCATTTCAACCAGAAGTTATTTACTTTATACCTGAATGGTTCTTAAGTACAGATTTAGATACTAACTTTCACATGTCAGGTGCATTTCTTATCTGGTGAATATAACCATATCTGAATATTAAAGGAAGATATAAATAATATTATCTTTGCTATGCAAATTAGAAATGCCTTTGGGATAAAACAAGGCCTCAAGGTATTTTCAAATAAGCAGATGCAGAAGTATATTTCATGTTCAGTTTACTTTCGAACTACTTTAAATACTATTGATCTCAGCATTGTTTATATACAATTATGTCTAGTTCATTTTCCTTTGAAACATTTATTTTTGATGATAGCATGAAAATTTACCATGGGAATTACTGAAAGGAATAAGTAAGGCATTATCAATGTTACTGAATGGCCAAAGATTATTGGTGGTGCCACATGTGAACATTTTTAAAAGTTACCTTTACATTTTTTATCGCTTGGGATTCTATTTAAACATTTACATGTCTTTCTTTATTTTTTAAGCAAATATCTGTTCATAAAGTAGTTTTAAATGCTATAATTTAACATGTAGTAAAACACTAGTTTTACTCAATGACTTTTTGTGCTCACCCTTTTCTTTATTGTTTATATTCTCCTGAATTACTTTATAAAATGAAAATTTGTTTTTTAAAAAAATGAGAGGGCTACCTCATGATGCTTCCATATAGCAGAATGGGTGTTTCTTCCATTCATGAGTATAATATAATTTAGATTTACAGGTGGTTTTAAAACTTTTTGGTTTGTTTACTAATTATAATTTCATTACCCCCCACCCCCAAATAAAAGTAAATAATTCCCAATGACAGAATTTGAAGGCCTACACTTAACTGCTAGAATTCTGGGATATTACTGTCCACATATAGATGAAAATAAGATACTATGAAGACAAAAACCCTCCAGCAACAACTAATAACCTTTCACTTGACTTGAAGAGTAACTATATCAAATTTGTAGATGTCAGATCAATCCTAACTGGGACACTCCCACTATAATTTATATAATTATGTCCAGTTGAATAAAACTCTAGTTCAGATATGGCAAATAGGATTTCTCAGCTGCACAAAATCCTATCAGAGGGCAAACTGGAAAGCTGTTTTAATTTAGAACTCAACAGGAAAGAGAATTGTGAATAATCGGTAAAAACTTCAACGGCATGGAAGGGGAAGAATGTTGACAGGATAGCCAGGTATGTGCCACCCTTTACTAGCATAAATTCTTCACCTACCAAATTGTTTAAACCCTACTTGAATAATGTATTCTAAAAATGTTACATTACTCAATTCAATTAATTTTCAAATACAGTGTCAAAATAAAGGTTTTTTAAAAGGTGATTATCTTCCATTCTAGAAAAAGGACTACGAGTACTTTTCTCCCTGTCTCCCTCAAAGCACAACTAAAAACCATGGGCATTGTATATAAAACAAACTCAAGAAAACTCTGAAGGTGGAGAAAAATGGCAGACTAGCTAGGAATCTTGGAACCCAAGGAATAACAGTGATGAGTTCCCTTGATTTTCTTTTTGCCTCATATATCCCAGACTTAAAGCAGAAAAGTAGACAACCTAGAAATGCTAATAAATGAAATAAGAAAGAGGACCAGGAAAAGCCTACTCTCTAGCCAAAGGACAATGAAAGGGGCAACATAACAAAAATAAAAAAAAGGTGAGCCCATCACCAGCCACACCAGCAAAGGCCATGTGGGAATCCTAGACGTCAATTTTTGCAAAGCTGTAATAAGGCTCCCCACTTCCCAATTCCCCACTGGGGCAGTGTTGAAGGTGGCTAGTGGAGAGTCAGAACTTTCACCACTGCCCATCAGTAATAAGACTTCTCTCTCTCCATGCTTCCAGTGGAGGTAACATGACGAAGCACTTGTTCCTACCAGCCAGGGTGTATTAATGTAGGCCTAGTAGAGAGTGGAAATTCCCACACCCATCCTGCAGTAATAAGAAACTCTAAGCTAGCCCTCAGATGCTAACAGAGGCCAAGAAAAAAACCTAAACTGCTAACCTCTCCTGGCAGTACAAAAGGAAGCACCAACTCTTCCCTGATGAAGTGATATCACAGACAACCAGCTTAAACAGAAAGTTTATATCCATAACATAATACCCAAATGTCCAGCTGCAATAAAAAATCACTCATCATGCTATGAACCAGGATATATAAAACTGCATAAAAAACCAATCAACTTAACCAAGGAGGTATAAGACTTATTCTCAGAGAACTACAGGACATTGAAAAAAAAATTAAGGAAGATATAAAAAAGTGGAACTATATACTATTTTCATAGATTGTAAGAATTAACATCACTAAAATGTCCATACTACCCAAAGTAATCCATAGATTCTATGTAGTCCCTATAAAATACCAACAGCATATTTCACAGATCTAGAACACATATTCCAAGTTTATATGAAACCAAAAAGTACCCCAAATAGCCAAAGCAATCTTGACAAAAAAGAACAAAGTTGGAGGGATCACAATTCTGGATATCAGGTTACACTACAAAGCCATTGTACTCAAAACAGCCTGCTACTGGCACAAAAACAAGCATACACCCCAGAAATCAGCCCAAGACATTATGCTCAATTAATATTTGAAAAGGAGGCAAGAACATACAATGGAGTAAAGACAGTCTCTTTAATAAATGGTGATGGGAAAATTGGACAGCTACATGCAAAAATATGAAATTAAACAATCAACTTACACCATACACAAGAATAAACTCAAAATGAATAAAACACTTAAATGTGACTCATGAATCCATAAAAATCCAAGAAGAAAATGTAGGCACCAAAATTTCAGACATCATTCGCAGCAGAATTTTCACTGATACATCACCTAAGGCAACAGAAACAAAGGAGAAAATGAACACATGGGACTACATCTAACTCAAAAGCTTCTGCGCAGCGAAAAATACAATCATTAAAATGGAAAGGCAGCCCATTGTATGGGAGAGAATAATTGCCAATGATATATCAGATAAGGGGTTAATTTCCAATATATAGAGAGTGCTCATACAACTCAACAAAAGGAAGACAAAGAATCCAATTAAAAAATGGGCAGAGAAACTAAATAGACACCTTTCCAAACAGGACAAACAAATGGCTAAGAGACATATAAAGAAATGCTCAACATCACTAATCATCAGAGAGATGCAAATTAAAACAACAATAAGGTATCACCTCACACCTGTCAGAATGGACGCCATCAACAAATCATCAAACAAGTGTTGGCGAGAGTGTGGAGAAAAGGGGACTCTAGTGCACTGCTGGTGGGAACGCAGACTGGTGCAGCCACTATGGAAAACAATATGGTGTTACCTAAAAAAAATAAAATTGAATTGCCATTTGACCCAGTAATCCCACTTCTAGGAATATACCCTAAGAAGCCTAAAACACCAATCACAAAGAATATATGTACCCCCATGTTCGTAGCAGCACTATTTACAATAGCTAAGATCTGGAAACAGCCCAAGTTTCCATCAGTAAACGAATGGATAAAAAAGCTGTGGTACATATACACAATGGAGTACTATGCAGCTGTAAGAAAGAAAGATTTCTTATCCTTTGAGATGACATGGAGGGACCTGGAAAATATTATCCTAAGTGAAACAAGCCAAACAGAGAAAGACAAGTTTCATATGATCTCACTTATTTGTGGAATATAATGAACATAACAGTCTGAAAAATGGGGTAGTCCCAAAGACGTGGAAGTGGAGTACAGACTGACAATCCCTAGAAGAGGGGGTGGTGGGGGAGAGATAAACCACAGAACTTATATGCATGTATGCATGAACAATGGACATGGACTACAAAGCTGCAGACGGGAAGGGGGGGGGGGGGAGAGGAGTTAGTGGGGGGGGCGGAACATCTTTAACAAAAATAAATTAATTTAAAAAAATAAAATAAAAATAATGACTCTGAAAAATACAATAAAAAAGAATACAGTATACGGAAAAAGATGGCAGCAGGCAGGACCGGAGGAAGGGTGAGAGTGTGAGAGAGTGTGAGTGGACAGTAAGGTGGACGACCAAACTCATGCATTGCAGAAACAAGGAGCAGACGGTTCCTGTGCGGTGGGCAGGGAGCAGACGGCTACCATGGTAAGCAGCTCTTCAGGGCGCTTCTCCCGGCACCACGGGGAGGCCCCACCATTTGGAAGATCCTGGGTCTTACTTGGGAGGAGGCTAAGGCCCAGCAACCTGAGCCCACCAGTGCACCTGGCACCAACGGACCAGTGGACACCCTGTGTCAACACAGACCAGTGCACAGTTGTGGAGCTGCCAAGGTGCCAGTTGAGGAAACTGCAAATGGCTGGGAGCCCAGCACCTTCCCCCACAGTAGCAGAATGATCAGAGTCGAGATATACCCCCAGCAACAGAGGCTGGGGAGCAGAAATTCATCCCTAGGCAACAGAAGCACAAACCAGAAGCTGAGACCCATCCCCCAAAACTAGCAAAGGCTGGGCAGGAGTTGAGCCCCATGGGGCAGCAGCACTCCCCAGCCACCAGCAGCGGGATCTGGGGCTCCACAGAGGCCTGTGCTAGCCAGCAACCCACAAGAGCAGTGAGAAGCCGGAGCGCAAGAGAGACTGGTGCAATCCAGCTGCCCACAGGACCTTCAGGGTGCCAAGGCACCAGAGAGGCCTGTGTGAACCACCTGCCCATAAGATAGGCATAGAGAGGGGTCTCCAAAGGGACTGTGCGATCCAAGTGCCCACGGAACCTGCGGGGTGCTGGGGCACCAGAGCAGCCTGTGTGACCCAGCTGCCCATAAGATAGGCATAGAGAGGGGTATCCAAAGGCACTGTGCGATCCAGCTGCCCGTGGTACCTGAGGGGTGCTGGGGCACCAGAGAGGCCTGTTCAACCCAGCTACCTACAAGCTAGGTGTGGAGTCGGGACGCCAAAGGGACTGTGCGATCCAGCTGCCCACAGTACGGGCAGGGATCATGGCTCCAATAGGGCCTAAAGCTATACAGCTACAGGTGACACCAGCGAGCAGATGGGAACACAGCTTCAGAGGGGCCCATGTGATCCAGCAGCAGCACCTACCAGGACACACCAATACCAGCCCCTAGTAGTCAATCCTCCAGGATCCACAGCAGGCAAGAAGCGACATGCAAGAAAACAGTCTGGGAGTCACAGTAGCCTGATTTGATATCCAGTGAGCTGCATACACATCCAAACATCCTTCAGCAGGTCTAGAGCTACCAGATGGCTAAAATGGGGAGACAAAGAAACAACATCCAAAGGAAAGAAAAAGAGGAATCACCAGCAAAGGAACTACAGGAAATGGAAGACAGCAACTTGTCAAATAAAGAATTCAAAGCAATAATTTTAAGGGTGCTCAAACAATTTGGTGAAAACTACAAGCAAATTAATAAGAATTATGAAGAGCTCACTGGGAACTACTTCAGCTTAAGAAGCTATGCATAAAAACCAAGAGGAAATAAAGAATGACATAGTGGTTATGAAAAATACCTTAGAATGGTTCAATAGTAGATTAGAAGAAGCTGAAGACCAATTCAGTGACTTAGAAGACAAGATAGGGAAAACACTCAAATAGAGCAGCAAATGGAAAAAAAATTTGAAAAGCAAAAGGAAAGTTTAAGGGAGCTGTGGGATAATACAAAATGTAACAACATTCACATTATAGGGATACCGGACAAAGAAGAATCACAGAAAGAAATAGAGAACCTGTTTAAAGAAATAATGAAAGAAAACTTCCCTAAACTGGTAAAGGAAAAAGTCACATAACTCCAGAAAACACAGAGAGTACCAAGCAAGATGAACCCCAGAAGACCCACAGCTAAACACATCATAATTAAAATGGCAAACATTAAAGACAAAGAAAGAATCTTAAAGGAAGCAAGAGAGATACAGAAAGTTAACCATAAAGGAGCTCCCATTAGACTGTCAGCTGATTTCTCAATAGAAACACTGCAGGCCAGAAGGCAGTGGCAGGAGGTGCAAAATGTAATGCAAGGCAAGGGTCTGAATCCAAGACTACTCTATCAAACAAGCCTATCATTCAAAATTGAAGGAGAAATGAAGAACTTCACGGATAAAAGAAAAAGTTAAGGAATTTACCACCACCAAACCAGCACTCCAAGAAATGCTGAAGTGACAGCAGCAGCAGGAGGAGGAGGAGGAGGAGGAGGAGGAGGAGGAGGAGGAGGGGAGAGGGAGAGAGAGAGAGAGAGAGAGAGAGAGAGAGAGAGAGAGAGAGAGAGAAACACAGGCATAAAGTGAAAATGGCAACTAATAACTATCTATCAATAATTACCTTAAATGTAAATGGTTTAAATGCCCCAATCAAAAGACATAGGGTAGCTGACTGGATAAGAAAACATGACCCATATATATGCTATCTACAAGAGACCCAGCTCACAACAAAAGACTCACATGAGATGAAAGTGAAGGAATGGAAAAATTTTTTCCAAGCAAATAGAAATAAAAAAAAAATAAATCTGGTGTAGCAATACTCATATCTGACAAGATAGACTTCAAAAGAAGGGCCATAATAAGAGACAAAGAAGATCACTACATAATATTAAAAGCATCAATCCAACAAGCAGATATAACACTGGTAAACATATACGCACCAAATACAGGAGCACCAAAATATATTAAAAAACTTCTGGAGGACTTCAAGGGAGAGATCAATAGCAACATGTTCATAGTGGGTGACTTTAACATGCCACTGACACACTAGATAGATCTACTAGACAGAAAATTAACAAGGACATAGAGTCCTTACAAGACAAACTAGATCAGTTGGACTTCATTGATATTTACAGAACATTTCACCCCAAAGCTGCAGAATATACATTCTTCTCAAGTGCACATGGAACATTCTCAAAGATAGACCACATGTTAGGACACAAAGCAAGTCTCTACAAATTCAAGAAGACTGAAATCATATCAAGTATCTTCTCAGATCACAGTAGCATGAAACTAGAACTCAATTACAATAAAAACACACACAAACATTCAAACACTTGGAAGCTAAATAGCATGTTATTAAACAACAAATGGGTTACTAACGAATCAAGCAAGAAATTAAAAACTTCCTGGAAACCAATGAAAATGAACACACAAAAACACAAACTCCATGGGACACAGCAAAAGCAGTCCTGAGAGGGAAGTTCATAGCACTACAGGCCTACCTCAAGAAACAAGAAAAATTCCTAATTGACTTTCTAACCCTACAATTTAAATAACTAGAAAGTAAACAAAAAGAAAAACCCAGAACTAGTAGGAGGAAGGAAATAGTATAGGTCAGAGCAGAAATAAATGACACAGAAACTAAAAAAACAATTCAAAAGATCAATGAAACAAAAAGCTGGTTCTCTGAAAGGATAAACAAGAGCTGTGGACCTCTAGCCAGACTCATCAAGAAACAAAAAGAGAGAAACCAAATAAACAAAATCAGAAACAAAAGAGGAGAAGTAAAAACTGACACCACAGAAACACAAAGGATCATCAAAACATACTATGAACAATTACACACCAACAATTGGACAATCTAGGAGAAATGGACAAATTTCTAGAAACACACAGACTCCCCAAACGGAACCAGGAAGAGATAGAAAACATTAACAGACCAATAACAACAAAGAAAATTGAAGATGTAATTAAGAAACTCCCAGCAAACAAAAGCCCAGGCCCAGATGGCTTCAAGGGGTGTTCTACTGAATACGCAAAGAAGATCTAATACCCATTCTCCTTAAACTATTCTAAAAAATTCAAGAAAACAGAACATTTCCAGACTCACTTTATGAGGCCAGCATAATTCTAATTCCAAAACAGGATAAAGACACTACAAAGAAAGAAAACTACAGGCCAATATCCCTGATGAACAAAGATGCCAAAATCCTTAACAAAATATTAGCAAATCGGATCCAGCAATACATCAAAAAAATTATTCATCATGACCAACTGGGTTTCATCCCAGGCATGCAAGGCCATATATGAAATACCTACAGCCAACATCATACTCAATAGGAAAAAACTAAAAGCATTCTCCTTAAGAACGGGAACAAGACAGGGATGGCCATTTTCGCCACTCTTATTTAACATGGTACTGGAAGTCTTAGCAACAGCAATTAGACATGAAGAAAAAATAAAGGGGATTCCAATTGAAAAGGAGAAAGGGAAGTGAGACTGTCATTATTTGCAGATGACATGAAAATGTACACAGAAAACCCTAAAGACTCCATCAAAAATCTACTAGACTTAATAAATGAATTTGGCAAAGTGGCAGGATACAAAGTTAACATCAAGAAATCGATGGCACTCTTATACACCAATGATGAAATCACAGAAAGAGAAACTAAACAAACAATCCCATTTACCATTGTGGCAAAAAAATTAAGATACCTAGGAATAAACTTAACCAAAGAAATAAAGGACCTATTCACAGAAAACTACAGGTCATTGAAAAAAGAAATAGAAGAAGATATAAAACACTGGAAGCACATACCTTGTTCATGGATTGGGAAAATTAACATCATTAAAATGTCCATACTACCCAAAGCAATCTACAGATTCAATGCAATCCCAATCAAAATACCAACAACATACTTCATGGAACTAGAGCAAACACTCCAAAAGATTATATGGAACCAAAAAAGATCCCGAAGAGTCATAGCAATCTTGAAAAAAAAAACCAAAGTGAGAGGAGTCACAATACCAGATTTCAGGTTATACTACAAAGCAACTATAAACAAAACAGCCTTGTACTGGCACAAGAACAGGCATATAGACCAGTGGAACAGAACAGAGAACCCAGAAATGGACTCAAGGCAATATGCTCAATTAATATTTGACAAAGGTGGCAACAGCATACAGTGGAGTCAAGACAGTCTCTTCAATAAATGGGGTAGGGAAAATTGGACAGCTACTTGCATAAATATGAAGCTAGAACACCAACTTACACCATACACAAGAATAAACTCAAAATAAATAAAACACTTAAATGTAACTCATGAATCCATAAAAATTCTAGGAGAAACTGCAGGCAACAAAATCTCAGACATCATGCGCAGCAGAATTTTCTGATACAACACCTAAGGCAAGAGAAACAGAAAAAAATGAACCCATATCAAACTAAAAGATTCTGCACAGCAAGAGAAACAACCATCAAAATAGAAAGGGATCTAACTATATTGGAGTCCATAATTGCCAATGATGCATCAGATAAGGGGTTAATTTCCAAAATATATAGAGTGCTCATACAACAAAATCTCAGACATCATGCGCAGCAGAATTTTCTGATACAACACCTAAGGCAAGAGAAACAGAAAAAAATGAACCCATATCAAACTAAAAGATTCTGCACAGCAAGAGAAACAACCATCAAAATAGAAAGGGATCTAACTATATTGGAGTCCATAATTGCCAATGATGCATCAGATAAGGGGTTAATTTCCAAAATACATAGAGTGCTCATACAACTCAATAAAAGGAAGACAAAGAACCCAATTAAAAAATGAGCCAAAGGTCCTCTGCTCTCCAAAAGGACATACAAATGGCCAAGAGACATATGAAGAAATGCTCAACATCACTAATCATCAGAGAGATGCAAATTAAAACAGCTATGAGATATCTCCTCACACCTGTCAGAATAGCCTCCATCAACAAATCATCAAACAACAAGTGATGGCAAGGGTGTGGAGAAAAGGAGATTCTAGTACACTGCTGGTGGGAATGCAGACTGGTGCAGCCACTGTGGAAAACACTATGGTGTTACTTCAAAAAGTTAAAAATTGACCCAGTGATCCCACTTCTAGGAATATATCCTAAGAAACCTGAAACACCAATCAGAAAGAATATATGTACCCTATGTTCATAGCAGCACTATTTACAATAGCAAGATCTGGAAACAACCCAAGTGTCCATCAGTAGATGAGTGAATTAAAAGGCTGTGGTACATGTACACAATGGAATACTATGCCGCTGTAAGAAAGAAAGGTCTTCTATCTTTTGAGATGGCATGGAAAGACTTGGAGAGTACTATGCAAAGCGAAACAAGCCAAGCAGAGAAAGACAAATATCACATGATCTCACTTATTTGTGGAATATAATGAACTAAACAAACTGATGAACAAAATTAGCCCAGAGACATAGAGGTGGGGTACAGACTGACAAGCCTCAGAAGAGGGGGAGTTGTCGGGGGGCAGATAAACCACAGCATTTACATGCATGTATGCATGACCAATGAACATAGACAACAAAGTTGGGGATGGGGCGGGGAAGAAGGGGAGGAGGGTGTCAATGGGAGGAAAATGAGAAACATCTGTATCAAAAACAAATTAATAAACTTAAAAAAAAGAATGCAGCATACAGCCCTGGCCGGTTTTCTCAGTGGTTAGAGCATCAGCTAGTGGTCCAAAGAATCACAGGTTTGATTCCCAGTCAAGGGCACGTACCTTGGTTGTGGGTTCAACCCCCAGCCCATGGAGGTCATGGGGGAGGCAAACAATCAATGTGCCTCTCTCACATCGATGTTTCTCTCTCTCTCCCCCCCCTTCCCTCCCACTCCCACTGTATCGAAAGAAAAAATCAATAAAAAATATCCTCGGGTGAGAAGTTTTTTAAATAACTGAATACAGTATATGATACCTATAACATACAAAATATATGTTAATCAACAAAATATATGTTTATGTTATTGATAAGGCATCTAGTCAAAAGTTGTACGCAGACGCCCTGGCCAGTTTGGCTCAGCAGTTGGAGTGTTAGTCCATGGACCAGGGAGTCGCAAGTTTGATTCCAGCCAGGGGTGCATGTCTCGGCTGTGTTTGTCCCGAGCCCTTGTCCAATTGTGTGGGAGGCAGCCAGTGGATGTGTCTGTCTCATATCGTTGTTTCTCTCTCCCTCTCTCTCTCCCTCCCTCCCACTCTATCTGATGATAAATCGGGAAATATCCTCAGGTAAGGATTAAAAAAAAAGTTATATAGCCCTGGCCGGTTTTGCTCAGTGGTTAGAGTGTCGGCCTGCGGTCCAGAGAGACCTGGGTTCGGTTCCTGCTAAGGGCACATACCTCGGTTGCAGTTTGTCCCTGGCCCTGGTTGGGTCATGTGGGTGGCAGCCACTCGATGTGTCCCTTTCACGTCGATGTTTCTCTCACTCGATGTGTCCCTTTCACATCGATGTTTCGCTCTCTCTCTCTTCCTCTCTCTCCCTCCCACTCTATCTGAACAAAAAATGGAAAAATGTCCTCCAGTGAGGATAAAAAAAAGTTATATGCAGATTTTTGAGGGTGAAGGGAAGGTCAGTACCCCTAACATCAATGTTTTTCAAGAGTCAATTGTAGAGATAAGTACTTTTCTCAATCCATAATATTTAATCCAAGTTCCTATTGTCATACTTTCGAATTTTGTTTTTATATGAACTAATGATGTAATGTTCTCTCTTTGATAATATGTGATTGTGTTCAAATTAATCATTTTAACAAAAGTCACTTAGACAGTTTTCTACACTTTCAGTCCAATAAAGGTTAAAGACCTAAATAAAAATATGGCCTTTCACAAATACTGATAATAAATCTTAGATATGGTCTTATGCTTATTAAAGTTAACAAATGTTTTATATAAAAGAATAAAAAAATATTTCAATAAATCAACATTACTTTTTAAAAATATGTAATAAATTATGAGGCTAATTCACTGGGTACAATGAAAAATCAAATATGAGCCCAGCCAGTGTGGCTCAGTGGATTTAGAGTTGTCCCATGGACTGAGAAGTCCCAGTTCGATTCCCAGTCAGGGCACATGTGTGGGTTCCGTGTTCCATCCCCAGTAAGGGGCCTGCAGGAGGCAGCGATCTATGTTTCTCTCTAACATCAATATTACTATCTCTCCTTTCCTCTCTCTCTAAAAAAAAAATAATAAAAAAAAAATATTTAAACAAATTTGAGGAAATTCTTACAAACTATTTCTTAACATTAGCTTCTTAACACAAAAATATACTTATTTATTTTTATGTTCAAGACACTAGTTTCCACTGTATTTCAATATCATTCACTCACTTGTTCATTCATTCATTTACTGAGTGCCTGTGTTAAGCACTATGGAAAACATATATAATATGGTCCTTAACCTCATAATTGTTCAATGGAAAAGGCAAAAAGGTTGACACATATAAATAATTATAATGTCTTATCAATGTTGTTGAAGCAGTATTCAAGAAGCCATAGACCCACATGAGTAGAAGAGGTCTCTGTAAAATTTATTTAATGATATTTAATGAATCACAAAAACACTATTAACATCAACTTAAATATGTTTTATTATGCTCTTATCGCTAGAATAATTTCTGAAAACAGGGGGAAAGGAGTACAATTATCATGATAATAAAACAAATGCATTATTATCTCAAGATATTACACAAACCATAAATTTACATAAGCATCTAGCTAACATCCTCTGATCTAATATCAAATCAATAATCAGTGTGAGAAGTCATTCAATCCATTGAAACCAAATGAGAAGGAGAACTTTACCCCCCATGATTAGAAATGTTTCTGGTAGACTCACTTAAGGCTGTAACACAGTTTTAGTAATCCAAAATTAAAGCTGAACAATTCAAGTTCCTAATATATTAATATTCTATGAAACTCTATGTTACTGTTTCTTCAATGTTTATCATTCCTTTCTATTAAAGTTGTAATATTTCCTATGCCTTCAAAGATAAAATACAGTGGTTGTACTCTTATGACATTGATAATATTCTGAACTGAGAATTTATAAATAATAACAAGGAAAAATGAGATATAGTGTTAATAAACAAGTGATATATCCAAAACGTGTTTTAGAGGGACCCAAGATGGCAACTTAGTAGGTAAAAGTTACACTCACCTCCTTCCAGGTCCAAACTGGAATTACAACTAAATTATAGAACAACCAATCTGAATAATTAACTGAGGATTGGCTGAACAGAAGTCTTAGAACCAAGGACTTACAGAAGAAGCCACATCAAGACTGGTAGGAAAGGCAGAAACGCAGAAAGGGCTGGCCCTGCACCCACATGCAACCATTGGGAATCCAGAGGGATATCTCAGCTGCAAAGGTCCCCCCCAGAGAAGTGTGGGGTCTCAACCATGTGCGAGGCTCCCAAACACAGTGTAACAGAGGCAGGAAGAGGAGTCCATATAACATCTGGCTGTATATAGGGAGCCTGGCTGGTGTGGCTCAGTAGATTAACTTTGTCCCATGGATTGAAAGGTCCCAGTTCAATTCCTGGTCAGGGCATATGCCCAGGTTTTGGGATCAGTCCCCTGTAGGAGGCATGCAGGAGGCAGCCAATAGATGTTTCTCTCTCACATCTATGTTTCTATCTCTCTCCCTTCCTCTCTCTGAAAAAAATCAATAAAAACATTTTAAAAAATTAGCAGGGAAAAAAAGAGCCCTGGCCAGTTAGGCTTAGCAGATGGAGCACTGGCTATGGACTAAAGAGTCATGGGGTCAATTCCAGTCAAGGGCATGTACCTCAGTTGTGGTTTTGTCCCCAGTCCTGGTAGGGGTCGTGTGGGAGGCAACCAATCAATGTGTCTCTCTCACATTGATGTTTCTCTCTCTCTCCCTCTCCTCCTCCCCCTCCCCATTCTACCTGAAGATAAATGGGAAAATGTCCTCAGATGAGGATTAAAAAGAAAAGAAAAAAATCAGTGGGAATTTTGTATGTCCAGGAGGGACAGGAGTCTGCCAGAAACCCAGGTGCCCTCTTAAAGGATAAGTGCACAAAATCTTGCTCTCAGACACTCACTCTGGGCTCCAGCAGAAGGATGGTAGATCAAAATGGACTGGAGTCATAGGAGGACTAACTGGGTTGTGTGGCTCTAGGGAGAGAGCTGATGGGACAGCTTCCTCGTCCCTGGTGCTGAGTTCCTCTCCTGCAATGCCCACTGACATCATCTTTTCTAAGTCAAGCACTCCCCTTCATACTGCATCAACCTAGCCCCACCTGT
The DNA here is from genome assembly GCF_014108415.1 of Molossus molossus. Taxonomy (NCBI): domain Eukaryota; kingdom Metazoa; phylum Chordata; class Mammalia; order Chiroptera; family Molossidae; genus Molossus; species Molossus molossus. Next base: position 68,289,186 of record NW_023425349.1, on the reverse strand, counting down.
CTGATCCCCTGTCACCCACATGCTGAGCTCACACTCTGCAGAGGAGTCAGCTGCGTGGACCTGTGGTGTAGACATTCTTGGAGGGCTCTTGGGTGTGAACTCACAGGATGTCAATAAATGAGTTGTGTGGCTCTCGGGTGGGGTCATTTTCCCTCCCCCATCCATGCACCAGAGTAACACACCCTCCCATGGGAGATCCACTAGCCCCATCTCGGGAGATCCAATAACCCTCAAAACTCCTGGTGGCCCTGCTCTGCTGAGCTCAAACTCTGCAATATTGTCAGCTGGCTGTGGTCAGCATAAGTCCATGGTACAGACTCTTTTGGAAGACTCTAAAGGAGGTCCAGGCAGACTCAGGGAGAGACTGAGTTTTATGATCTAGGGCAGAGGGCCATTTTTCCTTTGCATACCCCACAGGTGCCACTGTTCCAGTGCAGAGCCCTCCCTTCACATGGCCAAGTCATTGTCTGTTTGGGCCTAATAAACTCTGCTGGCCTCATCCTGATGACTCCCTAAGAACCCCTCCCCATCACAAAGTTCTGCAGACACCCAGTGGGTATAAGCTGGCTTTGGTGTACCCTTCCAGTGGTTCTCAACCTTCCTAATGCCGTGACCCTTTAATACAGTTCCTCATGTTGTGGTGACCCCCCAACCATAAAATTATTTTCGTTGCTACTTCATAACTGTAATTTTGCTACTGTTATGTCTTAGGCGACTCCTGTGAAAGGGTCGTTCGACTCCTGTGAAAGGGTCGCGACCCACAGGTTAAGAACCACTGCCTTAGACTTTTGCTGAGTGGTCTCAGAACCAGCAGTGGTACCATGTTTGGATATGTATCAATCTTGTGAACAGCACTCGCCCCTACCTGCTAACTCACTGAGATTTACCTCATGCCACTGCATTCCGCCAGAGGATTTCTTAGTGACTGAACTTAACAGGTAACTGGCAGGTGGAGGCAGATCTTGGGGTGCTTGGGCCTTTTGTTGACCTGTCCCTGGGTATGATACTGGTGGAAACTGACAATGGTGCACAGTTCAGCACCTCCCACACACACCCAGGCCCAGCAGAAGCAGCCACAAACTGTGGATCCCATTGTAGATCCAAACAGGTAGCCCAGGGCCAGTCATAGGCAGCACCTGTTATTGACCTACATCAGAGCATCTCCCAAGAGGCCCTAGGACCACCACACCTGGTGGTGGGATTCAGACCACATCAGAGCACAATGCAACTACCTCCACAAGTGGCACACCCAAAGAGAGATCTTGGGAGGCACCAGATCCTGCTGGTGCAAATTCCATTTTGTGAGGCCAGGCTTTGCACAATAGCTGGTACACTGGTGTCAAGATCAATTCTCATAATCAGCCAGCAGCAGGGGTAACCCCGCCCACAGACAGGCCAACAGCAATCAAGACTCAATCACAAAAGAAGGGTTCAATACCCATACAAGGGACATTGCTAGAGCACCTAGCTCAGGTGATCAGGGAGACTGCACCACTGAGTCCCACAAGACACCTACTACAGAAGGCAACCATACCAAAACTGGGATTCATAGCAGATCTACCTAATACACAGAAACAAATATAGACAGGCAGCCAAAACTCAGAGACAAAGAAACATGCCCCAATAAATAAAAGAACAAGAGAAATCCCCAGAAAAATAACTTAATGATATGGAGGCAAGCAATCTACCAGATGCAGAGTTCAAAACAATGGTTATAAGGGATGCTCAAGAAACTTACGGGAAGAATGGATAAACTCAGTGAGAAGTTAAAGATATCGTAACATAAAAAAGGATGCAGGCCCTGGCTGGTTTGGCTCAGCAGTTAGTGTCGGCCTGTGGACCAACGAGTCACAGGTTTGATTAGGGTCAAGGGCACATACCTCAGTTATGGTTCAACCCCGGCCCTGGTCAGGCTCATGCAAGAGGCAGCCAGTTGATGTATTTCTTTCACATCGATGTTTCCCCCTCTCTCTCACTCCCTCTCTCCCTCGCCCACACTCTAAATGGAAAAATATCCTCAGGTAAGGATAAAAAAAGGATAAATTGACACGGTAAAAAGAGAGAAGCCGCATATCACCATAATTAGAAATTTAAAAGTGCCCTGGCTGGTATGGCTCAGTTGGTTAGGTGTCATCCTATGAACCGAAGGGTTTCCGGTTTGATTCCTGGTTGAGCTACATGCCCAGGTTGTGGGCTTGGTCCCCAGTGTGAGGACGTGCAGGAGGCAGCTGATCAATGTTGTGCTCTCACATCAATGTTTCTCTCTTACCCTCCCTCTCCCTTTCTCTCTCTCTCTAAAAATCAATGGAAGATATTTAAAATGTATATCGTTTTGATTGAGGAAAAATGGCGGCGGAGTGAACGGAACTACACAGACAGTCTCCCAGAACCAAACTGGAATTACATCTATAACACAGACAAATCGACGGGAAAAAGCAACAGAAAAGCAGCTTGCGAGGACCATACAACTAGGGACACTGACTCGATCCTGGTAGGCTTGCGAAGGCGCGAGACGGGGCTGGGAGCCCACGGTCAGCAGCTCAGCAGCAGGCTTAGATGGGAGCGGCGCCCTCGGGTCACACTCCCAGGCGGCTCCACAGCACAGCCGGGACAGAGGCTAAAACAGCCACAGCCACTCACCTTGGGCTCCGGCAGAGAGAGGGCGGACTGGACTGGAACTGTGTCGGGACACTCGGGGTTTGGAGGGCACTCAGAGCTTTGGCTGAGTGCAGCCACTCAGGACAGGACGGTGGCCACATTGCTCCTTCCCAGGGTTCTGAGGAGAGGCAGCAGCCCCTCCCTCGGAGATCCAACCCCACCCTGTGGGCCATTGAAGTGCTAGTTGAGGCTCACTAACAACCAGCATCTGCCCCACCCTCGTGAAAGCCCCTTGGCTGAGCACCAGAGGGAGTTTTTCAATCAACTGACAACCCAAAACTCATCAAGTAAACTAGACTGCTAGCCTCCAGGCAAAAAGCTAGAGAATAACAGTACCTTTCCTGGGCTGGCAACTTTAACAAGGAAAGTAAGACTTGACAGTGGTGTTCAACGTGGGTCCTCCCTCGCTCATCTAAACCCAGGAGAGGGAGCCACAAACAGCAGAACACCAACACCCACAGGGAGAACTTGACAGGCTCCAAAGCCCACAGTGATAGCCAAAATGGTGAAACACAGAAACAGAAGCCAAATGAAAGAGCAAGAGACCTCCACCGAAGAAGAGATCAATGTGGAGCAATTAGGCATGTTAACAGAGCTAGAATTCAGAGCCATGATCTTGAGGAAGCTGAACAGCATGAGTAAGGACATAGAGACACTGAAAATAAGCCAATTGGAAATTAAAAACCAACAAGAGATAAAAAATGACATATCAGAAATGAAAAACACATTGGAAGGTTTAAAAAGCAGAGTAGAGCCCTAGCCGGTTTGACTCAGCGGTTAGAGCGTCCACCTGCGGTCCCGAGAGACCCGGGTTCGGTTCCCGCTAAGGGCACGTACCTCGGTTGCAGTTTGTCCCCGGCCCTGGTTGGTCGTGCGGGTGGCAGACACTCGATGTGTCCCTTTCACATCGATGTTTCCCTCTCTCTCTCTCTCTCCCTCCCACTCTATACAAAAAAAAAAAGCAGAGTAGAGGAAGCTGAGGACCAGATCAGTGAATTAGAAGACAGGGTAGAAAAAGTCAACCAATCAGAAAAACAAAAGGAAAAAACTATTAAAAAAAAGGAAGACAGCTTAAAGAGAACTATGGGACAACTGGAAACGTAATAATATTCGCATCATAGGAGTCCCCGAAGAAGAAGAAAATGAGCAAGGGATAGAGAATATATTCAAAAAAATAGTGAGAGACAACTTCCCTAATTTGGTAAAGGAAGAAGGCATTCAAGTTCAAGAAGCACAGAGAAGCCCAAGTAAGAAGAACCCAAACAGGCACACACCAAGACACATAGTAATTAAAATGCTACAAATTAAAGACAAAGAGAGAATCCTAAAAGCAGCAAGAGATAAGCAACAGGTTACCTACAAAGGGAACCCCATAAGGCTCTCAGCTGACTTCTCACAAGAAACACTACAGGCCAGAAGAGAATGGCATGAAGTAATCAAAGTCATGAAAAACAAGAATCTGAATCCAAGACTACTCTACCCAGCAAGGCTATCATTCAAAATAGAAGATCAAATAAAGAGCTTCCCAGTCAAAAAAAGGCTAAGGGAATACATTAGCACCAAACCAGCACTGCAAGAAATGTTAAAAGGACTGCTGTAATTAGCAGTAGAAATGGGAAGAAAAATAGAACCACACTAAACAAAAATGGCAATAAATAAGTACATATCAATAATCACCTTAAACGTAAATGGATTGAATACTCCCATAAAAAGACACAGAGTAGCTGACTGGATAAGAAAGCATGACTCATCTATATGTTGTTTACAAGAGACCCACCTCTCAACAAAAGATTCACATAGGTTGAAAGTGAAGGGATGGAAAAAAATTTTCCAAGCAAATGGAAAGCAAAAAAAAGCTGGGGTAGCAATTCTCATATCTGATAAAATAAATTTCAAAATGAAGACCATAACTAGAGACAAAGAAGGCCACTATATAATATTGAAAGGATCTATCCAACAGGAAGATATAACCTTGATAAACATATATGCACCCAATATAGGAGCACCAAAATATATTAAAAATCTTCTGGAGGACATCCAAGGAGAAATCGACAACAATACAATCATAGCAGGGGACTTCAACACCCCATTGACAGCACTGGATAGATCCTCTAGGCAAAAAATTAGCAAGGAAACAGAGACTCTAAATGAAGCACTAGACCAAATGGATTTAATAGATATCTACAGAGAATTACACCCCAAGACTACAGAATTCACATTCTTCTCAAGTGCACGTGGGACATTCTCAAAGATACACCACGTGATAGGACACAAATTTAATCTCTACAAGTTCAAGAAGATTGAAATCATATCAAGCATCTTCTCAGATCACAATGGCATGAAACTAGAAATCAATTGCAGCAAGAACATGCAAAAACATTTCAACACATGGAGGCTAAATAGCATGTTATTAAACAATGAATGGGTCACTGAGGAGATCAAGGAAGAAATTAAAACTTCCTGGAAACCAATGAAAATGAACACACAACACCACAAAATGTATGGGATGCAGCGAAAGCAGTTCTGAGAGGGAAGTTTATAGCACTACAGGCCTACCTCAAAAAACAAGAAAAATTTCTAATTGACTGTCTAATCTCACAACTTAAAGAATTAGAAAGCAAACAAAAAGAAAACCCCAGAGCAAGTAGAAGGAAGGAAATAGTAAAGATCAGAGCAGAAATAAATGACATAGAGACCAAAAAAACAATTCAAAGAATCAATGAAACAAAGAGCTGGTTGTTCGAAAAGATAAACAAGATTGATGGACCCTTACTAGACTCACCAAGAAACAAAGAGAGAGAACCCAAATACACAAAATCAGAAAAGAAAGAGGAGAAGTAACAACTAACACCACGGAAATACAAAAGATAGTTAACAACTACTATGAGCAATTATATGGCAACAAATTCGACAATCTAAACGAAATGGACAAATTTCTAGAAACACACAGTCTCCCAAAACTATTCCCGGAAGAGATAGAAAACTTGAACAGACCAATAACAACTAAGGAAATTGAAGAGGTAATCAAGACTCTCCCAGCAAACAAAAGCCCAGGCCCGGATGGCTTCACGGGGGAGTTTTACCGAACATTCAAAAAAGAACTAACACCCATTCTCCTCAAACTATTTCAAAAAATTCAAGAAGAAGGAAGACTTCCAAACACGTTCTATGAAGCCAGCATAATTCTAATTCCAAAACCAGAAAAAGACACTACGAAGAAAGAAAACTACAGGCCAATATCCCTGATGAACATAGACGCCAAAATCCTGAACAAAATATTAGCAAATCGGATCCAGAAATACATCAAAAAAATGATTCACCATGAGCAAGTGGGATTCATTCCAGGGATGCAAGGCTGGTACAATACTCACAAATCAATAAACGTGATACACCACATAAACAAAATGAAGAATAAAAACCACATGATCATATCAATAGATGCTGAAAAAGCATTCGACAAAATCCAGCATCCATTTCTGATAAAAACGCTCAGCAATGTAGGAATAGAGGGATCATATCTCGACATAATAAAAGCCCTATATGAAAGACCTATAGCCAACATCATACTCAATGGACAGAAACTAAAAACATTTCCATTAAGAACAGGAACAAGACAGGGATGTCCACTTTCGCCACTCTTATTTAACATTGTACAGGAAGTCTTAGCCACAGCAATCAGACATGAAGAAAAAATTATAGGGATCCAAATTGGAAAGGAGGAAGTGAAACTGTCATTATTTGCAAATGACATGATATTGTACATACAAAACCCTAAAGACTCCATCAAAAAATCTATTAGACTTAATAAATGAATTTGGCCAAGTAGCAGGATACAAAATTAACATCAAGAAATCAACGGCATTCTTGTACATCAATGATGAACTCACAGAAAGAGAAACTGAAGAAACAATCCCATTTACCATCGCGCCAAAAAAATTACGATACCTAGGAATAAACTTAACCAAAGAAGTAAAGGACCTATTTGCAGAAAACTACAGGTCATTGAAAAAAGAAATAGAGGAAGATATAAAAAAGTGGAAGCACATGCCCTGTTCATGGATTGGAAGAATTAACATAATTAAAATGTCCATACTACCCAAAGTAATCTATAGATTCAATGCAATCCCCATCAAAATACCAACGACATATTTCATAGAACTAGAACAAATACTTCAAAAGTTCATATGGAACCAAAAAAGACCCCGAATAGCCACAGCAATCTTGAAAAAGAAGAACAAAGTAGGTGGGATCACAATACCAGATATCAGGTTATACTACAAAGCGACTGTAACCAAAACAGCCTGGTACTGGCACAAGAACAGGTACATAGACCAGTGGAACAGAACTGAAAACCCAGAAATGGACCCAAGGCAATACGCTCAATTAATATTTGACAAAGGTGGCAAGAGCATACATTAATAAATGGTGTTGGGAAAATTGGACAGCTACATGCAAACAAATGAAACTAGACCATCAACTTACACCATACACAAAAATAAACTCAAAATGGATAAAAGACTTAAATGTGACCCGTGAATCCATAAAAATTCTAGAAGAAAATGTAGGCAACAAAATTTCGGACATCATACGGAGCAGAATTTTCACTGATGCATCACCTAAGGCAACAGAAATAAAGGAGAAAATGAACACATGGGACTACATCAAACTAAAAAGCTTCTGCACAGCAAAAGAAACAATCATCAAAATGGAAAGGCAACCCACTGTATGGGAGAACATCATTGCCAATGATGTATCAGATAAGGGGTTAATTTCCAATATATATAGAGTGCTCATACTACTCCACAAAAGGAAGACAAGAATCCAATTAAAAAATGGGCAGAGGAGCTGAATAGACACCTCTCCAAACGGGACATACAAATGGCCAAAAGACATATGAAGAAATGCTCAACATCACTAATCATCAGAGAGATGCAAATTAACACAACAATGAGGTATCACCTCACACCTGTCAGAATGGCCGCCATCAACAAATCATCAAACAACAAGTGTTGGCGAGGGTGTGGAGACAAGGGGACTCTAATACACTGCTGGTGCAGCCACTATGGAAAACAATATGGTGCTACCTCAAAAAATTAAAAATTGAACTTCCATTTGACCCAGTGATCCCACTGCTGGGAATATACCCTAAGAAGCCTGAAACACCAATCAGGAAGAATATATGTACCCCCATGTTCATAGCAGCACTATTTACAATAGCTAAGATCTGGAAACAGCCCAAGTGTCCACCAGCAGACGAATGGATAAAAAATCTGTGGTACATATACACAATGGAGTACTATGCAGCGGTAAGAAAGAAAGATCTCTTATCCTTTGAAACGACATGGAGGGACCTGGAAAGTATTATCCTAAGTGAAAGAAGCCAAGCAGAAAAAGACAAATACCACATGATCTCACTTATATACGGAATATAATGGACATAACAGTCTGAGGAATACAGTAGACCCAGACACATGGAAGTAGGGCACTGACTGACATCCTCAGAAGAGGGGATGGGGGGTGGGGGGGGTGGGAAGAGATAAACCACAGAACTTATATGCATGTATGCATGACCAATGGACATGGACAACTAAGCCGGGAACGGGGCGGAGGTGGGGTGGGGTGGGGGGTGCCAATGGGGTAAAAAGGTAAAATATCTGTAACAAAAAAATAAATAAAAATTCATAAAAAAAATGTATATCGTTTTTAGAGTAATTGCTGTTAGCATTTAAAACTATATATTACTAACAACTTAATAAAAGCAAAAAGGATTACAAAGAAATATATAAAAAATTGTCCACCAGCAAATTATGTAATCTAGAAGAAATGGAGAAATTCCTAGAAAAACACAACTGACTCTAGAAAAAAATTAAAAACCTGAATCAACAAGTAATTTCAATTAGTAATAAGAAAAATATTACCCACAAAGACAGCTTAGGTTTGTTTGGGTTCCCCATTGAATTCTACCAAACACTTAAAGAAGAATTAATACCAATACTTCAGACAATTTTCCCCTTCCGAAATACAGTAGAAAAGGGAATACTTCTTAATCTATTTTATAAAACCAATATAAACCCTGATTGAAAAGAAAAAATAAAAACAGACAAAGACATCACAAGGGGAAAATACTATAGACTAATTTCTCTTAAAAATACAGAGTTAAGCCCTGGCTGGTTTTGCTTAGTGGTTAGAGCATCAGCCTGCAGTCCAGAGAAACCCGGGTTCGGTTCCTACTAAGGGCGTGTACCTCGGTTGCGGTTTGCCCCTGGCCCTGGTTGGTCATGCAGGTAGCAGCCACTCGATGTGTTTCACGTCAATGTTTCTGTCTCTCTCTCCCTCCCACTCTATCTGAACAAAAAACAGTAAAATGTCCTCGGGTGAGGATAAAAAAAAAATACAGTTAAAAATCCTCAACAAAATATTAACAAAACAAATCCAGCAATGTATTAAAAGAATTATACATCATGACCAAGCGGGATTTATCCCAGGAATGCAAGGTTAGTTTAACATCTAAAAACATCAATTAATGTGATGATAATCGACATCTAAATAGACACAGAAAACACAATGAACAGAATCCAACAACCTTTCATAATAAAAACATTTAACAAACTAGGAATAGAAGGAACTTCCTAAACCAAGCATAGGGCTAAAATGCTTTCTTGTGTTCCTAAGTGTATGAAGTCTTTATTCAGGCATGAATTGTAATGCTGTTGGTCATGAGTTCATTAGAAATGAATCAACAATATATGTTAAATTAAATAAGAGATCTTGAAATAGATACACACATAAAACAAGGTTATATGTTGATCAGTTGACAAAAATGTTATGACCAGAGGCAAACAGAAACCTATTTTATTTACTATAGAAACAATGGTTCAGGGTTTGCTAATTCAGTGTTTGAAATGACTTTATGGAATATAACTGCCGTGAATAATAGTAACTGACTGTAAACACAGATGTAACTGGGTAAAATAATATAATGTCTAGAATTTGCTTCAAAACAATCCACTGGTTGTAGAGGAAGGAGAGGAGCAGAAGGGAATAGAAGTTTACAGAGGAACGAAATTGGTCATGTGTTGATAATTGTTCAAGCTGGGTGATGAGTAGACATGGGAGTTAATTAATGTATTCTCTCTGTCTTTGCAATTAATTAGAATTTTCCACAAAAAAAGACACATTTATTACAAACATACTTATAAATACATCTCACCAAAAACCTTATGAGGACATATAACAAAAAAAGAGAGAGAGAATTATTAATAAGGCCAGTGTTTATCCAAAGGGGTACTAATGGCATTTGTAGCATAACTCTTTTTTTAATCCTCACACGAGGATATTTGTTTAATTTATCTTCAGATAGAGGGTGAGAGAGGAAGGCAGGGAGAGAGAGGGAGAGGAGGAGGGGAGAGGGGAAAAGAGAGAGGGGGAGAAAGAGAGAGAGAGAGAAACATCGATGTGAGAGAGATACATTGACTAGTTGTCTCCCACATGACCCCGACCAGGGCCGGGGACTGAACTGCAACTGAGGTATGCACCCTTGACCGGAATCAAACCTGTGACTCTTTGGTCCATGGGCAGATGCTCCAACCACTGAGCCACTCTGGCCAGGGCTGGAATAGTATAATTCTTTAATTGAGCAGGATTATTCTATTCATTTTAGGATGCTTAGCAATCCCAGCCTTCATCCACTATGTCAGTAGCACCAATGGTTGAAACCAATGAGGCAGGCAAAACTTTGTTCACAAGGCTATTCATCACAGCATCACTATAAATATATATATTTTTTTTTTATCCTCACCCAAGGACATTTTTCGATATTTTTTTTCAGATAGAGTGGGAGGGAGAGAGAGAGAGAGAAACATCGATGTGAAAGCGACACATCGAGTGGCTGCCACCCACACGACCCAACCAGGGCCGGGGACAAACTGCAACCAAGGTACGTGCCCTTAGCGGGAACCGAACCCGGGTCTCTCCGGGCCACAGGCCGACGCTCTAACCGCTGAGCCAAACCGGCCAGGGCTATAAATATTTTTAAATAAAGTAACCTTAATGTACAATATTAAGACACTGGTTAAATATAAATATGGTATATCAAAATAATGGAATGCACTGTAACATCTAAAAATATTATACTTCCTCTTGAAGAGGATGAACTGACAACATAACAATGACATCCCCAATCATAATGGCTTGAATAAATTCCTATGAGCATGTAAAACAAGGAAAGGGGTCCAAAATGGACCTTGAATTTAACACATACCTGAAAGACAAAATAATGGGCTCAGAGACAAATTCAGAGAAAAAAAAGCATATTCGAAAACCTAAATACTGTCTATATTAAGAAAAGAAGCTGTTTATTCCAGAAGCAGCCTAGAGAGGCTCTAAGTACCCAATTAGTAAATACAGAGAGCAGAAGTACCCAAGAATCAAGATGACTAATTAAGGAACCATTTACCAGAAAGCTGGGCATCCCACTCCTCCAGGTTCAGAAGAGCTAACTACAGCATCTGTCTACAGTAAATGACTGAAGACTACTTTCAAAACAGCCATTTGCCTAATGATAGTTATCAGTAGGTTTAAAAAGTAACTGGTCCAAATTCATAAGCCAAAAGGCCTAGGGAAGAATGTCTTCAGCCATTATACAAATGTCTGAACATGGACATTCTTTATGATAAGAAAAACAGAAAAAAAGAGCAACTAGAAATTCCAGGAGTAAAAAATATTTTCCAGAACGACCAAGGCACAAATATTGTACAGACTTAAGTGTAGCATTATGTGGGTAATTAATGGACTATACAAAAAAAAATACTGTATTTGATATTGAGAATATTCTTTTTTGACAGATATAGACTAAATGGCACAACATTTTGCCTTCCCAACAGATCCAAACATACTATATGGTTCTTTAGGAGATAAATATTTACATAATTATAAAATTATAAATGCTACTTGCAAGTTTCCAATTTCAAAAGTCAACTCAAATTCCAATATCTCATAGTATGAGCTATGAACTACAACAACAGAATTACCTGGAAAGCTTATTTAAAAATCAAAAATCAACTCCTAGATCTCATCCCTAGAGATTCAGTAGATCAGGGAAACGTGTCAGAGATCTACATTTAGATAAATTCTCCAAGTATATCTTGTTCATGTTAGTAAATCATTACTGTAAATTTTGGGATTCATTACTGTAAAGCAGTAATTCCAAAATTTTCAATTACATATCTTATCAGCAAAAGGCTTTTGAGTACCCACTCCTAATATATGCACATTTATTTATAAATTGTATATATACATCTTAATGTAAATATATACTATGAATATTAAAAAATATGAAAAAATAGAAATCTTAAAGGATGAGAACAATGACCTAATAATTTTTTTTAATTTTTCTTTCCTTTATTGATTTGAGAGAGAGGAAGTGAAAGGGAGAGAGAGAGAGAAACATCGATGAGAGAGAACATCGACTGGCCACCTCCTGCATGCCCCCCCCCCTCAGGATTGGGCCCACAACCTAGGCATGTGTCCTGCCCGGGAATCGAACCGGTGATCTCTTGGTGCACGGGTCGACACTCAACCACTGAGCTACACTGGCCGGACAACCTAACAATATTTTAATACTTGCTTTTGTCACAACCAAGAGTAAAGTGAAAATTAAAGATAGCTTTAGAAAGTTAAAAAATATAACAAGTTAGCAAGTTTAAAAATATACAAATCAAAAAGAGGAGGAAAAAGAAAGAATCACAGAAATCACAGCAAGAATATATCTTCCAGAGACTTATTCTGCTAAAAACAGAGTGGGCAGATGCCTGTCTGGTGTGACTCAATGGTGAGCATTGACCCATACACCAAGAGGTCACCAGTTCGATTCCCCATCAGGGCACAAACCCAGGTTGAAGGCCTGACCCCTATTTAAGGGGCATGCAGTAGGCGGCCAATTGATGCTCTCTCATCAATGTTTCTATCTCTCTCTCTCCCCCTTCCTTTCTCTCTAAAACCAATAAAGAAAAAAAAATTTAAAAACAGAGTGGGCAGAGTGATCACATTTTATCTCAAGTATGATTAAGGAAGTTACAAAGAGACTTCAACAAAAGACTTAATTCTGATCATCAAAGGGGAAAAACTAATTGACAAATAAGATATACAAACAACATAAGGAGAAACTGATTATACTATTTTAAGAGCTCACAATAATGAAGGATAGTAAAATTTAACATAGGTATATATCACAGATTTTTAAAAGTCTAATTTCAGCAATATTGGAATGATCCCAGGGCATGAGACTCCAAATGTAAATTCAGTTCAAGTTATCAAAAATAATATTCAGCTTACATAATCATGATTCCAATAAAAAAAAAAAGAAAAGAAAAATGCATCCATATGCTTAACATCTCATTTAGGAAATGTAATGAAACTCATTTAATAGAAAAGCTAGTGTTTTAATTGCTTTGCTAAGAGTCATGGGACTACTGTATACCAAATGTTTTATGAGGAGTACCTAGCATCACTCCACTGTTTCTAATGACCAAGGAGAGGCCTGGCAATCTATGGTTAAATGACTGGGCACCTCACACAGGATAATACAGAGTGTTAAGTGAAATCCCTCAACCTATTCCAGAACTCTTACTCTACTCTAGCAAGGTCATCCCAGGCTTTCGAGAAAATACTGCAATTATCTTAGAGGAAAACAGCCATGTCTAGGAAGTTTCCAACAAAGGCAATCTCAGAGTAAGAAGCCAAAGAACAGGGACTTCAATTTTTAAAGTTAAGCTATAACAGCTCAACACACACACACACACACACACACACACACACACACACAATGTCTAAGTCACAGTCTTACCTCTTACCTGCAAACTTCCCAAATGTGTCAGAATATGAGCAGGAGATATGGCTTATTTATCTGTACTAGCTGGTGAACTGGTATCCTTTGAAATAAATCCAATAATTTTATCATGTTCCACATTCATTTGGAAATCAAATATATCTCTTTAGGGAAGCAATTTTCAACTGGGGTGCTACAAGAGGCACAATAGTGTTCTGCAAGAATTTTGAAAACATGCAATACCTGACTAGTCAGAGGCACTGACCTCTTTTCCCTTTAACTACTAAATTTAAAAAATTACAACAGCCAACACAACAATAGCCATCTGGTGGAAATGAATCAAAACTATACCTATTTTTTTGTCAGATGGGCAAAAAATAGTTTTTTGGTTATTGCAGAATTTTAGCATTTAGCTTATGTGTGCCATGACATGAAAAAGGTTGAAAATCGATGATTTAGGGGATTAGAGCCAAGTTTTTGTTTTCATAATAAAGAGAAACAAATTCAACAAACCAAATACACATTAAAAAAATAACTCGGGAGCTTACCTTTCCACAATCAAACTGACTGCTTGTGTGAGATCCGGATTTGTCACCTGGAGACGTTTCCACAAAGACCATACAAATTCTTTATCAGCCTTAAAAAAAATAAAAAACATTTTAAATGCATTGCTTTATAGCTATTACAGAGAAGACAATACTCTACATCACATTAAAAATAAAAAATAAAATTATTTTATCACTAGTACTATAACTATAAAATAGATTCTTAAAAATATATAGCAGGAAAGCTTTATTTTAAAAAGTTCTTGTCCTAGCCAGTTTGGCTCAGTGGTTAGAGCGTTGGCCAGTGAACCAAACAGTCACGGGTTCAATTTTGGTCAAGGGCACATACCTTGGTTGCAGTCCGGTCCCTACCCTGGTCTGGGCCATGTGGGAGGCAGCCAATCGACGTGCTTCTCTCATGTCAATGTCTCTCTCTCTCTCTCTCTCTCTCTCTCAAAAAATCAATAAAAACACATTTAAAAAAAATAAAAATGTTTTCAATATTTATAAAATAACTGGGTTACTTCAACTTAAATAAGTATGACGTCCTAATGAAGGACTATCCTCTAGCAGTGAAAGTAAAATATTAAGAAATCAGCAAATATCTAATGAAAAAAAATTTTGCACCTAAAGTTATACTTTTTTCCCTTTTTCTTTTTGTTGTTATGGTTAATGGTTATTTCACATCTCCTCCCCAATCCTCAACAAAGAGAAAGTAACACTAGATTCTTCTTAAACTGTTTTTATTATAGAGGTCAAAGAAAAATGCCTCCTCAAGAAGAAAAGAGTCCTCCAAAAACACTCTATTGTTTACAATTTATACCCAGAAATTATTTCAAGAACTTGCTAATTTCTTAACTTCTTTAGTTTAAAATTTCATTATTAATTTTTCTTTTATTTATGGCCAGCAACAGTCTTCAGATTTTCTTTGCTACCTAAAAATACTCAAATGTGAAAGTGATACCTAATTTGAAAAAAAAAAATTCTTTTGTGGGCAATAAATGCTATGAATGGATTGTGGGACTAGTCTATATATTAGTTTTTGTGAGAATCTGTTATTTAAATGCTGTATCATCTTCAATGTGGATTATACCTCTAGTTACTAAAAAGACCTCCTTTCATATAGGAAAAGAAATAAAGTCCCCCAAAAATACAAAAGTATTTCCAAACTATTCCAGACATTATTAAAACAAGGAAACTGACCATTGCCAATAATATTGTCTTTATATTTTCCTATATTTTCCCTTTCTTTGAACACTTAAATGTGTTCTTTTTAAAATATTTTTAAAAACTTTAAAAATCACTCAGTAAATTATTTATTATTGCTACAGAACTTCTACACAGAATGAAATTATTTACATTTAAATTTAAAAATCCTTCTCACAGTTTATTAAACTCAACCTATGAATGAGTTGACTAAATGCTAAGAGATTTGAGCCTTAATTATCTTAGTAGTGGATTAGCTTTGACGTTCACTTATCCACTAGCATGGAAATAAATATCTACTTTACAGATACAGGCACCCAGAATTGTCTTTTTCACTGGATACCTACTCTCCCAGCACTTAGTTTAGTGTCTGGCAACATAATAGGCCACCAATTGACCTGCACTGAAGGAATAAATTCAACAAACATATGAAACCTGTTTCCTATATAAACAAATAATTTGCCCATCAGAACTCAGGAAAAATAATGGAAGAATTTTAATTACAAAGTATAGTAGAAAGTAGCCACTCAGTAGATTATTATTATGAAAATTGCACAAAAATATTCATCCACTAGAATACAGTGGATAAGAATATCTAGAATACACTAGATAAGAATAATGACAAGGATTCTAATTATATAATATGTTCCCAATTTTTTTTTTCTTTGTGAATGACTGGACTAGTCTACAACACAGTTAAACAGCTAACAAAAAAACCAGCTGAGTTCTCTGGTCGTATACTCTTAATTTCAACATTACAAGCTCCATGAAAGTGAGTTTAATCATGAAACTTGGAATAATGAATATATTACTAAAATGCCCTAAATGGCCCTGGCTGATTTGGCTCAGCGGTTAGAGCGTCGGCCTGCGGTCCGGAGAGACTCGGGTTCGGTTCCCGCTAAGGGTATGTACCTCGGTTACAGTTTGTGCCCCGCCCTGGTTGATCGTGCGGGTGGCAGCCACTCGATGTGTTCCTTTCACATCAATGTTTCTCTCTCTCTCCCTCCCTCCTACTCTATCTGAACAAAGAATGAAAAAGTGTCCTCGGCCCTGGCCGGTTTGGCTCAGCGGTTAGAGCGTCGGCCTGCGGTCCTGAGAGACCCGGGTTTGGTTCCCGCTAAGGGCGCGTACCTCAGTTGCAGTTTGTCCCCGGCCCTGGTCGGTCGTATGGGTGGCAGCCACTCGATGTGTTCCTTTCACATCGATGTTTCTCTCTCTCTCTCTGTTCCTCTCTCTCCTTCCCACTCTACCTGAACAAAAAAATGGGAAAAAGTCCTCGGGTGAGGATAAAAAAAAAGAAAGAAAAAGTGTCCTCGGGTGAGGATAAAAATAAATAAATAAATAAATAAGCCCTAAATAATTTTTTACCTGAAACTGGTTTATAGCTTTAGTAAATACTTTTGACTGCTACTAAAAAAGGAAATAAGCTTTGAGATACACATACACATACATGGATACACACACACACACACACACACACACATTTATTTATCTCACATACTTTATCTCATCTGATATTTAAAAAAGGGTAATAGCCCTGGCCAGTTTGGCTCAGCGGTTAGAGCGTCAGCCTGTGGTCCGGAGAGACCCGGGTTCGGTTCCCGTTAAGGGCACGTACTTCGGTTGCAGTTTGTCCCCGGCCCTGGTTGGTCGTGCGGGTGGCAGCCACTCAATGTGTCCCTTCACGTCGATGTTTCTCTCTCTCTCTCCCTTCCTCTCTCTCCCTCCCACTCTATCTGTACAAAAAATGGAAAAATATCCTCGGGTGAGGATAAAAAATAAATAAAAATTTTTTAAAAAAAAGGGTAATAAATGTGCACATACACATACCCACATCATCCTTTGTCACAAATAGAACACATCTTGAAATATATAACCAAAATCAGAAGTATGGTGAAGTCAGGTTCTAAATCAATGAATAAGGCATAACTGTCATGGACTTAAAATTACTCTTTGGAGCATCCTTGAAAATTCCTTAGGAAAAAGCTACATTTGAAAGTTAAAGTCCTATGCTCAGTAAGTTCAATACAGACAGCTTTTCTCCCACGTTGAAATTAATCGTTTTCTTCAACTAAGCATTATGTTGCTTGCTGAGGCCATATGAAAAAAAGTTTAATTAAACATACATTCACATAGAGTAGGATACAATGCTCATATTCAGAGAAACACTTGGAACCAAGATTGTTTTCTATTACATGCTTATTCTGTGTCATTCCCATAGAGGATTGGTATATGGAATTACTCAAACTTTGTATTTCTCCAAGTACATGTAATTAAATGTAAGTTAAATGTGGAGAAAAACAACTAACCTAAATGAATTTACCTCTTATGGCCAGAGACTAATTAGCAGAGTTCTTTTTCCCAAACTGTACATTTGACCCATTACTAGGTTGTCAAATTTAGATCTGAGCTGCATTTTTTTAAAGAACAGAATTTAAAAGAAAATATCAGAGTTAATAACACAGTACAGAGTATTCTTTCTGAAATTAAATGTATGTGTATGATGTGTATACTTACTAAGTTGAGATATAAAATGAATTTCTTACTTTGGTTTGCAATTTTAGAAACATTTGAAAAATATAGGGTTAATACTATATATTCCTGGGTAGTATGATTGCTAGCTGAATGTGGAAGAACAATTTTAAAAAGCTGTAAAAGGTAAATATTTAATTACTTAAATACTTTTTTATAAAACAATTTGGAGTTCATTAGTGTTTCCCATGAATCCCCAAGGGCAGGAGTATGGTTTGACTGAAGTTTTATGGTATGTGACACTGTCAACCTTGTCTCACATTACTGGAATGCCTATGATCATCTAACAATGTCAACATTACAAAAATCTCAGGTACCATTGCTCTAGGCTAATTATGACCATCTCTATTCTTATATCTGCCTAGAATACTTCATTCATCTTCCTAGTCCATTATATGTCCAAGATCACAAAGGCCAACACTGTGTTTGAAGCCACATTTTTAAAGAATATTAACAGTGAGTGGATTTGATGGAGGGGAGTCATTGGGCTGTTTCCAACAAACGGATTTTCTTAATCAAATCAGTCATAAAAAGTAAATATCTTAGTTCCTTAGCCACTTATGGCATAACTGTGGGAAATACAGAGTGAGGAGTCTGGAGGAAAGAGTGTAGAAGATAATGGCAATTAATATCTTAGAAATTGTTAAACTAACAACTGTTACAATGAAACAATGGTTTCATACCTTTTAAACTACCCAAGGGTGAGGTGTGCAGATGACAACATTCTTTAGTTCATTAGTATCTTTTATCTCTTTCGTCCTTAACTCCTGAATAGAAATTGGGAAAATAAAAAGGAGGCAGCCACCTAATACCTACCCAGTTGTTTAAGCAAAGGCATGTTCAATTTCAACAAGACTTCCCTGTTTTTACAGCCTTGAGTCAATCAGCAAGGACCTACTAAAGGGGCAAAATGATCCAACAGAACAAACTCTGAGAGAACGAATTTCATGAATTTTTATTCATCTTAACTGACACTAATCATAAGGATACCTTGGTGTTTTACAGCTCCTAATTGGTTCTATCTTGAGGACAGTGACTCAAAGCGAAGAGCTACTATTGAGTGAATCCTCAACATTTAACAACTCTGTCTAAAAGTAAAAACAAAGAGTAGTAAGGATGCAAAACTAAAGGGAAATCAAATCTCCCTGAACACGAATGAGTCCAGTGAAGCCACCTGTTAGTATACATAAACGCTACAAATCACAGGAAAGTAAGTTAACGCAACTGATCTAGTAAATAACATGAAAATGAAATTTCTCACCCAAGGATTGTGGAATCAGTATGGCTGGTTAATAAGTATCATCTATTGTGTGTTCAAGTGCCCGGCCCAAGGCTCCCTAAATATTCACGGTGTGTTTACAATCTAAGTCTGACTTAAGTTGACTTTCTAACAAGGGCAGGTGTGGGTCTGGAAATTAAAAACGGGGTCCTTTATCAGTGGATTTTATTTTGATAAAAGTGTTTAAAACTTTCCTGTTCAACATTTCAACTGTGCACTCCACTCCACTCCTGCTGCACCAAGTACCACTCTAGTGACGACGGAGAACTCGGGTTTGTGGGCGGGGGCTGCGACAGCCCCTTCTAGTGGTAACCAAGTGAAGACACCAAACCCCGGAACCAGGGAACCCTGCCCGGCGGTGTCCCGGGACGGCGGGCAGCCAGGCTCGGCCGGCGAGTGCGGGAGCCGGGAGGGGGAGGGGCTGGGTGGGCCCCCGACCCGCGCTCCGCAGCCAAAGGCAGAGGGCGAGGGTCGCACCTCCCCACGGCCCGGCCCCCCACGGAGAGGAAAGGCCGGCGACAGCAGTCCTCGATACCTGACACAGGGCCAGCTCCTCCTTTAGGCTGCTCAGCTCTTCCTCCAGCAGCTGCGTCCGGGTCACCACTGCCTCCTCTACCGAGATGCCCTCTAGCCGCTCAGACCCCATGGGCGCGCTGAGGAGGGGAGCCTGAGCCGGAGCTGAGCCCGCCGGCCCCCGCCGGCCCCCTGACCCTTCTCCACCCTGCCAGGATATATCGCTCTTGTCCACGACGCCCTCCCGCGCCGCTCCGGCAAGACCCGAGGCCTCGCTGCTCACTGCGTGAACCACAGCTCCCCGCCCAACATGTGAGCACCCGGGCCCCGACAGTCGTGCTGGGGGCGGAGGGACCGGTGCGGGAGGCGAGCGCGCCGTCATGGCCTCGGCCACTAACGGGTCAAGTTCCCTCTTGGAAACTCCACCTCCCCTTCCCCATCCCGGCGAGCCTGAAGCTCCAATCTACGCATGCGCGAGCCTTTTCCCGCCTTGGCGCGCGGGGTCTCGCGCTCGCGGGTCCTGGAGGGCTTCCTGCTGGCCGCGCGCCCGACGCCAGCGTTGAACTGCGCAGGCGCCAAACCGGAAGGTTTAGAGCGGCCCACCCCGCGCCACCACCGCGTGCTTGCCCCGGTCTTCAGCTCCCAATGCCGGGGCTTTCCACCCATCTGAAGCCCTACCCGACTTAACTTAGCCAACTTCTTCCGTCTTAACGCCTTCCTTGACAAGCCCCTAGCTCCAAATGATCTCTCACTGTGAATTCCTGGCCTCCAGGCCCCTGCCTGCCAACTCGTTTGTCAAGTTTCGTTGACCGCCCTAGAGTTAGTTGCACAGCTAATCTCTCCACCGCAGTTGTAAGCTCCCTGAGGGTCAGGGAGTAAGTGTTACACCTGTGTGTTCTTCACCACCACCACCCCCTCCCCACCCCCTCCCCACCCCCGCCAAACAGCACTACGAACAGCTGACATCCAGCTGACGGATGTCAAGGAGAACGAAACACCTTGTACTGAGCTGGGACTCTCAGGCAGGTTTTCCATTGTAATTATGATCTTTAGCTACCGTTTGTCTTTTGTTCTGCAAGAGTCATGATTTCCTTTTGAATTTTTGTCAGTTTCTTTATGTGTTGGCTGAATATCAGAGCAAGTGTGACCCATATTGCCCGACAGTTTGGGTCCTTGGAACAATTTGAAATCAATCGGAGTGTGGCTGAAGAAACAAGACCAGCATCCACGCACTGTTCAAGGGTCAACTGTAAATGGAAAATTCCAGAAATTAAAAAATTCATACTTTAAAAAAAAAAAAAAGAAACAAGACCAGCTTTCTCTATCCTTCATTCTTTTTTTTTTTTTCATTTATCTTCCTTTTTGCTATCACTTTCTTTATAAACTTCAAATAGGCAATAGCATTTTCTCTTTGTCATTATAACACGTTCTACTAGTGATCAATTTAGCAAGGAGTTGCACGTTGATCTAGCAATCGAGTTCCACATAGATCTGCTCTTTTCTGAAGAAAGGGTTCCAGAATATTGGAGAGCTGGGGTGGGGAGAAGAGATCTGTGGGAGGAAGGAGGTTACTACTGTAACTGATGACCTCTTCATTTAATTAAAAGTATGTCTTTGTGGCAGAATCTAGCCAGCACTCAAAAGACACCCTCCCAATTTAGAAGCCTATGAAGGCAAGATGAGTGGGCTTCCTTCCCACTGAAGGTCAATAAGTATCTCACAAAATGTATAAAGGGATTACATTAGAAAAGGCACATATAAGCCTGTTTTAAGTCACTGCCATATTGAATGTTTACTATAGGCTGAATCCACTGCTAAGCACTTTTTATATATGTACTTATTCAATTCTTACATCACAGTAAAATAGATATTCCCATTTTACTAGAGAGACTCAAGAGATTCTTGTTCCTTGCCTGAAGTCCCACATCTGGTATTAGAAAAGCTAGGGTATAAATCCACTTAACTCTAAAACCTGTGCCTTTGATCCTTACCCTTATGCCATACCTGTCACTTGAAATACAGCATTAGGTCCGATAGTATGTAAGATTTCACTGGGCTTAAGATTCACATGTTTGGCACAAAATCAATATGAATGCATTTTTAATAGCTATTTGTTATTCACTCAAAAGTGCATCGTTTCATCTGATTATAGAAAGATTCTTTTGAAAAGCAGTGGAAGCTCTTATGTACAGTGGATAAATATGCATATTTGACTCACAAGAAGGATAATATCCTGAATCCATAACTAGGTAGACAATTTTTAACTCTCTTTTTATTGTGGGAAAATACACATGCCATAAAATTTACCATTTACTTTAAAGTAGGTGAAAATAAAGACCAATTCCGTGTCATTGAGTACATTCACAATGTTAGGCAACCATTACCACTAGTTCCAGAACATTTTAACCAACCCAAACCAAAACTCCATACCCATTAAATAGTACTCCCCATTAAACTACCCACTCCTCCAAGCTCAAGATAACCACCAATCTGTTTTCTGTCTCTATGAATTAGACTATTCGATTTCATATAAATGAAACCATACAATATATAGTGTGTTTCCAAGCTTCTTTCACTTAGCATAATGTTTCCAGACATCATCCATTCTGAAGAATGTGTCAGTACATCATTTTTTTTCATAGCTGAATAGTGTTCCATTGTGTGAATGTATCACAGTTTGTTTTTCCATTGGTCCACGGCATTTGGGTTGATTCCACTTTCTGTCTATTGTGAATAGAACTGCTATGAGCATTCCGATATAGGTTGTTTTTTGAACGTCTATTTTCAGTTATTTTGTGTATATACCTAAGATTGTAACTGCTGGGTTATATGGTAATTTCATGTTTAACTTACTGAGGAACCGCCAGACTGTTTTCCACAGTGGCTGCACATTTTTACATTTCTACCAACAATGTATAGAATTCCAAATTCTCTGCATCCTCACCAACACTTGTTTTCCTTTTTTTAAAAAAAAAGTTTTCTCTTTATGGCCATTCTAGTGGGTGTAAAATGATATCTCATTGTACTTTTGGTTTGCATTTCTCTAATGACTAATGACATTGACCATCTTTTCATGTACTTGTTGGACATTTGTTTATCTTCTTTCGACAAATGTCTATTTAAGTTATTTGTCAATTTTTTATTTGAGTTATTTTTGTCTTTTTGTAGATGAGTTGTGTTGTTTACTGGCAGACAGTTTTTAAAAATAGAAACTTGTTCTTTCTCAGAAGTATATAGGGAATTCTTTCATATATTAGTTATTCTGAGATGACAGAAATGCATGAAACACTGAATATTAACATGTGTAACTCAGGAAGGTAAGTTAAAAATCTGGAATACTACCTGAATAAAAATGTACAAAACAATCAAGAATGTTTCTCTTGTGCAGTTCTTTGTTCAAACATTTTAGAGTCATGATGTCTGTTCTGCAAATATATGTAATAATGTCTGCTGAGGATGAAGTATATTGAATATAGAAACACATCATTCTCTCCATATCATCATTGTATAGTTGAAATATTGGGGGTAATGTACAAATTAATAAGGTATTTAAATTACACCTATCACTTTAGTTTTAAAAATGTATTTCTAACTTATGTTTAAAAGAGAAAAAAATGTATTAAGAGTTTCTTAGCCCTATGTTTCTTTGTTTCCAGAAAGAATGCCCAATCTTATGACTTGTTTATGGTTTATGTCTTTACCAATTTGGTATAATCTTTATTTGTCAGCAGAATTTAATTATTAAATTTGAAACCACATCTAGGTATTGGTAAGGCCTTACATATCATACATTTTTTATATCACTTTAAATTTATCTCATTTTTAGGGTTTTTCCATATCCTAGGAATTTAAATAAAGAATAGCCTGCTGCCCACTCCTTTAACACTGAAAAGAATTCTACAAGCTAGAATATGACAGAGTGACACTTGAATCAGCGGCAGACATATCATGTCCGTCTAGCGTGGACAAATTGCACTATAGGAGTTAGTCCGATGGTTAGCAAATCAGACAAGGAGTTTCTCAGATGTAATCTTGGACTGCAACTCCCCCCACCCCCATATGCTAAAGGCAGGGAGGGACCCAAGACAAAAGGCAGACTATTCCAAATTGGTAGTTGGCAGATTTACTAAACTAGGGAATTTACCGAAGAGGCTTGTCTTGGGTGGCAGAGGGATCAGTGATTTTCTCTACCTAACAGCCAAATCTTAAAAGTTTGTATAGAGGCCTTAACAGGATTCAACCACGTACCCAGTCCAGATGGTCTCATGACCACATTACTATCTTAAGGTTGTGTTCTTGGCCAGCTTCTAGCTCAGGAAAAACAAGCTGAGTGCATATTCCAAGCACAGGGGAGGGAGTGTGGAGCCTCCAATTGCCTGGGTCCAGCTCATAGGTCAAACCTGTGGTCATGTCTTCTTAATGACCTTCCCCAACATAGTCACAGTAAAGCAAGAAAATTGTTTTGTGCTAACAATTACTGCAATTTTGTTTGAGTGATTCTTGGCAATTATTGATCCCCTGATCAGTCCTGAGAGTGCTCTAGGTCAAGATCATGAGCATCCAAGGATGACATCACCATTTCAGCTGTCCCATGTGGTTTTCACACCATTCAAAAATGATGACCTTACAGTGCTATGACAACAGAATTTCATTTTCTATTTTCATCTTCAACAATTAAAGTCCAAAACTGTTTAAATAACTGTGTTTTTTTTCTAATTATAGGCTTTTCTAAAATTATCTCCATTGAATCTAACTTCCAGTGTACGTTCTGAAAAAAATAATAATAACCTGTATGCTTTATATTTGAGTCACTTTCATCAGCTTACTTAGTCCAGCAAAGTTTTGTCAACCAATGGTCATTGGCACCAATTCAACGCAAACAGGAATCCTCAATTTGGCACGTAGTGAAGAAGGAAACTTTATTCAGTGCAAAACAGCTCAATTGTGATACAGCACCTCTGTGAAAACAACAAAGCTGCCCTGGTTGGTTTGGCTCAGCAGTTAGAGCATCAGCCTGTGGTCCAGAGAAACCCGAGTTTGGTTCCCACTAAGAGTGCGTACCTCGGTTGCAGTTTGTCCCTGGCCCTGGTTGAGTCATGCGGGTGGCAGCCACTCTGTGTGTCCCTTTCAATGTTTCTCTCTCTCTCTCTTCCTCTCTCTCCCTCCCACTCTATCTGAAAAAAAAATGGAAAAAGTGACCTCAGGTGAGGATTAAAAAAAAAAAAAAACAAAGCTGTGAGGCAACCCTGGGGCCAGACCCCTCTCCAGCTACACAACTCTGATCTTTGATCCACCATCTTCAATGTTTCAGCTTAGCCAGGGAAAGGCAATTTTCAGTAGAAAGGGAAAGTGTGCTCCCTCAGCCAGAAGAAAGTTAGCTGGCTTATATGGATAGGAGTCTCCACCCTTGGTTCCTGATTGGTCATCCTCTTGCAAATAAGGACTCCAAATCCTTGCAGTTTGCTTAGTCCAAAAAGCACTGTCCTGACTGGGCAGAATAGAGCCACTCTGATTGGCCAGAGCTGAGCAGCTCCCATTGGATGAGGAAAGTTTTGGTCCTATTGGTTGAAATAGGATCCCAGGAGCTCCTTTATAAAGGGCTGGTTCAGATAGCAGAAACACAATGCAGGTAGGCAGTTCAACATAGAGACAAGCAGTACAGCACAGGCTTCTCCATGAAGCGCAGTTTCTGTGAGAGGCCCCTGGGTAGAAATGGCTGCTAGGCTCTGGTTTTTTAAAATCTGAATCCTATTTTAGTAGATGTCTCTTTTTCTCAGGGGTCACAGTTTGAAACGCAAGTTCCAAATTCCCTAAGGAGTTCAGATCATTCAGTACACAGTGTTGCACAGTTTAAAGCTCTTTGTTTTAACATATGACCAAGTGAGAAGAAAAACACACTACTTTTTTCAGCCTTCTTGTCTGTATTTTAGTTTCTTCTTCCTGATAGTGGGATGGCAGACCCATGGTCCTGAGTATTTCATCTGAATAGTTTTACTATTGAGGCAATATTACAAAAGTACTCCAACTCTTCCATCAATTCAGTCCTCTGATTTTATCCCAAACATGAAGGCCTTCTTCCTCCATTGCCGGCAACCTAGTTTAACATCTCTGTCTTGGTGATGTTTACCTATTCCCTAATATAGCTGTCATACACCATTACAGTACATAAACACACACACACACACACACACACACACACACATTGGCATTTTGCCTTTTGAAAGACCAATAAGGCATGTCTACAGTCATCATCACTCCTTTGCCCTAGTAAGGGACTTCTTTAATCCGATAAATAGCACTATCCCCAAACCAAGAAACCATCTTGATGCGCCGCATACCCACCTGTGACATAAACCAGACTTATGATAGCAGCGGTCATTCCCAAACTTTTTTGGTTACCTTAGTCCCTGTCAGTAGTTCACTATTTAATCCTCATGTTCCATGTTAGCAAAAGGGGAGAATTTAATCAAATAGCCAAGAAGATGGGAACTCTTGAATGATAGAGTCTCACTTTTGCTGAAACTATTTAGGTAACCCATACAAAAAAACTAGTTCCAGACTCATAAATGAGAGGCATGTGTCACTTTGCCATCAGAGGGTTAGACTCTGATTCCCTTCCTGTTTGGCAAGGTGATCAATCAGAGTCTCAGCAGTAGGTTGATGGCAACTCATATTGAGTACTTTGAGGAACAGTTTAAACAGAGAATAATTACAAAGATAAGGGTAGAATTGATGGAAAGCACAAGAGATAGTGCAGCACCCCAAGGCTATTCAAAGGGTGGGAGCTGTTATCACCGGGAGCTTGAATGAGAAGAAAACGGACCAGGAGACAGAAAAGGCTGTGCACAGAGAGCTGCCTGGTGAGAGGCACAGACCCAAGAAACAGGGAGCCAGAAAAACAAACACTCCACCCTCACTCTCTTCCCTTATAGCTATCTTCTTCCATGCTCCCCACTGCGGGACCCAACCAGTTCTTACAGGGTAGCAAACTATGACACAGAGGGTGGTAGAAAAACATCAAGA
This sequence comes from Molossus molossus, assembly GCF_014108415.1. Taxonomy (NCBI): domain Eukaryota; kingdom Metazoa; phylum Chordata; class Mammalia; order Chiroptera; family Molossidae; genus Molossus; species Molossus molossus. Next base: position 68,262,605 of record NW_023425349.1, on the reverse strand, counting down.
GACCATCTAGAGGGGCAAACAGAAGGTATCCAACTCAAGAGACCAATGTAGTCTAATTAGCAACAACTGAGACACATGCTGAATGGCATCCTGTTATAGCCAATAGTTTGGAGAAAGCAAGAGAGGGGTGGGAACAGGGAGGAGGGGGTTGATGGTGGGGAAAAGGGGGACATCTGTAATACGTTCAACAATAAAAAATAAAAAAATATATTTTTTTGAATAACAACTCTTATGTTGTTCACCTGGCAGCTGGTTGCACACTAACTTACCAGTCCACAGAAAAGAAAAAAGGAAATAATGTTACAAAAAGGGAATAGGCCCTGGCCAGTTTGACTCAGCCCTTAGAGTGCTGGTGGGCCAAGAGTCATGGGTTCAGTTCCAAGGGCACGAACCTCGGCTGCAGTTCGTCTCTGGCCCTGGTTAGGGTCATGCTGGGGGCAATCAGTCAATGTGTCTCTCTTACATTGATGTTTCTCTCTCTCTCTCTCCCCCACCCCCCTCTCTCTCTCCTTCCCTCCCACTCTATCTGAAGATAAATGGAAAAATATCCTGGGGTGAAGATTAAAAAAAAAAAAGTGAACAGAATTCAAGCAAGAGTTAGGTAAAGACTTCAGGTCTTGTGAACCGAAAACACCAAAAAGAATGTATCGCCCTGGCCGATTTGGCTCAGCGGTTAGAGCGTCGGTCTGCGATCCAGAGAGACCCGGGTTCAGTTCCCGCTAAGGGCATGTACCTCGGTTGCAGTTTGTCCCCAGTCCTGGTTGGGTCATGCAGGTGACAGCCACTCGATGTGTCCCTTTCACATGGATGCTTGTCTCTCTCTTCCTCTCTCTCCCTCCTACTCTATCTGAACAAAAAATGGAAGAAATGTCCTTGGGTGTGGGGGAAAAAAAAAAGAATGTATCTGCTTTCTTTATTGACTTTGCATTCTGCATTAAAACTCAGTTACCAATATTCTAGGCAACTCTATCTAATTTGACTATCCTAAAACATAATAATAATAATTTTTTTAAATACGTATAATTATATCCCAAGAGAATGTTCAGTTTGCATTTGCATCTATCTTATATTTTTGCATCTCTATTATAATTTTATAATCATTCTCACCTATCATACACATATGGTTTATATCTGCAAATAGATTGTAAGATCCTAGAAGGCAGAAAGTGCCTGTTTTTTCTGTACCCCTCAAGCTTCCGATCTCAATGCCCTAACACAGAAAGTATTTGAGAAATGCCTCTCAACTAGCTCCACACTGTTACTGTGGGGCTTGCAGCTTGAGGTGTTCTACTCAAGATCAGGCCAGTGGTTGTCATTAGGTATTTTAATTTACTTGCAGCAAGTCAAAAAAACTGAGGATTCACCCTGACAATTAGCAAATAAATTAGAAAAACTGAGTGCCTTAGAACTTACATATCCTCTCCAAATCTTTAAAAAGGCAAACTCTAAAACCACACATAAAACATACACATACAAACTTTAATCACCTTCAGGGACCATGATCCAATAATATTTTAAAAGGTAAGTCTCGGGATTCCAAAATGGCAGCAGAGTGAACGGAAGCTACACAGACAATCTCCCAGGACCAAACTGAAATTACAACTAAAATAAAGACAAATCGTCAAGAAAAAGCACAGAAAAGCAGCTGGAGAGGACCATATAACCAGGGACATTGAATTGAGCCTGGTAGGTCTGCAGAGGCACGAGATGGGGGTCTGGGAGCCAATGGAAAGCAGTGGTCTTAGCTGTGAGCAGTACGTTCCAGGTTAAAATCTCAAGCCAGCTCCACAGGGAAGAGAGCCAGACAGAGCACTAAATTAGCTACAGCCACTCATCTTGGGCTCCAGCAGAGGGAGGCTGAACTAGACTGGAACTGTGTGGGGAAACTCGGGATTTGGAGGGTACTCAGAGTTTTTGCTGAGTTGTGGCCACACAGGATGGTGGCCAACTTGCTCCTTCCCAGAGCTCTGGGGAGAAACAGGAGCCCCTCCCTCAGAGATTCAACTCCACCAAGCTGGGCAAAAAAAAAATGCAAACTGAGGCTCAATTACAACCAGCAACTGCTCCACCTTTGGTAAATCCTCTTACACTGACCACCTGAGGGAGTTTTTCATTCAACTGAGAATCCAAGGCTCTTCAAGTAACTAAGACTAATAGCCTCCAGGCAGAAAGCTAGAGGATAACTAAACTTTTTCTGGGCTTGCAGATCTACCCAGGAAAGTAAGACTTGACAGTGATGTTTAATGTGGACCCTCCCAAGCTCACCCAAATCCAGTAAAAGAAGGCACAAACAGCAGAACACCAACACCCACAGGGAAAATTTGGCAGGCTCCAAAACCCACTGAGATAGCCAAAATGGTGAAATAAAGGAACAAATCCCAAATAAAAGAACAAGAGATATCTACCAAAGATGAGATAAATGGAATGCAGTTAAACAAGTTATCAGAGGTAGAGTTCAGAGCCATGATCTGAGGAATCTCAACAGCATAAATAAGGACATCAACACCATGAGTAAAGATACAGAATCATTAAAAATCAACCAATTGAAAATGAAAAACCACCAACAAGAAATGAAGAATGACATATCAGAAATAAAGAACACATTGGAAGGACTAATCAGCAGAGCGGAGGAAGCTGAGGACCAGATCCGTGAATTAGCAGACAGGGTAGAAAAAATTAACCAATCAAGAAATTAAAAGGAAAAAAAAAAAAAATTAAAAAACAGGAAGACAGCTAAAGAGAACTGTGGGACAAATGGAAACATAATAATAATTCGCATCATAGGAGTCCCCGAAGAAGAAAATGAGCAAGGGTTAGAGAATATATTTGAAGAAATAGTGACAGAAAACTTCCCTAACTAGGTGAAGGAAGAAGGCATTCAAGTTCAAGAAGCACAGAAAGCCCCAAGGAACAAGAACCCAAACAGGCCCACACCAAGACACATAGAAATTAAAATACCAAAAATTAAAGACAATAAAGAATCCTAAAGGCAGCAAGAGATAAGCAACAAGTTACCTACAAAGGAAACCCCATAAATCTATAAGCTGACTTCTCAACAGAAACACTACAGGCCAGAAGGGAATGGCACGAAGTAATCAAGGTCATGAAAAACAAGGATCTGAATCCAAGACTACTCTATCGGTCAAATAAAGAGCATCTCAGGCCAAAAAAAAAAAAAGGCTAAGGAAATATATTAGCACCAAACCAGCACTGTAAGAAATGTTAAAAGGACTGCTGTAATTAGTAAATGAAATAAGAAGAAAAATAGAACCACACTAAACAAAAATGGCAATAAATAAGTACATATCAATAATCACCATAAATGTAAATGGATGGAATGTGCTGATAAAAAGACACAAAGTAACTGATTGGATAAGAAAGTATGACTCACATATATGGTGTTTACAAGAGACCCACCTCACAACAAAGGACTCACATAGGTTGAAAGTGAAGGGATGAAAAAAAATCTTCCAAGCAAACAGAAAGAAAAAAAAACTGGGGTAGCAATACTCATATCTGATCAAATAGATTTCAAAATGAAGGTCATAACAAGAGATAAAGAAGGCCACTATATAATATTGAAAGGATCTATCCAACAGAAAGATATAACCTTGGTAAACATATATGCAGCCATATAGGAGCACCAAAATATATTTAAAATTTTCTGGAGGACTTCAAAGAAGAAATCGACAGCAATACAATCATAGCAGGGGACATCAACACCCCGCTGACATCACTGGATAGACCCTCTAGACAAAAAATTAACAAGAAAACAGAGATTCTAAATCAGCGGTTTTCAACCTGTGGGTCGGGACAGATTTGGGGGATGAACAACCCTTTCATTGGGGTCACCTAAGATCATCAGAAAACACACATTTCCAATGGGAATTCATAACAGTAGTGAAATTACAGTTATGAAGTAGCAACAAATATAATTTTATGGTTGGGGGTCACCACAACATGAGGAACTGTATTAAAGAGTCACGGCATTAGTAGCAACAAATATAATTTTATGGTAGGGGGTCACCACAACATGAGGAACTGTATTAAAGAGTCATGGCATTAGGAAGGTTGAGAACCACTGTTCTAAATTAAGCACTAGATCAAAGGGATTTAATAGATATCTATAGGAAATTACTCCCCAAAACTACAGAATTCACATTATTCTCAAGTGCACATGGGACATTCTCAAAGATAGACCACATGGTGGGACACAAACTAAGTTTCTACAAGTTCAAGATTGAAATCATATCAAGCATCTTCTCAGATCACAATGGCATGAAACTAGAAATCAATTGCAACAAAAAAATGCAATGACATTTGAACACATGGAGGCTAAATAGGATGTTATTAAACAAGGAATGGGTAACCAAGGAGATCAAGGAATAAATTAAAAACTTCCTTGAAACCAATAAAAATGAACACACAGCACAAAATTTATGGGATGCAGCGAAAGCAGCTCTGAGAGGGAAGTTTATAGCACTACAGGCCCACCTCAAGAAACAAAAAATTTCTAATTGACTCTCTAACCTCACTACTTAAAGAACTAGAGAGCTAACAAAAAGAAAACCCCAGAGCAAGTAGAAGGAAGGAAATAGTAAAGATCAGAGCAGAAATAAACAACATAGAGTCCAAAAAAAAACAATTCAAAGGATCAATGAAAAAAAGAGTAGGTTTTTTAAAGAGGTCAACTAGATTGATGGACCATTAGCTACACTCACCAAAAAACAAAAAGAGAGAACCCAAATATACAAAATCAGAAATGAAAGAGGAAAAGTAACTACTGACACCACAGAAATACAAAAGATCGTTAACAACTACTATGAACAATTATATGGCAACAAATTCGACAATCTAAGCAAAATGGACAAATTTCTAGATACACATAGTCTCCCAAAACTGGACCAGGAAGAGATAGAAAACTTGAACAGACTAATAAGAACTAAGGAAATTGAGGATGTAATCAAGACTCTCCCAGGAAACAAAAGCCCAGGCCCAGATGGCTTCACGGGGGAGTTTTACCAACCATTCAAAGAAGAACTAACACCCAGTCTCCTCAAACCATTTCAAAAATTTTAAGAAGAAGACTTCCAAACTCCTTTTATGAGGCCAGCATAATTCTAATTCCAAAACCAGAAAAAGACACTACAAAGAAAGAAAACAACAGGCCAATATCCTGATGAACATAGATGCCAAAATTCTTAACAAAATACTCGCAAATAGGATCCAGCAACACATCAAAAAAATTATTCACCATGACCAAGTGGGATTCATCCCAGGGATGCAAGGCTGGTACAATATTCACAAATCAATAAATGTGATACACCAGATAAACAAAATGAAAGATAAAAACCACATGATCATATCAATAGATGCTGAAAAAGCCTTCTACAAAATCCAGCATCCATTTCTGATAAAAACGCTCAGCAATGTGGGAACAGAGGGATCCTATCTCGACATAATAAAAGCCAGATATGAAAGACCTACAGCCAACATCATACTCAATGGGCAAAAACTAAAAACATTTCCCTTAAGAACGGGAACAAGACAAGGATGCCCCCTTTCACCACTCTTATTTAACATAGTACTGGAAGTTTTAGCCACAGCAATCAGGCATGAAGAAAAAAATGAAAGGGATCCAAATTAAAAAAGAGGAAGTGAAACTGTCATTATTTGCAGATGACATGATATTATACACAGAAAACCCTACAGACTCCATCAAAAATCTACTAGACTTAAGAAATGAATTTAGCAAAGTAGTAAGATACAAAATTAATGTCAAGAAATCAACAACATTCTTTTTTTTTCTTTTTTTTTTAATAAATTTTTTATTTATTTTTTTGTTACACATATTTTACCTTTTTTACCCCATTGGCACTCCCCACCCCACCCAACCTCCGCCCCATCCCCGGCTTAGTTGTCCATGTCCATTGGTCATGCATACATGCATATAAGTTCTGTGGTTTATCTCTTCCCACCCCCCACGCCCTCTTCTGAGGGATATCAGTCTATGCCCTACTTCCATGTTTCTGGGTCTACTGTATTCCTCAGACTGTTATGTTCATTATATTCCGTATATAAGTGAGATCATGTGGTATTTGTCTTTTTCTGCTTGGCTTCTTTCAATTAGGATAATACTTTCCAGGTCCCTCCATGTCGTCTCAAAGGATAAGAGATCTTTCTCTCTTACAGCTACGTAGTACTCCATTGTGTATATGTACCACAGCTTTTTTATCCATTCGTCTACTGAAGGACACTTGGGCTGTTTCCAGATCTTAGCTATTGTAAATAGTGCTGCTATGAACATGGGGGTACATATATTCTTCCTGATTGGTGTTTCAGGCTTCTTAGGGTATATTCCTAACAGTGGGATCACTGGGTCAAATGGAAGTTCAATTTTTAATTTTTTGAGGTAACACCATATTGTTTTCCATAGCGGCTGCACCAGTCTGCATTCCCACCAGCATTCCCACAGCAGTGTATTAGAGTCCCCTTGTCTCCACACCCTCGCCAACACTTGTTTGATGATTTGTTGATGGCGGCCATTCTGACAGGTGTGAGGTGATACCTCATTGTTGTTTTAATTTGCATCTCTCTGATGATTAGTGATGTTGAGCATTTCTTCATATGTCTTTTGGCCATTTGTATGTCCCGTTTGGAGAGGTGTCTATTCAGCTCCTCGGCCCATTTTTTAATTGGGTTCTTTGTCTTCCTTTCGTTGAGTTGTATGAGCACTCTCCTGAGGACATTTTTTTTTCTTTTTTGTTCAGATAGAGTGAGAGTGAGAGAGAGAGAGAGAAACATCGACATGGAAGGGACACATCGAGTGGCTCCCACCCGCACGACCAACCAGAGCCGGGGACAAACTGCAACTGAAGTACATTCCCTTAGCGGGGACCGAACCCAGGTCTCTCTGGACCGCAGGTCAACGCTCTAACCGCTGAGCCAAACCGGCCAGGGCTGTATGAGCACTCTCTATATATTGAAAATTAACCCCTTATCTGATACATCATTGGCAATGATGTTCTCCCATACAATGGGTTGCCTTTCCATTTTGATGATTGTTTCTTTTGCTGTGCAGAAGCTTTTTAGTTTGATGTAGTCCCATGTGTTCATTTTTTCCTTTGTTTCTGTTGCCTTAGGTGATGTATCAGTGAAAATTTTGCTCCATATGATGTCCGAAATTTTGTTGCCTACATTTTCTCCTAGAATTTTTATGGATTCACGGGTCACATTTAAGTCTTTTATCCATTTTGAGTTTATTTTTGTGTATGGTGTAAGTTGATGGTCTAGTTTCATTTTTTTGCATGTAGCTGTTCAATTTTCCCAACAACATTCTTATACACCAATGATGAACTCACAGAAAGAGAAACTAAAAACATAATCCTATGTACCTTCATGACAAAAAAATTAAAATACCTAGGAATAAACTTAACCACAGAAGTAAAGGACTTATTTGCAGAAAACTACAGGACACTGAAAAAAGAAATAGAGGTAAGATATAAAAAAATATATAAAAAAATAGAAGCACTTACCTTGTTCATGGATTGGAAGAATTAACATCATTAGAATGTCCATACTACCCAAAGCAATCTATAGATTCAACGTAATCCCCATCAAAATCCTAACGACATATTTCAAAAAACTAGAGCAAATATTTCAAAAGTTTATATGGAACCATAAAAGACCCCAAATAGCCACAGAAATCTTGAAAGAGAAGAACAAAGTAGGTGGGATCACAATACCAGATATCAGGTTATACTACAAAGCTTCTGTAATCAAACAGCCTTGTACTGGCACAAGAACAGGCATATATATCAATGGATCAGAACAGAGAACCTAGAAATTGAGCAAGGACATTATGCTCAATCAATATTTGACAAAGGTGGCAAGAGCATACAATGGAATAAAGACATTCTCTTTAATAAATGGTGTTGGGAAAATTGGACAGCTACATGCAAACAAATGAAACTAGAACATCAACTTACATCATTCACAAGAATAAACTCAAACTGGATAAAAGACTTAAATGTGACTCGTGAATCCATAAAAATCCAAGAAGAAAATGTAGGGAACAAAATTTCAGACATCAAACTCAGCAGAATTTTCACTGATACATCACCTAAGGCAATAAAAACAATGGAGAAAATGAACACATGGGACTACATCAAACTAAAAAGCTTCTGCACAGCAAAAGAATCAGACATCAAAATGGAAAGGGAACTCACTATATGGGAGAGGATAATTGCCAATGATACATCAGATAAGGGGTTAATTTGCAAAATATATAGAGTGCTCATACAACTCAAAAAAAGGAAGACAAAGAACCCAATTAAAAAATGGGCAGAGGAACTAAATAGTCACCTCTCCAAACAGGACATACAAATGGCCAAGAGACATATGCAGAAATGCTCAACATCACTAATCATCAGAGAGATGCAAATTAAAACAACAATGAGGTATCATCACCTCATACCTGTCAGAATGGCCGCCATCAACAAATCATCAAACACCAAGTGCTGGCAAGGGTGTGGAGAAAAGGGGACTCTAGTGCACTAATGTGGGAATGCAGACTGGTGCAGCCACTATGGAAAACAATATGGTTGTACCTCAAAAAATTGAAAATTAAATTGCCATTAGACCCAGTGATCTCACTTCTAGGAATATACCCTAAGAAGCCTGAAACCCCAATCAGAAAGAATATATTTACCCCCATGTTTATAGCAGCACTATTTACTATAGGTAAGATCTGGAAATAGCCCAAGTGTCCATCAGTAGACGAATGGATAAAAATGTTGTGGTACATATACACAATGGAGTACTATGTGGCTGTAAGAAGGAGAGATCTCTTATCCTTTGAGGCAACATGGAGGGACCTGGAAAGTATTATCCTAGGTGAAACAAGCCAAGCAGAGAAAGACAAATATCACATGATCTCATTTATTTGTGGAATATAATGAACATAACAGTCTGAAGAATAGAATAGACGCAGAGACGTGGAAGCAGGGTACAGAGTGACAATCCTCAGAAGAGGAGTTGGGAGGAAGGGAAGAGATAAACCACAGAACTTATATTCATGTATGCATAACTGATGGACATGGACAACAAAGCTGGGGACGGGATAGTTGTGGATGAGGAGCAGGGTGTCAATGGTGAAAAAAGGAGAAACATCTGTAACAAAAATAAATAAAAAGAAAAAAGGTGCCCTGGCCGGTTTGGCTCAGCGGTTAGAGCGTCGGCCTGCGGTCCTGAGAGACCCGGGTTCGGTTCCCGCTAAGGGCACGTACCTCGGTTGCAGTTTGTCCCCGGCCCTGGTTGGTTGTGCGGGTGGCAGCCACTCGATGTGTCCCTTTCACATCGATGTTTCTCTCTCTCTGTTCCTCTCTCTTCCTTTCTCTCCCTCCCACTCTATCTGAACAAAATATGGAAAAATGTCCTCGGGTAAGGATAAAAAAGTAAAATATAAAATAAAGTTTTTCAGTAGCACTTTGAGGCAGCATATTTTGTTAAGTAACAGAAGTCACAGAACTGCTCTACAAGTTTTCCTGAACACGAGGTAGGCCTTCAGCCATAGCTCTTGGGAGAAGAAAATGTGAATTTGTCTGTACTCATTACCAAAGTCAACCTGAACGTACTCCCTACTATCTCTCTGTGTCCATCCCTGCAGTACGCTTCTTGCGTCATGGGTTTAGGAAAAGGTAAAGGCAAATGCATTTTGATGCTTCTTTACTTTTGGTGTGCTGATGTCCCAGGCTAGGAGCCAGTCTCCTTTTGCCACATGCAGTCCTCACTGACATGCGATGTATGCACCCAGTAGAAGGGAAGTAGAGAGTCGTGGCACCTTAAAAAAAAAGTCTCTAACGATTAATTAAGAGTGTCTGACTCGTCTAAAACTATAAAGATGTTCATTTCGGAATGTTATTTTAGAATGTTCCCTCTATGATCAGTTCTCAAAAGACTCTCCCTTTTTTCTCCACTTGAGTACAATATTGGGGTATCATTAGGCTTTCTGCAATTTTCTTGGCAGTATGTTTAGCAAAAAGGCTTTTTAAAAACTGCACACAAAAACAATAGCAGAAAAAAAAACACAGGCACAGGAGCAACTTTAAGAACAGACTTCGTTTGTGCAAGTTGAAATGACTTAAGTTTACAGTTCTGGAAAACAGACTGTTACTTAAAAAAAAAAATAATGTACTTCCCAGACCTTGATAACCCTGTACTATCTAATATTATTAGCAACATAAAGTTTTGCCTTCAGCAATTACCAGGCATTCCTGATGTTTGTTAATTATATTTCATGTCAAAGGACATTTTCTTTTTCTTTTTTTTGCTATCTATAAACATGGAATATTTTTAGGGATTATCAATGATCAAAGTTAATATCTGCGATAAACGGATCACATTAATGCTCACTACTACTGGGGAAAATGAGAGTGTTAAAACATGGGTAAAATGGTTCCTGGTGCCACCAACATTTCTTTTTCCTAAATGATACTTCCTGATGTAGCCACGTTCCATGGGAATAAAGAAAAAGAAGAAAGGAAGGAAATACAATCAATTTGGGACCCCTTTTTAGAACATTGCTCACTCATTGTTTCAAAAAATATTTATTGAACACTGCTAGCATTATAGCAAAGAGCAATCACAACCCCTGCTTTTACTAAAAAAAAAACCACAAACAAACATAAACATCATAAACAAGTAACTATACTTGTTAATAAGTGAGAAGTTATATAAACAGGAATAAAGAAGGGAAGGGACGCACGAGTGATGCCGTGGTGTGAGTGTCATTTAGGTAGAGTGGTGAGAAAGCAGCTGTAATGAACATCTGAGCAAGTGGCAGTCACTTCAATTGAGTGGGAAGCACACCAAGCACATATCTGGGAGACTATCAGACAACAAGGAAAGGGAAAGTATAAGCAAAAAGCAAACGCTCGTGAGTGAAGTCTGAATACTGCTGTGCTTCGTGGGTTCTGTGGGATGAGCCAGGAAATGTCTGTTATCCTGGAACCCCAACAAAGCCCGTCCCCAAGTGGATAAAAACATCCACATGGCCAGGAAATAAATTTTGTGATCCAAAGAGAAACTCCAAATTTGAAGTAGGTTTTTGGGTTGTTTGTTTTTTTTGTTTGTTTATACAGCATTTGGTGAGGGCCACAAAGGGGCCCTGTTCTCTCCAGAAACATTCCTTGGAGAAATCATTTGAAATGAAATCATACTAAAAGATAGTAATGAAGTAACAAAGGAGATAATCTGGAGATTAAGAAAAAGGGAATGGTAGTTACCCATGGTTTTCCCATGCTAACTGTATATTAGAATCAACTAAAGCAGTTTTTCTAATGGTACCTAGATTCCATCTCCAAAAATTCTGATTTAATGGAGGTGGTGTGAGATCCTAGTGCTGTTACTTTTTAGAAGTTCCCCCAAGTGAGTCTAACATGCAGCCAGTATTTATAATCAAATAGTTAAGCTGTTAAAAAATAATAATAAATAAAATGAAAACATTCCAGGCATTGCTTCCAAAAATCAAAAGCCATGTTAAAATTATTCACTTAGTGAGCCATCACATTATGTATGAAATTCCTACTATGCTCTAGAAACTAAGCACTGGAGATAAAGATGGTTAAAAGCATACTAGTCCTTACCTTCATGGAACTCAAATGGGGAAAAACAACTGACAAGGACTTAAACAACATTTTCTTAAAAAAAAAAAAAGAAGAAGAAGAAGAAAAAGAGAGAAAGTGTGTGTGTAATAAGTGTTAGAAATGAAAGAAAGTATGATGATATGGAGAGTATCTAGGTAGGAACTACTTTTGTTAGGTTGATTAAGAAGGGCGTCTCTGAAGAGATGAAATTTAAGCTGAAACCTGAAAGACAAGAAGGAACCAACTATTCCAAAAGTCTAGAGGGTAAATGACAAATGCAAAATTTTTAAGGTGCCAAGTTGCTTGGTGTTTCTAAAAACAGAGAGGAGTCAAGTATGACTGGAGTTAGAGAGAGTGAAAGAATATATATAAGACAGCAGGGAAAGTTTGTATTTTATTCTAAGACATTAGGAAACTATGGAAACATTTTAATCAGAAGAGAGAGAAGGATTTCACTGCATTACTGAAAGACCACTCTGCTGTGGGAAGAATGGACTGTGTGGTTAGGGAAAGGAAAATAGAAGCAGGAATACCAGGCCAAGCAAGAAATGATGGTAGCTTGACCGAGGGTGTTTGCAGGGGGAAGAGAGGGTTATGGTGGTGTTCAGGATGTATTACAAATATTGAGTCAACAGGATTTGCTGGTACACTCAATGTGGAAAAGAGGGAAAGAGAAGTATTCAGTCTGACTCTTAAATTTGGGGCTTGAGGATCTGAATATTTTGTAGTATTAAAACAGCAAAGACTGGTTTAGAAATGGAGAACCAAAAGTTCTATTTGGAATCTACTCTACTTGAAACACGTAATAGGTATCCAGTTAAAGATGTTGAGTAGACAAATGAACATGCAAATTTTAAGCTCTTGGAATAAGTTCTGAGACCAAAATATACACTTGGCAGTCATCAGCATTGGTGACATACATAGGACTTACTGGTATACAGGAGTTAAATAAATATGCATGAGACTCATGGTGTCTAAAAGAAAGGCATCAAGGTCACTTCTTGGAAATTTAACATTATTTCAGATTTTGTGGAGTGAGATGTTTTTGACTGAAGTCCAGTAGTAAGAAAGGGCCCATGAGGGAAGACAGTCTGGACTGGTGACCCCAGGCTCAACACCAGAGCAAAAATGCTTGTAGAGTAAAAGCTGGTTCAGACACAGTACATAACTGAGACTAAATATTCAACCTGACTCCTACTGAAGGTGGGTTTGGGACAACAGCTACGCATTTGGATGTAAACCAAAGAGCTGTCAAGTTGGAAGTTCAAGTGTAGTCTTGGTCCAGCATACAGCCAGAGAGTGTGGGATCATTCTCCTATAACGAAGATGACTGTGGCCTGTGCAGGGTTCTGTACCAATACAGGAGCCATTTCCACTTTAGATAATAAAGCCGTGCAGGGTCAGTTCTCCACTGCAGTGACAGCTGCGAACTGGAACCTTTAAAATCCTGAGGGGATTCTCCAGTCGTCTCCTTCTCTTGCTGCTGGAGTCAGAATGAGCCTCTTTTGTAAGCAACTCTGGGCTACTTAAGAGGAAACTCCAAAGCAGAGCCTGGACATCTTGTTAACTGAGCTAGTGGGGTCTTAAATATTTAATTTGCTATTTTAAGGATAAATGATCTTATTTATATCCCAAACTAATGCAGTATTTCATACAAAATATATAGAGAAGTTTATCTTTATACTTTTTAAAGCTGTGAGGCCATGTGATTTAGTAGTAGGTAAGAGTTTAGATCTGAATTTGAAGCATGGATTCATCACACGTGTTTGTTTGACCCTGGGAACATGAACCTTAAAATGAGGATTAAAACAAGCTTCATGGTGTAATATGAGGATCAAAAGACATAATGAAGGTAAAGCACTAAATAGTGCCCAATAATATTAGTTATAATTAACTTTTTATTAAGCATTATTAAGCTAGTATTTAAATTCACCTTGTTAGACTCACTCCATTGTTTTGAATTCATTTTGAATTCTACTCTACTCAGCTTCATGCCAGCTGATAATTTGATTAATGGCATCATTTATGTCCTCATACAAATTTTTAAAAATGTTTACAGAACAGGGCCTCTAGGTCACATTAAACTCTTCCTTCCCTGAATTCATATATACACTCCCAACCAATTATAGTTCTTGATTGCACGCTAAATATTCCATATGCCTTAATCTTATCTCCCTAACTAATCTTCATCTTTTTTTAGGATAAGTATAGGGTCTTAGTCTTCTTTTTACATTTTTTACCACATCTTGAATAGATTAGACATATAGAGCCAATAAATGTATACATTTTTATTTAAAGAACATCCTACACAGAGTTTGCATATACGCATTAATTATTTCTTCTTTTTGTTTTATTGGTTCCTAGAAACAAAACACACATACATATGCAGTATCTCAGTATCTTTGCTCTGTAAGCTCAGATTCCTTCTCTTTAAAATGAGCAGACTAGCCCTGGCCAGTTGGGCTCAGCGGTTAGAGCGTTGGCCTGCGGTCCAGAGAGACCCAGGTTCGGTTCCCACTAGGGGCGTATACCTCAGTTGCAGTTTGTCCCCGGCCCTGGTTGGTCGTGCCAGTGGCAGCCACTCGATGTGTCCCTTTCACGTCAATGTTTCTCTCTCTCTTTCTCTTCCTCTCTTTCCCTCCCACTCTACCTGAACAAAAAATGGAAAATGTCCTTGGGTGAGGAAATAAAATAAATAAATAAACAAACAAACAAATAAATAAAATGAGCAGACTAGCCAAGCTGGTGTGGCTCAGTGGTTTAGTATTGACCCATGCACCAAGAGGTTGCCAGTTTGATTTCCAGTCAGGGCACATGCCCTGTTGTGAGCCCAATCCCCAGTGGGGGGGTATGCAGGAGGCCACCAATCCATGTTCTCCCTCATCGATGTTTCTCTCTCTCTCTCCCTGTCCCTTCTTCTTTCTCTAAAACCAATTAAATTTTTTTTAAATACAAATAAATAATATGAGCAGAGTAAACAAGGTAACCTTTAAAGTCCTTTTCAGGCCCTGGCCGGTTTGGCTCAGCAGTTAGAGCATCGGCCCACAGACCAGAGAGTCCCAGGTTCGGTTCCCACTAAGGGCACGTAACTCAGTTACAGTTTGTCCCTGACCTCAGTTAGGGTCGTGTGGTTGGCAGCCAGTTGATGTACCTCTTTCATGTCAATGTTTCTCTTCCTCCCTCTCTCCCTCCTGCTCTAACTGAAGATAAATGCAAAAATGTCCTCGAGTGAGGATTAAAAAAAAATTAAAGTCCTTTTCATGTCTAAAAATAACTGATATTATTTTTTTAAACTGTGTTCCTAAAAACTTCCAAAGATAATGAATGATGCCTTCATTCATTTACTCAACAAAATACTAATTGAAGGTCTACTATGTGCCAGGCGCTCATCTGGGTGCTGCAAAAACAGCAGTGAACCTCCTGGAGCCTTCATTTGAAAGGAATCACTATATTAATATCTTGACCAAGGAGACTGGCAGTGTTGCTCAGTGATTGAGCATCAACCACCCATGCACCAAGAGGTCTCCAGTTTGATTCCCAGTTAGGGCACATGCCCAGGTTGTGGGCCCGATCCCCAGAGGGGGGCATGCAGAAGGTGGCCAATTGATGTTCTCTCTCATCGATGTTTCTATCTTTCCCTCTCCCTTCCTCTCTCTCTAAAACCAATAAAGAAAAAAAAAATTTTTTAAATAAGTAAATAAAATCTTGACCAAGAAAATTTTGAAGTCAGGAGGAAAAAAAGACACAGTCCGTTCATCAGTGTTTTAATTTTTAGAAAGAAATCTTAATCGGCAATATCTTTTTTCCATTTTATTCCAAAAGAAAGAAACCCTGGTTCCTAGCTAGCTCATATATTTTTCTTTTATTCATTCAATTATAAAGAGATGAAAGTCCAAAACAGACAATATCCCTCCTCACCCCAGTCTCCACACATCAGTAACCGTCTGTTTGGCTTTGAAAATATCTCCCACTACTCACCCTTCCCATCCATCCATTCCTACTGCCCCTTCCCTGTTTCAGGCCTTCATTTATTGCAACCTGGATAAATGAAAGTCTCATACTTGGTCCCACTTCACTGCATTAATACAGCAAGTCCTTGCCTGATAAAGCATAGCTCTCAGCATGGCACTCACTCCATGACTCCGAAACCTTCAGTGGGACTTCATTGCCTTCATAACAGAATCCTATCTTTTTAACCCGGCATATCAGGCCTTCGACGAGCTGGCTTAAACTGCCATTTAGGATGATTTTCCTCTACTTCCTCTTACATACTCTACGCTTGAACCAAAATTAAGCACTTTTTTTTCCCCCCAATTTTTATTAATTTATTTTTGTTACAGATGTTTCTCCTTTTTCCCCCCTAGACACCCTCCTCCCCATCCTGGCCCCTCCACCCCCCTGCATTGTTGTCTATGTCCATTGGTTATGCATACATGCATGTAAGTTCTTATTTTCTATGTTTGCCTTCTACCCAACATATCCACTACTTCTGATCTCTGGGTTTTCTGTTCCTTCCGTCTGGACTTTTTGCCCATCCTCGGTGATGCATGTCAACACTTATCAGTAGCTTTAAAACACATGTATTTATTTTTATTACTTAACAAGAAACCTAGACTTAGGGAATCCATACTGTTCAACATCATCAGTGACCCTGACTTCTTCTAAATTCCTACTCTTTTGAACTAGCAAGTGACTTTTATCTTCATGAAAATAAGATAGTTGGTAACACTTCTGGGATTATATCCCATTCCTGGATTAACAAAGAGGAGGAGAAGAAGATAATGAGCCTATACCATGACAGCAAAATCTTTCCCAAATTCCCTAGTAGATTTCCACTTAAAACTCAAGGGCCCTCTGTTACCTTGCCACTCCTAGGGAAAAGAAAGGTTTTAACTGAGCACATTTTCACCCCAAACAAAAATCAGAGTTTCCTTAATAGAGAATATGTAAGAGTGGCCAGCAAGACACTCTGACTAAGGCAGCATGAAGAGTCTGCCACAATTGTTAACCAACAGTATCAAGTAAACACAGTCAAATTGGTTTTATTCACATGCTTCTAATACACACCATTGCATGACTTTGGCTCCACTTTTTCAAATCTAAATAAACAACAAAAGCAGGGATAGTCTTGACTACTAATGTGTGACTTAATGTGATCCTAGCCAGAGCCTTGCTTTCCTGCTACTCCAGTCTCTTACTTTTCCCACATCACCAGGTGGGAACAGTGCCTCTTCCTGCAGTGTGAGTGATGCCCAGGACTGAAGCAGAGGGAGATGGGAGGAGACTGGAGGGCTGGGCCAAGACAGGCTTATGAATGCCCAAGTTACAAAGCATGTTCTCTAGTTCTGTGGTAGTACATTATTATATTTTATCAAATATACAGAATTAGAAAAATATAAACATTTTCTATTTTATACCAAACCCTACTGTCACCCCAGTTGCTGGACACATCTGTTCTCTTTCTCTGTCCTGCATTTGAGAAGCTAGGTTCCTGATTTGGGATGGAGCTCAAAAATGAATTCAATTTGTAGAAACTGTATTTTTTTTATTGTAAAAAAATATATATGTAAGATAAATTTTACAGTTTTAACCATCTTTAAGTGTATAACTCAGTGGAATTAAGTGCATTCATAATATGCAACTGTCACCACTATGCTTTTCCAGAACTTTTTTCACCATCCCAAATTGAAACTTTCACCTTTTAAACCAGGGACGGGAACATCTGGCCCATGGGCCATATAAGGCCCATGAAATCAATACCAGCTAACATCACTCGCCTCACCAAACTAGCCTGACCAAATATAGCAGGCTGATTTTTAAGTTGATAATTTTGTATGGCCCACAAATGATGTTATAAATATTCAAGTGGCCCTTGGCAGAAAAAAAAGGTTCCCCACCCCTGTAACAATAACTCCCTCTTCCCCCTTCTTCCAGCCCCTCTTTCTATGATTCTATGAATTTGTTCATTCTAGGTACCTGATATAAGTGAAATTATACAGTATGTATCTTTTAGTATCTGATTAATTTAACTTAGCATAATGATTTCAAAGTTCATTCATGTTATAGCATGTATCTGAATTTCAATTTTTTCATTTTTGTTCAGATAGAGCGGGAGAGGGAGAGAGAGAAACATCGACGTGAGAGAGACACATCAAGTGGTTGCCACCTACACGACCCCAAGCGGGGTCAGGGACAAACTGCAACCGAGGTACGTGCCCTTAGCGGGAACCAAACCCGGGTCTCTCTGGACCACAGGCCGACGCTCTATCAGCTGAGCCAAACAGGCCAGGGCTGAATTTCAATTCTTTATAAAGCTGAACAATATTCCATTGTATGTGTATACTACATTTTTTCTATCCATTCACCTGTTGATGGATAGTTGGGCTGTTTCCACCTTTTGGCTATTGAGATAATGCTGCTATGAATGTTGGTGTAAAAATAGATGTTTGAGTCTCTGCTTTTTAACTATTTTGGTTGAAACTAGTACTTTCAACAATGTTGAAATTGTAGTTAAAATAGACCAGGTACATTATGGATTTACGAGACGTTTGTGGGCTAATCTCAGAAACTACCAGTCATTTGTAACATGTTTCTGGGCCAAAATAGATTCCAAGTTTTCAATAATTAACCTAAAAGAAGCATCTGGTAACATATTGTAAGGTGGCAACAACATGGTATGTATCCCCTATCTGAGGATTTTAAATTTATCTACAAACTTAAATATAGCTCATGTACATATTTTAGTTCTTTGCCTAAAGACATGATTCCAGAGCAGACATGATTCCTGAGCTCAGCAGTGTCATGGGAACTGAGTTGCTGTGAAGCAGTCCAGTAACAAAAGTGGAGTGGGTTTAGGAGCAGGAGTTGAAACCTGTGTTTCTTAAAACTCCACCCAGCTGCTGTCTTCCTGGAAACAGGTGTCATAGATTCTGTTAGTAAGAGATTCTTGTAACAGTATACAAACATGAAATAATGTCAATGCAATGCACAGGGTGAGCAGAGGAAAATGATGAGTTTGAAGGCCCTGGACATTTTTATTCTGGCAGGCCTTATTCTAAATCACATCAAACATATAAAATGCCTCTATACCTCATATTAAATGTTTGATATAGGTAGAAAAGAGTTGAGTCGAAGCTGTATTACTTTTGTATATACTTAATTAGACATATCTTATGTTTAGTTTCCCATTTTCTTTTTGTATTTTGAAGCCACTAAATTATTTTTCAGGTCTCAAACATGTTTATTGGGCTTAAAATGTATATATCATAATTATAGATAACTTGCTCTGTAGTGAATGTTGATCTCAAAATAATTGTCATTTGTACCCTTTGAGGACACGTAATTCTGAGAGTACAACTGAGACCATAACTAACTTTTTCTACACTAATTAAGTGGCCAGAAGAACAACCAAACAGAAAAAAATATATATTGCTTTTGCAATTTCTGGATATGAAATAAAATTATGCTAGTAATACAAAATTTCTAGAGAAGAACAACCTTTCAGAAATAAGCTACAAAATTCCTCACCACTACAAGCTTCTTGAAATAGGAAAGTGCTATAGTAAAAAGCAAGCGTTGAAACAAATAACCTCTCCCTATTCCCACATACCCACAATTAAAGACTATTCAATTGACAAACTCTTTTGTTAAAATTTGAAGCTAACCGCCTTCTTGAATTTCTTAAGCATCCACTGGGAATTACTTTAATAGCATAATCAAATTATTTTTTACCTAATACAGAATTGTGGCTTCCAGTTGCATATTCCCTTGAATGCTGCAGATATATTTATTTTGTGATTAGCCCTTCATGCCTCCAAGCATTGGCATAGTAGTTCCAGCCTCTCTGGAAGATTGTTCTACCACTTCTTTAACGAATAAATGCCTACCCACCCTCCAAAGCCCAATTTAAATGTTGTTGTCTCTGCAGCCCTTTCTTGGCTCCCAGAGGCTCCCTCCCCGAGTTCCCGCACGATTTGCCACATTTTATTTAATTTATATGTTAAAATGTCTGCTGCTTGCCAGTAGACTTTTGGCTTCAGGAAAACAGAGTCCCACATCTATCACAGTTAAATTTATGAAGCAAGTGATTATTTTCTCTACTAGACTCACTTTCCGCTTTGCTAAGGGTAGCAGTTATTCTATTAATTTTATCTAGAAACTGAAGACCACAAAACTGTTCTCCCTCTTTGTGATAAAACAACGTATTTGAGTGTGACTTCAGTTAACTTTCTTTTTTCTTTCCTTCCAACGCGTCAAGTTTCCATCACCTTGTGGAGATCGTTACAATCAGACAATGTTTCAACTCTATTGTAAAAAGCTGCCCACGGAGCCAAAAGTTATTCCACTTACAGATTCCTGGGACTGGGTTTTGGGAGAAGATGTAGTTAGGTGAGTATAGCTATGTGAGAGCAAGAAGAAGTGGGGGAAAGGTTGATAGAGTGTTATTGTTCTTCTGAGGAAGCTGGTTTATTATGTTCAAAGAACACTCGTTGTGTTGTTTATTTCTTAGGGAATAATCAACATTAACTTTGTATTATTATGGCCCTTTAGCTCTAAAAATTAAGTAAATTTCATGCAAAGAATTTCCCTATTTAGATCGGAAGAAACTATTCATTGATGAAGATGAGAAAGGCTTTCTTGTTTACTACGTCCGGTGAATCCCAGAATCACAGATGATTACTCCCATCAGGTCCAACTACTGTAATCATATTAGTGCCCTCTGCTGTACATGTGCAACATTACAGAAAGCTATGTGCTATTTCAAGATTTGCCAGTGGTTCTCAACCTTCCTAATGCCGTGAACCTTTAATACAGTTCCTCATGTTGTGGTGACCTCAACCATAAATTTATTTTCGTTGCTACTTCATAACTGTAATTTTGCTACTGTTATATCTTAGGCAACCCCTGTGAAAGGGTCGTTCGACACCCAGAGGTGTCGCGACCCACAGGTTGAGAACCGCTGGTAGACATTCTTGGCTTTGGAATTTTCCAGAAGCAGGTCTTTAATGGCATCCTTATTTAATTTTAGCTGGCCAACTTTAACATGTTGGGTAAAAATTTGCCTCCTGTAATTATTAGCTAAAGCAAACAAAATAATAGTACGTAAGAATTAGCCATTACAGGCTTACTGTTATACTAAAGAAAATATTAATTACATGTTTGTAAAATAAATTACTTTAAATTTAAATTACTTCATGATATGACAGTTATTTAAAAGCTGGCTTTTTATAATCATTGTGCTCTGATCATTTTCTCCTTGGCCTTCCTTTTGTATATCTTCCTGTGTTTTTTATTTAAGTCAGAGTCAATTCTGAGACCCATAAACCTTTTTGCTTGCTTATGGCACTTAATAATTGTTTTATATGATGTTTGTTTTGTGCCATTGATTTGTTTCTATGCCCTAAATTAAAAATTTCTGCTTCTGTCTGAATTTTATTAACTGAAAATAATATTAGTAGGCTGAAGCATTGGCTGTAAGTAGTCCTCTGTCAACCACTTACCTTTTTGTTTATCTTTCATTCCAGGTTATGAAATTTTAAGCATCACACTCACCTTTAAATAATCATTCCACATCTTTAGAGCAGTGTACGCCATTCAGATTTACATGCTATATCCTAATATTGTAAATTTCCTCTCTATGAATGAAGACATATTTAAAATGGTATAGTTTAAAATGGAAACAAAGATTTGTGTATACATGTTGATTTTGGTAATAACTGAGAGTCTGATAAATGTTTTTTTTAAATTTATCTTTGCTATCAGATAGTGAATTTTCCTCCCTCTAAATCCACATATTTGGTTCATATTTATAAGTTTATTTGGTGCAGGTTTAGGTAATGTGCAAATCAGTTATTAGCCAAATATTTTTCTTTACTTTTAAGAACAATATTTATGTTTAAGATACATGAATGTATTTTAGGAAATAATTTTTCGATGTGTGTTAGTTTTCTAAGAAAAAGTATACATTTTTTAAAAGTAGGAAAACATTTAAAAATCATATTAAATTAAAATGGATAAATAGAACAGGACAATGGATGGTTTCAAACATTAATGGACTTTAAACTTGCTTTCCAAATTTGGGGGAAATTAAATCAATTTTTAGGTATAGCTTAATGCAAAATGATAATAAAAAAGAAATGGGGGCTAAGGTGAAAATAAGGTGAATAGTATTGGAAAATGTTTTATAATAATATGTTCTATTATCCAGCTAAGTACTTTTCCTCTCAATATAATTTTATGTTTGGGGTGCTTCAACCTAGAGGGCTAAAACTAAATTGAAGGAGTAAATATCACACATGCTGATACATAGTTTCTAGATATACTGCTTTTTATTTCTCCACATTAAATTTAGTTTGACAGTAAGATACTCTATATTTAAATGTAGTAAACATGCATTTGGATAGCAGTATGTTTTATTAAAAGAGTATTTGTATTCTTTCGGTTTAAAAATATATACTAAAATAGTTTGTTTTCTATGAAGAAGAGGGGATGCCACTAATAAAATGCCACATGTGACCTGAATACTTCCAACAGCAGTGTCGCCTGACAGACTGCACTTCCCACAGGTACCTGCACTCAGTATTCTCTAAGGGTAAAAATTTGTCCCTAGAAGTTTGGACATTGATTTAAACCTCATGAGGAAGCACTTAAGAGGGCTAATGCTCCGATTTCTGACTTTGTTTGAAAGAAAACATGCATTCTTAAAACAGAAACAATTTATATGTTGCTGAAAACAAAATAATTGATAAATTAAAAACATTAAATCCCCTTGACAAAGTGAACTTATTGTTTTAAACAAAGACAAAAGCATCTCTCTATGCTTTCCTAGGAACGATGCTTTTTTATATTCAGTGTATGTTAAATAACTTGAAAATGAAGAATACAAGATACTTTAATATTACATAACATGATCAATTAAATTATTTAATTTTTCCAAAAGGGAAAGAATGGTTACATTTGTCCTTATTGTAAAGGTAAAGACAGTTACAAACACCCAAGATATCAAAGCAGAGAGCTAGTGCTGTCCAAACATCCACTCTCACTTTTTCTTTAGAAACAAAACTTAAAAGTGTATGAATGTGTGTGTATGTGTATTTGTGTGTTCAGGCAATGTGCCCAGCTAAAAGACTAAAATACCTAGCCTTCAGTGAAAGTAGGCATTGTCACATGATTAACTTCCATCAATAGGTGAACGCTGAAGTTCTTAGATAATCTAATAACATTAGATTCTTATTCTATAAGAAATTCATTTTATATAAAAACACATTGATATACTAAGTGTTAAATGAGAGAAAAAATATGTCTTGTAATAACTAACCAAAAGAAAGCTGAAATGGCCCTGGCCAGTTTTGCTCAGTAGTTAGAGCATCAGCCTGCAGTCCAGAGATACCCAGATTTGGTTCCCGCTAAGGGCTTGTACCTCGGTTGCAATTTGTCCCCAGCCCTGGTTGGGTTGTCAGGGTGGCAACCACTCCATGTGTCCCTTTCATATCAATGTTTCTCTCTCTTTCTCTCCCTCACACTCTATCTGAACAAAAAATGGAAAAAAAAAGGGAATACATTAGCACCAAACCAGCACTGCAAGAAATGTTAAAAGGACTGCTGTAATATATAGGAAGATATAGGAAGAAAAATAGAAATACACTAAACAAAAATGGCAATAAATAAGTACATATCGATAATTACCATAAATGTAAATGGATTGAATGCTCCTATAAAAAGACACAGAGTAGCTGATTGGATAAGAAAGCATGACTCATCTATATGTTGATTACAAGAGACCCACCTCACAACAAAAGACTCACATAGGTTGAAAGTGAAGGGATGGAAAAAAATCTTCCAAGCAAACAAAAAGAAAAAAAAAAGCTGGGGTAGCAATGCTCATATTTGATAAAATAGACTTCAAAATGAAAGCCATAATTAGAGACAAAGAAGGCCACTACATAATATTGAAAGGATCTATCCAACAGGAAGATATAACCCTGATAAACATATATGCACCCAATATAGGAGCACCAAAATATATTAAAAATCTTCTGGAGGACTCCAAAGGAGAAATTGATAGCAATACAATCATAGCAGGGGACTTCAACACCCTGCTGACATCACTGGATAGATCCTCCAGGCAAAAAATTAGCAAGAAAACAAAGACGCTAAATGAAGCACTAGACCAAATGGATTAAATAGATATCTACAGAAAATTACACCCCAAAACTACAGAATTTACATTCTTCTCAAGTGCACATGGGACATTCTCAAAGGTAGACCACATGTTGGGACACAAACTAAGTCTCTACAAGTTCAAGAAGATTGAAATCATATCAAACATCTTCTCAGATCACAATGGCATGAAACTAGAAATCAATTGCAACAAGAACATGCAAAGACATTTGAACACATGGAAGATAAATAGCATGTTATTAAACAATGAATGGGTTACCGAGGAGATCAAGGAGGAAATTAAAAACCTCCTGGAAACCAATGAAAATGAAGACACAACAACACAAAATCTATGGGATGCAGCAAAAGCAGTTCTGAGAGGGAAGTTCATAGCACTACAGGCCTACCTCAAAAAACAAGCAAAATATCTAATAGACAATCTAACCTCACAACTTAAAGAACTAGAGAGCAAACAAAAAGAAAACCCCAGAGCAAGTAGAAGGAAGGAAATAGTAAAGATCAGAGCAGAAATAAAGGACATAGAGTCCAAAAACAAAAAACAAAAAAAACAATTCAAAGGTCAATGAAACAAAGAGCTGGTTTTTCGAAAAGATAAACAATATTGATGGTCCCTTAGCTAGACTCACCAAGAAACAAGAGAGAGAACCCAAATAGACTAAATCAGAAATGAAAGACGAGAAATAACAACTGACACCACAGAAATACAAAAGATCGTTAACAACCATTATGAACAATTATATGGCAACAAATTCGACAATCTAAGCAAAATGAACAAGATTTTAGAAACACATTGTCTCCCAAAACTGGACCAGGAAGAGATAGAAAACTTGAACAGACCAATAACAACAAGAAATTGAAGATGTAATCAAGACTCTCCCAGCAAACAAAAGCCCAGGCCCAGATGGCTTCATGGGGGAGTTTTACCAAACATTCAAAGAAGAATTAACACCCATTCTCCTCAAACTATTTCAAAAAATTCAAGAAGAAGGAAGACTTCCAAACTCCTTTTATGAAGCCAGCATAATTCTAATTTCAAAACCAGAAAAAGACACTACAAAGAAAGAATATTACAGGCCAATATTCCTGATGAACATAGACGCCAAAATTCTCAACAAAATACTAGCAAATCAGATCCAGCAATACACAAAAAAAATTATCCACCATGTCCAAGTGGGATTGATCCAGGGATGCAAGGCTGGTACAATATTCGCAAATCAATAAACGTGATACACCACATAAATAAAATGAAAAATAAAAACCACATGATCATATCAATAGACGCCGAAAAAGCCTTTGAAAAATCCAGCATCCATTTCTGATAAAAACGCTCAGCAATGTGGGAATAGAGGGACCATATCTAGACATAATAAAGGCCAGATATGAAAGACCTACAGCCAACATCATACTCAATAGGCAAAAACTAAAAACATTTTTTTCCTTAAGCACAGGAACAAGGCAAGGATGCCCACTTTCACCTCTCTTATTTAACATAGTACTGGAAGTCTTAGCCACAGCAATCAGACAGGAAGAAAAAATAAAAGGGAAACAAATTGGAAAGAAGGAAGTGAAACTGTCATTATTTGCAGATGACTTGATACTATACGTAGAAAACCCCAAAGACTCCATCAAAAATAAGACTCCAACAGGCATATAGACCAGTGGAACAGAACAGAGAACCCAGAAATGGACCCAAGGCAATATGCTCAATTAATATTTGACAAAGGTGGCAAGAGCATACAGTGGAGTAAGGACAGCCTCTTTAATAAATGGTGTTGGGAAAATTGGACAGCTACATGCACAAAAATGAAACTAGACCATCAACTTACACCCTGCACAAGAATAAACTCAAAATGGATAAAAGACTTAAATGTGACTCATAAATCCATTAAAATCCAAGAAGAAAATGTAGGCAACAAAATTTCAGACATCATACGCAGCAGAATTTTCACTGATATATCACCTAAGGCAACAGAAACAAAGGAGAAAATGAACACATGGGACTACATCAAACTAAAAAGCTTCTGCACAGCGAAAGAATCAGCCATCAAAATGGAAAGGGAACCCACTATATGGGAGAGGATAATTGCCAATGATACATCAGATAAGGGGTTAATTTCCAATATATATAGAGTGCTCACACAACTCCACAAAAGGAAGACAAGGAACCCAATTAAAAAATGGGCAGAGGACCTAAATAGACACCTCTCCAAACAGGACAGGCAAATGGCTAAGAGACATATGAAGAAATTCTCAACATCACTAATCATCAGAGATGCAAGTTAAAACAACAATGAGGTATTACCTCACACCTGTCAGAATGTCTGCCATCAACAAATCATCAAACAACAAGTGTTGGCAAGGGTGTGGAGAAAAGGGGACTCTAATACACTGCTGGTGGGAATGCAGACTGGTGCAGCCACTATGGAAAACAATATGGTGCTACCTCAAAAAATTAAAAATTGAACTTCCATTTGACCCAGTGATCCCACTTCTAGGAATATACCCTAGGAAGCCTGAAACCCCAATCATAAATAATATATGTTCCCCCATGTTGTAGCAGCACTATTTACAATAGCTAAGATCTGGAAACAGCCCAAGTGTCCATCAATAGACGAATGGATAAAAAAGCAATGGTACATATACACAATGGAATACTATGCAGCTGTAAGAAAGAAACATCTCTGATCCTTTGAGACTACATGGAGGGACCTGGAAAGTATTATCCTAAGCGAAATA
Source organism: Molossus molossus (assembly GCF_014108415.1). NCBI lineage: Eukaryota > Metazoa > Chordata > Mammalia > Chiroptera > Molossidae > Molossus > Molossus molossus. The sequence goes on along the minus strand of NW_023425349.1, from coordinate 68,236,044 downwards.
AGCCAAACAGAGAAAGACAAGTATCATATGATCTCACTTATTTGTGGAATATAATGAACATAACAGTCTGAGGAAGGGGGTAGTCCCAGAGACGTGCAAGTGGGGTACAGACTGACAATCCCCAGAAGAGGTGGTGGTGGGGGAGAGATAAACCACAGAACTTATATGCATGTATGCATGAACAGTGGACATGGACAACAAAGCTGGGGACAGGGCAGGGAGGGAAATGGAGGGGGGAAATCAGTGGGGGAAAAAGGAGAAACATCTGTAACAAAAATTAATTAATTAATTAATTAATAAAAAAAATTTCTAAGAAAATAATAATGATAATAAAATCAAATATTCAGCATTTCTTTTCATTATTAGGCAAATAAAGAAGATAGCCACTCTCTAAAAAAATCAATGAAAAATATTTTAAAGATAATAAAATCAAATATTCAACATTCCTTTTCATTATTAGGCAAATAAAGAAGATAGCCACAGACTAGGAGAAGATATGTGCCTTACTCACAGTGGATTCATATGCAGACTATATAACGAATAAATAACAAATAAAAAATATATATCAATAATCCAATATAAAAATGGCAAAGACATTTCACAGAAGATAACAAATGTCTAACATTCATAAAAAAATATGCTGGATCTCATGAATAACTAGTTAAATGCTAATTAAAATTACAATAATATAGGATATTACAACAATCTGATTACAAATATGTATATATTATGAGCAGATCAAGTGTTGGCAAAGACATGAAGGTTCAGAAACTCTCATACATTGCTAAGTGAATATGAAAATTTGTAAAAATCACTTTGAATTTTGAATCTGACATACCTCACGATTCAGTAATTACACTCCTAGGTCTCCATCTAGAAAAAAATTTGCCCATTTGTGCAAGAAGACATGTTTTTATTAGCTCTTTTCCCAGCAGCTAAAATTGAAACCATCCAAGGTCCTTCATCTGTGGAATGGATTGATAAAGTATTGTGTTCATTCACTTGATTACTCTGCAGCAGTAAAAATGAATGAACCACGATATACATCCACATGGATACATTTCTGGAGCATAATAGTGAGCAACATAGACAGTTGCAGCACAAAACATACAATATGATTCCAACTTCTATGCAGTGTAAAAACATGTATAGGTGGGAAGCTTAAAAGAAAAAGAAGGATAAGTGTCATACAAACGCATATTGTGGTTATCAATGAGAAGGGTTGGAGGAGATCACAATTAGGAGTTGCACTGAGAAGAAATTCTTAAGGTGAGGGAGAAATGGATGTTTATTTTATTATTTTAGAAATCTACGCCCTCACGTATATATTGAATAATAGCAAAGTTAAAAAAATAAAATTACAAGATAAAGATGTGATTCAGGTTGATGACTTAAATGAATAGACTCTAATGCCAGTAGTTGACTTAAATTTCTATAAAAATCAAACTGAGTAAAGAGAAAAGTGCACTTCAGGTAAAATACTGCTCAGGATCCAAACTTTTATTTTGCTGAGTGTCTAAACTTGTGTCTGGCTGAGATCTTTGTGTGCTATAACTTCATAATTCTTAAAACTCTTTTGATTAGGTTCACAAACAGTTTTTGTAAGCAACTAAATGACAATACAGTATTATCAAATTATGAATGTCCAAAGGATGGTGCAGCCTGTGGAAGTTCAGTTTTATTGATACAGCTTATATTTTTCCATTTTTATTATAATTCCCTGTTCAGTTGAATCTGTGTCCATAACTATAATAAACAGAAACTCAAAGCCAAAAGAAACTGATTATAGACATAATATCCTGAAGATAAAGTTTCAGAGAATATACATTCTACAATTTACATCTTAAAAGTATCATAATAGCTTAGTGAACATTTCACTGGCAATGGCATTCAAAACAGATAGGTTACCATTTAGGATCTGCCCTGGACTTAAACAATAGCAATAATGCTTTGAATGTTATTCTCTTATTACTAGGTGTGTAAGAAATGAAAAATAGTGGTGAAATCTTGAACAGATTATTGAAATAAATAACCAGAAAAAAATCATTGCCCTAGTAGTATCGTGAATGCCTTCATGCTGGACATGAGATACTCCATTAATGCTGACTAGAACAACATAGCTTTGAGACTTGGATCACAGAAGCCCTCCCTCATTAAAAGAAGCCCATATGGCTCCCAAACCCATCTAAGACCCCCAACTATGTGCTTCCTTCAGCCTCAGATCTTTAATCAACACAGATGCTGAGATTTTAGCCAAGGTGCTTGCCCTGCATCTGAATAAACTGTTCCTGCAATTAATTAACCCAGACCAAGCAGTTTTTGTGCTGGTCACAGATCCTCTGGCAACCAGAGGAGACCCTCATCCATCATCTCACTCCACCAAAACCCCCATTTATATCTCGTCCTCTGACTCTGACGAGGCATCTGAAGAGAGTTAAGGCTCTTTACGTTTCAAACATTAGTTAGATCTTGTATAAAATAACTTTTTCTTCCTTAATTCTATAAGATTCCATCTCCTCATACTTTATGAAATGAAGCGTGTTCCTTATTTTAAGAAACAACCAGAAGTTTCTTGACTTCCCATTGTTCAATATACCCAAATATTTTTTTCTAGATATATGTACACATTTTTATGGATAACAACAAAATATTTATACTGTTAACACCATGTAATCCAAACTAGCAAATGAATTTGATTGATTACTAATCCACTTTCCACAATATTGAGGTTTCCTTGAAAACGGTTTTAAATCTAATCCCTGTCATCAGTGTTGAATTTAAAAAGAAAACAGATTTCTGTGATTATTCCTTGGGCTTTGATATTATCTCCCCAAATATAGGTGTGAAGGAGGCAGAAGTAGACAGCATGCTTATAATTTCTTAATATTCTAAAAACAATTAATTATTTTCAATTAACAGGGAAACAGTAAAGAAGGATTAGAACATTTGCATGAGTGTTAATAGCAGTGCAACAAAACAACGGTGAAAAGTAGGTGGAAGAGTATCAACATCCTACCCTGTTTCTTATTGTTAATGGAGTGTAAGTTTCATCTTATCCTGCCACTGACTATTATAATTCTCTCCCCAATCCTAACTTGTACAGTCTCTAATAATTTCAATTTTCAGTCTTCTTGTGGTTTCTCTACTAGTATTTATCAGAAAAAAAAAGTTGTTTTTACATTTTCTCTTAAGTTTATTAATCTTTTATTGATACGTTTATATGCAATGTCTTTGGACTAAAACATTTTTCATAGCAAGATATCCTTAAATTGAAAATAAAAAATATATTGAGAAAAACAAGATTTAGTAGATATATGTTTGATGGGGGAAAAAAGACTGTTATTGAACTTATATATTCCAACAATGTGTGGATACTTGAATTGTACATCGTGATGGGTGACTGTCATGGAAGCTGCCAGCCACATATATTTAGTCAGACAAATAAATTGGGACACTTTCATTGCAGGTTGAACTACTCACATTCTTCTTGCAGGCTCCGCGGTAAGTGTTGCTTGCACAGTACCACATCCTTCCATGGTAACTTTTAACGTTAAGAAATTCTACATATTAAAAAAAAAATTCCCTCACTTTCATTCTCAATCATAGCCTTTTAATTAGAGTCATTCAAATAAATCAACTAATATCTTGTATCAAGAGCAACTAAAACTAAAGCACAATTTAATAAAACAAATTAAATGTAATTATTACCCCAGAGTAACAGATAGTAGAACTTAACTCAGTGAATAAATTTTATAACCCATTTAGAATATGGGGTCAAATTTTGCTTGTGAAAAGAAACTCATTTTTTCTTCTTGATTCCCCTCAGATATGCAAACTATTGAACCCAAAATAGTGTTCTTATAATTTTAGAATTGTTGGTAGTAATGCTATATAGGACTTACATTTCCCTTATATTTAACATATTGAAATTTATAATATATGATCATATATTTTAAAAAGGTGTCATAATTCATATACTAAATGTGTTCAAACTAACCAGAATTGTAGTACAAATAGTAATGCTTAAAACTTTTTGAATTGCACCTGATTTCAATTAGATTATAACGATCACAATAATGCCATCAAACAATTTCGAAAACTTGGATAATTTAATAAAAAATATACAAAAAAAATCAGAATTTAAAGGTGAATATTTTTAATGACAATGTTTTTGTAAAAGTCTTTATAACAGAAATGTTACAAAACAATACTATTTATAGACTTAGGTTTTTATTCTAGAAACATGGCAAAAATTTTTTTCTTAAACTAGTTGCAAATACCAGCTTTTTTTCCCCTAAAGTGAAACCTATCTAAATGCAACCTACTTTCAAGAAGTAGCAAAATAAAAACAATAATACATCACTCTAAAGAATAAAAACACAAAGAAACATCACAACTCCTCAAGTGACAATTACTGCGAAGATTCAGTCATTAGATTGTGTGTTCATGTGCATATGTGTAGGAAAGTACAGTTCAACTTCTCTGGGAAAGAATGAATGAAAGGAAATCTTATTGCATAATTCTAAAATTACTAGATAGAAAATAATTTTCTAGTTTAAATTGTTTATAATACCACAATTCTCCCACCGGTTAGTTTTACACTAGAAATTGTTGTACTGATGTATAATTAGCATTTCTTATCATTTAACAAAGATGTTTTTGGAGAAGATCATGGGGTCTCCATATGAAAAAGATCAGCTTATATATAATGAGATTCTTATGGCAATTTTAAATTTGACCCCATAAAATGTCATGTAAATATGAAACAGTTTTATTGAAATTTGTTCTTTAACAAATGAGGTCATATGGAGGTTAACATTACTTGTACTTATACTGTGGTGATAATCAGGCAGATCTATTCTAAATCTACTTACCAAATGACTTTTTAAAAAATATTCTGGCCATTAGTTTTAGAATTAAGAATTCTTATCAAAATTGTTTACTGTTTTCTTTACTTAGCAAAAACAAAAAGTTGTTTTATAAATGTTTGCCTGAAGAATGTTTTTTCATTTAAGAAAATGAACACCAAAAAAAAATCACCTGGGGTACCGAGAAATCTAAAAAATGTGTAAAGAAAATTATTTATCTCCATGTTTAAATTACTGATATGATTATTTTTAATTAATAACAATATAGCAGTGATTTTTCTTGGAAGTAGGAATGTTTAAATTTTAGAAAATTATTAAAGATTAAAATGAGCTAACTAAGGAGCTTTCTAAAAGCTCTTGTTTTGAGGGTGGAGCAATGAAAACAACAGATAGTCGTGATGACTGCATAACAGTGTGAATGTGATTAGTGCCACTGAATTGTACACTTAAAAATGGGTAAAGTGACAAATTTTATGTTATGTATATTTACCACAATTTTTTTAAAAAAGAGATTGACTGGTTCTGTAATGAGGATGCCCATGAAGAATTAGTTGTGCAGTCATTATAGCCCTATCTATACAAGGGACTAGACTATCTGTGAGAATTTCACTTAAATATTCTGTACCTCAGTTTCTGCTTGGTAGTGATTGTATTTTCCACATCCATCAAAGGCTTGTAAGATGAAAATATAAGGTGTGATAAAGAAGAATAAAATAAGTGTAGAAAAAAAACAAGAAAAAGGAAATTGGTATTATATTAAAGATTAATGGTATGTTTTGGAATATATAAGTTTTTAATTTATTTGTCTATGCCAAATTTTATCAGAAATATACAAAGGCACACGGAATAGGTAATCAAATCAAGAATATTATAATGGAGGCTTAGTGGTACAGTTTCATCAAGTTATTTGATGAAAATTTTCTTCATGTATTCATCAGAAAACCCTTATTTACACTATTTGTGCAAACCACTGGTCTAAACAAAGGGGATACAAACATAAACATAAGATCTGTCCTAAATATCATATTCTAGATGGGGAGAGAGTGTGTGGTCTGCAGGTTTGGGCCCCATTATCTTTGCACCCTAGAATTATGTCCATGAATATATTACCTTATGGAGAAAGGAAATCAAGGTTGCAAAATAGAATTAAGTTTGTTAATCAGTTGACCTTAAAATTACACCATTAATCCTGGATCATCCAGGTGGGCCCCGTGTAATCATGTGGGCCATTTCAGTGGAAGAAGAAGGCAGAAGCATGAGACAAAGAAATGCCTTCTTTAGCGTGAGAATTTGTAGCATGAGAGGGACTCCCAAGGCTGACTTAAAACGTGGACAAGTGGAGGCCACAAATCAAGGAATGTTGGTGGTCTCTAGAAGTTAGAAACAGCCCCCACCTAAAAGCCAGCGGACTCTAGTCCTATAACCACAAATAAATGAATTCTTCCAACAACCTGAATGAGCAAGGAAACAGATTCTTTCCCCGCTAACGTTTACAGAGTAGTTTGACATTAGTGCGGTGAGACCTGTACTGGACTTGTGATTTTACAGAGGTTTACTACATTCTGGGCTAGAACTCAGTCGGCAGACATAAAAGCCGTCCAGGCAACAGACTAGCAGTGTGCTTAGGAGGAAAGTGAAATGGGTTTGCTGAAGAGCCAGCCAGTCACTGAAGCATGGCTCAACAGAAAAAGTAACCAAGTATGTGAACAGATAATTTGTCAAAAGTGAAATAAATCCAATAATTTTTAAAGCATTCAACATCACCATGATTCAAAAATGCAAGTTTAAAAAAAGAGTTATAATTGCTCACTAATCTAATTGGCAAAAGATTTTTTTAATTATAGTATTTAATGTTAGATTAGATCAGGAGAAAAGAAGACTCTAATACAAGGCTGGAAGCAGCATATATCCTTCCTTGAAGACAATTTGGCAGTATATGCCAGAGTTTTTAAAAAATGCATATCCTGCCCTGGCCAGTTTGGCTCAGCGGTTAAAGCGTTGGCCTGCGGTCCGGAGAGACCCGGGTTCGGTTCCCGCTAAGGGCACATACTTCGGTTGCAGTTTGTCCCCGGCCCTGGTTGGTCGTGTGGGTGGCAGCCACTCGATGTGTCCCTTCACGTCGATGTTTCTCTCTCTCTCTCCCTTCCTCTCTCTCCCTCCCTCCCACTCTATCTGTACAAAAAAAAAAAAAAAAAAAAAATGGAAAAATATCCTCGGGTGAGGATAAAAAAATAAAAAAATAAAAATAAATAAAAATAAATGCATATCCTGCCTGGCCGGTGTGGCTCAGTGGCTGAGCGTTGACCCATGAACCCAGAGGTCGCTGGTTTGATTCCAGGTAGGGCACATGCCCATGTTGTGGGCCAAATCCCTGGTGGGGGGCATACAGGAGGCAGCCAATCAATGTTATCTCTCATCGATGTTTCTACCTCTCTCTCCCTCTCCCTTCCTCTCTCTCTAAAAATCAATAAGGAAAAAAGTATTTTTAAATGCATATCCTGAGATCCATCAATGTGGCATCTAGGCATTTTTCTAAGGAAAATAATAAGTACAGGATTTTTTGTTTGTTTGTTTGTTAATTCTCATACAAGTATCTTTTTTCCATTGATTTTTAGAGAGAGTGGAAGGGAGGGAGCAGGGAGAGAGAGACAGACAGACAGACATCATTGTGAGAGAGACACAATGATTGGTTGACTATAATTTTGAGGTATATGATTTCTGGGAGCGGATCTGGGTAAAGACTAGGGTGAGGGTGGAGTGTTGAAAACGTGAAGGTCATCAGAATAAAAGATCAATTACAAGGAAGGTAGAGTGTTGGATGGAGCTTCTGCACAGCCACTTAGATTAGCCAGTATGATGACATGAAGAAAAGAGAAAAACCATGACCCAGTTGTCAAATTTTCCATAAATGTGGAAACACAAGTAGAAGGGAGAGAGAGAAACAAGGAGGACTTTTTGCTTCTAGTTCAAGAGCACTAGGTTGGATGAAAGTGACTGGACTGTTATCCCTCCCTCCAGGCCTGGAGTCCGTTAGGCCGGAGAGATGGAGCATCCTTCACTCACACGGTTTGAGTGGTCCTGAACTTCGGTCGAGGCCGGGAGAAAGGGCTATGACAAGACTAAGGAAGTAGAGGTGGAGGGAGGTATTGTAGAACAGGATTCCAGAAATACTTATACAATAAAAATGATATTAGCTAACAATTATCAAGTGTATATTAAGTGCTTACCTCATTCACTCTTCTCAATAACCCAAGGTTAAGTGCTAATATCCCCATTTTCCACTTGAGGAAACAAGCGTGAGAGATGAAGTGACTTGCTCGATTTCATATGGCTTGTAAGTGGCACAGCTGGGATTTAAACAAGGCGGTCCAGTTCCAAAGCTCATACTTGGAAACACTACTTTCGTATCCAACCAAAAGTTTTGCAAAAGAGAAGAAGAGTGGGAGGAACTCAGGAGAGGAAGCAACATAGTGGAGTCCAGAGGCAAGGTTTGGCAAAACCCACGAGGCCACGGAGACAGAATCTGAAAAGGGTGGGAATCACAGGAGATGCATGGTCCTATTTTAAATATATATATATAACATTGATTGTGACATTACTTAAAATTTTAAATATTGCCATGTGCATTCACTTCCAACTGGCAGTTTTTAAATAACAGTTACTAATCACTACTGAGTAATCTGTGTAATGCACATACACACACACACACACACACACACACACACACATCAAAGGTTGTAATTTAGTATGCTTAAATTTGTAGGATGCATTTTTATAATGTAATTTAAACAGATATCTCCTAATAAACTACATCTCTAGAAAGCACAATGATGTTTGCTTTTTATTGAATCTATACAAGAGAAGGAATAAAATAAAACTGAGAGATGGTAGCCAGAAGAAAATCAGCCTTCAAAATACAAAGCCATAATTAAATTTCATGTATAAATGTAAATAGATTTTATGTATTTTGTATTTAAACTTTTTAGCGTAAAATACAAGGTAGTATAATATGTTTAACTTTGTAATTTTATAAGTTAAAAAATGCCTTAGTATTTAAAACATATTTTCTTTTTCAAACCATCTCCCATATTTTCCATATTGTTTATGAATATGAAAATTATTCCTATATTAAATATGCTAAAAACGATGATGAGTCAGTATTTATTCAAAACAATGCAATAAAAAAAAGGTACATAATGCAAACAGAATTGTTTGGGGGTTAAATTATACTGATTCTGCCTCAATTTTCATTTCTTATGTAGACCTGACCTCTGACAAAGGTTTTAACTAACAAGCAAATTTAACACTTCAGCTGTTCACTGTGTCTTAAATCTGACCATTTTGGAGCGTCTTCAAATAAGCCAGATGAGAAACTACTTAATTAGGATTTTAATTATTTTCTTGCATTCTGATCGTATCTGGGAGTCACCGAGAAGCAGCTTGTTTGTGCAGTTTCTCAGCTGCTAACACTGTTCCCCAAGGCGGTGTTTGCGGTAAATTCCCAGCTCCAGGGAGGCCAGATAGAAGCTGCCCGCAGCAGAGCAGGGAGGTGCTCCGGAGGGCCTGCCTGAACTTTTGTCATAGCCTGAACTCCATCATCTCAGTGGGACACAACTGTCTCCTTTCAGTAGGATGAAGTTTGTGTGTTTTGGCTTCAGAATCATGTTGTATCTTTGAACTCTTCTGCGTTCCTGCAGTGATTGAGTTCTGGGTAATAAAGTGAGAGTCAGCTGTTGATGATTCTAGCTTTAAGCAGAATCAGATAAAAGTGCGTACGTGTGTGTGTGCACGTGTGTGTGTAATTCATATAGTTAAATATCAATATTTTCAACCCACAAATTCATTTTAAGAGCATGAGAGAATTAGCTTAATGATGCAAATTGTCCCCCGTTTAAGATTTGACAGCAAAGAAAAAAATCTGTTACTGTTTAAGTTTCAGAAAACAGAAAGGTGGAGGTTTTATACTTTCATTTCCAAGTGAAAATCATTTTTGGATTACTGTGAAATAGCTTGTGCTCAGATAAAAATAAGGAGGTTAACTGCTCTGTATTTGTTATGGTTTTTGACTTGTTCTGGAGCCTTATTGCAACATCACCTATTAGAAGACAGACTTAAGTTTAAGGCCCACCATTAATTCTGTCCAGAATTACTAGGGAAACAACTCAGCGGTCTTCAGTTCTGTGCAGTCAAGCTCGATCTTGGAGGACAAGCACAGTGGGCAGAACTCCAAAGATGCCCACCTAGATTCCTGTCCCTGGTTATTCAGTGCTAATGTAGATACTTTGGTGACGGGGTTTTGCAGATCTAAAACCCTGATCTGATCACATGAGCCCTTTAAAAGCAGAGAGTTTTCTGTGACTGATGGCAAAAGAAAAACTCAAGGAATACCAAAGCTAAGGATCTGACATGTAATTGCTGGCCCTGAAGATGGAGGAGTCATGGGGCAAGAATCCGAGCAAAGACAGGCCTCTAGGAACGTGTATAACCCCTATCAAATAGTCAACAAGGAAATGTTGGAGGCTTCAATCCTCTGATCTAAGGAACTGAATTCTGCCAACAACTTGAATGACCTTGGAAGCAAATTCTTCCCCTGATGTCCATTTAAGAGTTCAACATGGATGACATCTTGTGAGACCCTAAACAGAAAACTTGACTGAACATTATAGGACTTAATACCTACAGACAGAGCTAATAGATGGGTGCTGCTCTAAATTGATAAGTTAGCAGTGATTTGTTATGACATTTAAGAAAAGTGTCAATAGTGTTTCAGAATGATCAGATCAGTAGATTCTTCTGCCAGTTCTAACTTTATGTAAGGACTCGCTGTTTCCAACTCTAATCTGTGTCTGCGCACCCTTGTGTGTGCCTGACACACCTCTCGTTTTGTCCTCCCCGGTCCACTTGTTAGTGCTCTTGCTGGCAGGTAAGAACAGAAAAGATCAAGGACAGTATTTACGATGTGTTTTCCAGAGTGGATGCTGCAAACCACTGGTGGTCTCTAACATGGATTTAGATGATTCTCGGACCCAGCATTAATTAACCCTGAGGCTCAAGTGAAAAAGTTACTCACTTTCCAACTCTCTTCCAGTCCTTCTGATTCAACCAAGAAGAATGTCTCCGTGTGGTACTAATATGATTGAACACCTAACACTGACAAATTTCCCTCTTTAGAGCAGCCCCAGGCGGGGAGCCCTCCACAGTCATAGTCTCTGGTTAGAAGTTAATATCGGATCTTTTATTGTATTACTTTCTGTTTATATTTCTGGCAAGCTGCATGACTCTCTAGTTTGGGTGCCAACATAAAGTTTCCTTTTTAAGAAAATTTTTTGTTGAATATAAGTTGCACTTTTTAAAAATATTTTTATATGTCTGAATTCAGGATGTTTCTCACAATGTTTTAGCTTTTGCTGCCTCCAGCTGCCCTCTTGTCCCAGCGAGCAGAGTGAGGCAGCTGTAAGGTACATGCTCAGCAACTCTTCCCCAGCCCAGACCACCTAGTCTCCTTGCCTATTCTTCCTTCCCCTGCACCCACTCCTGGGAGTCCCTGGACCGACAACTCGGAGACTGACACTGGACAAGCCTGCTGCAAGGCCAGGTGGATTTACGACCCAGTGTTAATATCCATCAGCTATGGACACACAAACATACTCTCTATTTTTTTTTTTTTTTTTAAGTTCAGTTGGAAATAGAAATCTCATCAAGGGCCAGGGGGAAGTCTCAGCAAGTACTTTCAATGAGTGGGAAATAAAACTTCTAAAATAAGAAGGCACTGTGAAATTGAGTTGTCAATTTTTTTTCTTCATGGTACAAAAAATAAAGGGTATATCTTACAGTGGAGAGTACATTAGATTCCATGGACTATGGTAAGTTTAAGTAGAAATTATTAAGTGAATAAATAACACAGGTGGGTAAAATTATGAAGGTGGGCACAAAAATGAGTGAAATTTGTAAAATACTGGTCTGGCACAAGGTGGATTGAGTTCCAGCCCTGACTGCTAGAGGTGTCAGAGTACACATGAGCTCTAACCGTAAAATTAAAAGAAAACTAACTCCAGGCTGTAAGCTCTCTTGAAAATAAAGACACTTCTGATATTTGGTCCCCCATCCTGGGTGGAGAATCACAGCCTCTGCCTACTGTCAGAGTGGTGATGGGCTCCCAAGGGAAGGCTCCGCTTCTCTGTGATCATTGTTTGGAAAAGCAATGCTGACCCCATAAGCTCTGCATCAAAACTTCAACCCTTTCTTATAGCACAGGTAAGAAGCAGCGTTACATGTAGGAAACAGCAGGGTGTCCCCAAGAGTCATTGACTTACCTAGAACATCCACTGAGCTTTCGTTGCTGAGATCGAAGGCACCACAAAAATCGCAAAGACAAACTGAAGCAGCATTTTGAAAGTGAGTGGACGTGAGTTACAAATTTGAAGCCAGGGAGGAGATTACCTTTTTAGCAAGTGTGTTTTCTTTTCACCTTTTTATCCATTTTATCCAATCAATCCAGATCTCCTAGGAATAGCGGTGCTGGGTCACTATCAGCCAGCTGTGCTGGTCAGAGAAATCGGACCAACTGCACGCCCGGCTGCCTGCGCCGGGAGAGAAAGGACAAACGTGTGCTCCCTCCTTCGCTCTCCGCTTCTTTGTGGCAAGGCAAAGTTGCAGAAGTGAGCAGTGCCTCCGGTTAAGTGTGTAGCATAGCGCTCCGTCATGGAAGCAGAATCGTTATGAATGCTACGGAATGAGGAATTTACTGTAAGAATTAGAAATTACACAACTGTGGGGGCTGAGGGATCCATTTTTTTATTATTAATTTATTGGAATGACATTGGTTAATAGGATCACATAGATTTCCAGTGCACATTTCTGTGATACACGATCTGTATATTGTACTGTGTGCCCACCACCCAAAGTCAAACCCCCAGAACATAAGGACTGCTACTTCACTTCTGCCTTTCAAATTCTGTGCAAACTGCCCTTGTTGACATCCCTGACCTTGTATCACAGACAAAGAGATTCTGGGGAAGACAGTTCCAGCCTTGCTAAACTGACAAGGTACAAAGCCACCACAGTGAGGCAGAATCCAATGCTGTCAGAGATCAGAGAGCAGAGATAAGCCGGAAGCGGCCTTCAGGAATCTAGTCTTCATCTATCCTTAAAATCTGATTATGGATTTTCAACATTTATGCCTAAAAGCTAGACCGAGACATTGTTCAGGATGTTCAATTGAACGTGAGGACTGACCCCAGAGCTAAATGGCAGAATCCTATAGCAGTACTCAGGTCCTAGAACATAGCAAGCCCTTCCCAACGGCGTGATAAACATAGCAAAACAACCCTCCTGGTTGGATGAGTAGAGAGCAGATAATGGCAAGATAAAGGAGCTCATATCTGGTGGGGGAAAAAAGTAGCAAGGGGAATGAAATGAAGGAACAATTTAAGAAGATGCTCTTAAAAATGAAGAATTTCAAATAGAGCTGGGAGCAACCTTATAGAATATCTCATCATCCTTAGATTCGTCCAGATGGAAAGCACCTGAAAATCCATGGTATTCTTGCAATATATTATGAAATGCTGATAGAGTTAACTCCATATAAATTGAGGACCATTTCTCTGGAAGAAAAATAAAGCTATAATAATGCATGTATGCAGTATGAAGTCCCAACCACAAACACACATGAATAGTGGTTCTCAGACTTCCTCAGATGGAAAGCACCTGGGAACCATGGTATTCTTTTCAAAAAAGCATAAATATTGATAGATTTTTAATACCATGTGAACTGAAAATATTTTCTTTTTTTTCTTCTTTTATTTTTTATTAATTAATTTTTGTTACAGATGTTTCTCCTTTTCCCCCCACTGATTCCCCCCTCCCCCTCCCTCCCTGTTCCCCAGTTTGCTGTCCATGTCCACTGTTCATGCATACATGCATATAAGTTCTGTGGTTTATCTCTCCCCCACCACCCCCTCTGCTGGGGATTGTCTGTCTGTACCCCACTTCCACTTCTCTGGTTCCTCAGACTGTTATGTTCATTATATTCCACAAATGAGTGAGAGCATATGATACTTGTCTTTCTCTGTTTGTCTTGTTTCACTTAGGATGATACTTTCCAGGTCCCTCCATGTAGTCTCAAAGGATAAGAGATCTTTCTTTCTTACAGCTGCATAGTACTCCATTCCGTATATGTACTACTGTTTTTTTATCCATTCATCTACTGATGGACACTTGGGCTGTTTCCAGATCTTAGCTATTGTAAATAGTGCTGCTACAAACATGGGGGTACATATATTCTTCCTGATTGGTGTTTTAGGTTTCTTAGGGTATATTCCTAGAAGTGGGATCACTGGGTCAAATGGAAGTTCAATTTTTAATTTTTTGAAGTAACACCATATTGGTTCCCATAGTGGCTGCCCCAGTCTGCATTCCCACCAGCAATGTACTAGAGTCTCCTTTTCTCCACACCCTCGCCAACACTTGCTGTTTGATGATTTGTTGATGGCGGCCATGCTGACAGGTGTAACATGATAGCTCTCATTGTTGTTTTAATTTGCATCTCGCTGATGATTAGTGATGATGAGTATGTCTTCATATGTCTCTTGACCATTTGTATGTCCTGTTTGGAGAGGTGTCTATTTAGTTCCTCTGCCCCATTTTTTTAATTGGGTTCTTTGTCTTCCTTTTGTGGAGTTGTATGAGCACTCTATATATTGGAAATTACCCCCTTATCTGATATATCATTGGTAATTATGCTCTCCCATAGAGTGGGTAACCTTTCCGTTTTGATGATTGTATCTTTCACTGTGCAGAAGCTTTTGAGTTAGATGTAGTCCCATGTGTTCATTTTCTCCATTGTTTCTATTGCCTTAGGTGTTGTTATCAGTGAAAATTCTGCTGCATATGATGTCTAAAATTTTGTTGCCTACAGTTTCTTCTAGGATTTTAAGGATTCATGAGTCACATTTAAGTCTTTTATCCATTTTGAGTTTATTCTTGTGTAGGGTGTAAGTTGATGGTCTAGTTTCATTTTTGTGCATGTAGCTGTCCAATTTTCCCAACACCATTTGTTAAAGAGGCTGTCCTTACTCCACTGTATGCTCTTGCCACCTTTGTCAAATATTAATTGAGCATATTGCCTTGGGTCCATTTCTGGGTTTTCTGTTCTGTTCCACTGGTGTATATGCCTGTTCTTGTGCCAGTACCAGGCTGTTTTGATTTTGGTGGCTTTGTAGTATAACCTGAAAGCTGGTAATGTGATCCCTCCAACTTTGTTCTTCCTTTTCAAGATTGCTGTGGCTATTCGAGGCCTTTTTTGGTTCCATATGAACTTTTGAAGTACTTGTTCTAATTCTGCAAAGTATGTTGTTGGTATTTTGATGGGGATTGCATTGAATCTATAGATTGCTTTGGGTAATATGGACATTTTAATGATGTTAATTCTCCCAATCCATGAACAGGGTATGTGCTTCCACTTTTTTATATCTTCCTCTATTTCCTTTTTCAATGACGTGTAGTTTTCTGCTAATAGGTCCTTTATTTCTTTGGTTAAGTTTATTACTAGGTATCTTAATTGTTTTGCCGCAATGGTAAATGGGATTGTTTCTTAGTTTCTCTTTCTGTGAGTTCATCCTTGGTGTATAAGAATGCCATCGATTTTTTGACGTTGCTTTTGTATCCTGCTACTTTTCCAAATTCATTTATTAAGTCTAGTAAATTTTTGATGGAGTCTTTGGGGTTTTCTACGTATAGTATCATGTCATCTGCAAATAATGACGGTTTCACTTCCTTCTTTCCAATTTGGATCCCTTTTATTTTTTCTTCCTGTCTGATTGCTGTGGCTACGACATCCAATACTATGTTAAATAAGAGTGGCGAAAGTGGGCATCCTTGCCTTGTTCCTGTTCTTAAGGGAAATGCTTTTAGTTTTTGCCCATTGAGTATGATGTTGGCTGTAGGTCTTTCATATATGGCCTTTATTATGTCGAGATATGATCCCTTTATTCCCACATTGCTGAGCGTTTTTATCAGAAATGGATGCTGGATTTTGTAGAAGGCTTTTTCGGCATCTATTGATATGATCATGTGGTTTTTATTCTTCATTTTATTTATGTGGTGTATCACGTTTATTGATTTGCGAATATTGTACCAGCCTTGCATCCCTGGGATGAATCCCACTTGGTCATGGTGGATAATTTTTTTGCTGTATTGCTGGAGCCGATATGCTAGTATTTTGTAAAGGATTTTGGCGTCTGTGTTCATCAGGAATATTGGCCTGTAGTTTTCTTTCTTTGTAGTGTCTTTTTCTGGTTTTGAAATTAGAATTATGCTGGCTTCATAAAAGGAGTTTGGAAATCTTCCTTCTTCTTGAATTTTTTGAAATAGTTTGAGGAGAATGGGTGTTAGTTCTTCTTTGAATGTTTGGTAAAACTCCCCCATGAAGCCATCCGGGCCTGGGCTTTTGTTTGCTGGGAGAGTCTTGATTACATCTTCAATTTCTTGTTGTTATTGGTCTGTTCAAGTTTTCTCTCTTTCCCGGTCCAGTTCTGGGAGACTATATGTTTCTAGAAATTTGTCCATTTCGCTTAGATTGTCGAATTTGTTGCCATATAATTGTTCATAGTACTTGTTAACGATCTTTTGTATTTTTGTGGTGTCAGTTGTTATTTCTCGTCTTTCATTGCTGATTTTGTGTATTTGGTTTCTCTCTCTTTGTTTCTTGGTGAGTCTAGCTAAGGGTCCATCAATCATGTTTATCTTTTCGAAAATCCAGCTCTTTGTTTCATTGATCCTTTGAATTGTTTTTTTAGTCTCTATGTCATTTATTTCTACTCTGATCTTTACTATTTCCTTCCTTCTACTTGCTCTGGGATTTTCTTTTTTTTGCTCTCTAGTTCTTTAAGTTGTGAGGTTAGATAGTCTATTAGAGATTTTTCTTATTTCTTGAGGTAGGCCTGTAGTGCTATGAACTTCCCTCTCAGAACTGCTTTCGCTGCATCCCATAGATTTTGTGTTGTTTTGTCTTCATTTTCATTGGTTTCCAGGAGGTTTTTAATTTCCTCCTTGATCTCCTCGGTGACCCATTCATTGTTTAATAACATGCTATTTATCTTCCATGTGTTCAAATGTCTTTGCATGTTCTTGTTGCAATTGATTTCTAGTTTCATACCATTGTGATCTGAGAAGATGCTTGATATGATTTCAATCTTCTTGAACTTGTAGAGACTTAGTTTTTGCCCTAACATATTGTCTATCATTGACAATGTCCCATGTGCACTTGAGAAGAATGTAAATTCTGTAGTTTTGGGGTGTAATTCTCTGTAGATATCTATTTAATCCATTTGGTCTAGTGCTTCATTTAAAGTCTCTGTTTCCTTGCTAACTTTTTGTCTAGAGGACTATCCAGTGATGTCAGCAGGGTGTTGAAGTCCCCTGCTATGATTGTATTGCTATTGATTTCTCTTTTGAAGTCCTCCAGAAGATTTTTAATATATTTTGGTGCTCCTATATTGGGTGCATATATGTTTATCAAGGTTATATCTTCCTGTTGGATAGATCCTTTCAATATTATGTAGTGGCCTTATTTGTCTCTAGTTATGGCCTTCATTTTGAAGTCTATTTTATCAGATATGAGTATTGCTACCCCAGCTTTTTTTTCCTTTCCGTTTGCTTGGAAGATTTTTTTCCATCCCTTCACTTTCAACCTATGTAAGTCTTTTGTTGAGCGGTGGGTCTCTTGTAAACAACATATAGATGAGTCATGCTTTCTTATCCAATCAGCTACTCTGTGTCTTTTTATGGGAGCATTCAATCCATTTACGTTCCAGGTGATTATTGATATGTACTTATTTATTGCCATTTTTGTTTAGTGTGGTTCTATTTTTCTTCCCATTTCTACTGCTAATTGCAGCAGTCCTTTTAACATTTCTTGCAGTGCTGGTTTGGTGCTAATGTATTTCCTTAGCCTTTTTTTGTCTGGGAAACTCTTTATTTGACCTTCCATTTTGAATGATAGCCTTGCTGGGTAGAGTAGTCTTGGATTCAGATCCTTGTTTTTCATGACCTTGATTACCTCATGCTATTCCCTTCTGGCCTGTAGTGTTTCTTGTGAGAAGTCAGCAGAGAGCCTTATTGGGTTTTCTTTGTAGGTAACCTGTTGCTTATCTCTTGCTGCTTTTAAGATTCTCTCTGTCTTTAATTTTTGGCAGTTTGATTACTATGTGTCTTGGTGTCGGCCTATTTGGGTTCTTCTTACTTTGGGCTCTCTCTGCTTCTTGAACTTGAATGCCTTCTTCCTTCACCAAATTAGGAAAGTTTTCTGTCACTATTTCTTTGAAGATATTCTCTAACCCTTGCTCATTTTCTTCTTCTTCGGGGACTCGTATGATGTGAATATTATTCCATTTCCAGTTGTCCCACAGTTCTCTTAAGCTGTCTTCCTGTTTTTTAATGGTTTCTTCCTTTTGGTTTTCTGATTTGTTGATTTTTTTCTACCCTGTCTTCTAATTCACTGATCCAGTCCTCAGCTTCCCCTACTCTGCTTTTTAGACCTTCCAAAGTGTTTTTCACTTCTAATATGTCGTTTATAATTTCCAACTGGTTGATTTTCAACATTTCTATGTCTTTACTCATGGTGCTCATGTCCTTACACATGCTGTTGAGCTTTCTCAAGATCATGGCTCTGAATTCTAGTTCTGTTAACTTGCTTAACTGTACCTCATTTATCTCATCTTCGGTAGAGGTCTCTTGTTCTTTCATTTGGCTTTTGTTTCTGTTTTTCACCATTTTGGCTATCACAGTGGGCTTTGGAGTCTGCCAAATTTTCCCTGTGGGTGTTGGCGTTCTGCTGTTTGTGGCTCCCTCTCCTGGGTTTGGATGAGGCAGGGAGGACCCAGGTTAACCACCACTGTCAAGTCTTAACTTTCCTCTAGCATTTTTTGCCTAGAGGCTATTAGTAGAGGTCACCTGAAGAACCTTGGTTTCTGAGTTGCCTGAAAAACTCCCTCAGGTGCTCAGTATAAGAGGATTTTCTGAGGATGGAGCAGATGCTGGTTGTTAATGGGTCTCAATTAGCATGTCAATGGCCACCAGGTGGGGTTGAATCTTCTAGGGAGAGGCTAACGCCTCTCCCCAGGACCCTGGGAAGGAGTAAGATGACCACAGTTCTGCGTGGCTGCACTCAGCAAAAGCTCTGAACACCCTCCAAATCCTGAGTGTCTCCACACAGTTTCAGTTCAGTCTGCCTTCCCTCTGCCGGAGCCCAAGGTGAGTGGATGCTGCCAATTTAGCCTCTGTCTAGACTCTGCGTCATGGAGCCGCCTGGGACTTTTAACCCAAGGGCGCTGCCCCCAGCTAAGGGCAGCCGAGTTTGTGGCACCAGCCGAGGGCGTAGCACTCAGCTGAGTTCACAGGACTCAGCCACGGTCTTGGGCGCAGCCAAGGCGGCAGCAGCTTCCAGTCGAGTCCCCTGGTCCCAACCAAGTCCGCTGGTCCCAGCCCAGGCCTCTGTGGACCATGGGCTCCTGGCCCCCCTCTTGCGTCCTCGCAAGCCTACCAGGATTGAGTCAGTGTCCCTGGTTATGTGGTCCTCCAGGCTGCCTTTCGGTTGCCCCTTTCTGATGATTTTTCTTTATTTTTATTGTAAATCCAGTTTGGTCCTGGGAGATGGTCTGTGTAGCTCCATTCACTCCGCTGCCATTTTTTTTTTTTTCCTGAAAAGATTTTCTTAAAGACAACAAGACTATATATGTACAATATAAAATCACTGCCATGAGCACACACATCTTCAAAACTGAATAATCAATTGTTTTCAAATATTTCAAATGTGAAACCATTTACTATGTTTTCCATCTGCTAGTCCAACTAGCCACAAAATCAAAAAAATATTTAAGAAAAAAACTGTGGCCCTGGCCAGTTTGGCTCAGCGGTTACAGCATCGGCCTGCGGTCCAGAGAGACCCAGGTTCGGTTCCCACTAAGGGCATGTACCTCGGTTGCAGTTTGTCCCCGGCCCTGGTTAGTCGTGCAGGTGGCAGCCACTCAATGTGTCCCTTTCATGTCGATGTTTCTCTCTCTCTCTCTTCCTCTCTCTCCCTCCCGCTCTATCTGAACAAAAAAAGTGGAAAAAAATGTCCTTGGGTGAGGAAAAAAAAAACTGTGGGTAAAGAATCTTAAATTAAGAAAAAGTATCTATTCGGTATGTTTATTTTTGAAAATTGGGATGTCCAAAAACTCCAGTCACACAGCTAAAGGGCCCATGTTCCATAGGATCTTGATTTAAAAACCATCAATCTAGACCAAACCCCTTAATTTACAGATGAGAAAACTGGCCTAGAGACATTGTAACTTGCCTAAGGTCATACAAATAATTGGTCACAGACCTGAGACTAGAAATCTTGTCTTATTTCCTCACCCTGTGCTTTTTCAGTATTAGCCTGGATCTAATCTGACCACCCACTGGGATCAGGTGGTTTCTTTTACACAGGTGCTGGAGGAGAACTAAGAAGAAAGATGTAAGTATATGACATACCTGGGCAGGTGCTGCTAGTAGAGCATCCAACATCAAACTTAAAAACACTTTTCAGATTGCAGAGATATCTGGTAGGCTGGGCATAGGTGTCAAACTGCAGTCAACCCTTTCCTCGCCTTCAGAGTTATGTAGAAGTCACGAAGGAATATGAGCATGAGAAACCGTCCATGGGAAGAGTGCTGTCTACATGACAGAAAACATGAGATAGTATCTACATGAAACAGAGTAGATCAGCTTAAGGGAAGAGACGATTCACAACACGCAAAGAAGTAGAGATGCCTAAATACAACCTGTTAACACTCATAATTTTGCTCCTTACAGAATGTTTGCCAACCCCTGTCTTAAAAAGTTGAAATGCTGCGATGTACAGTATTTCCAGCAGAAAAGCAAATAAGTTTTATCACATGCTTTGATTTTGACCATTTGAGAAGTAGTTCCCTGGCTCGCTCCCTACACACATAATAGCACTTGCTAATCACATACACTTTGGATCATCAGAAAAGATCGTGGCATTATTTACAAACTACATGTTCTTAAGTCTACTGCCTACACACTTCCTAAAAATTTTTTTAGCTGTGGTCATGTTATCATGTATTTTCCTACTTGAGCCCTGTTCACGCCTCTTGGTTGCATATGATTGTAAATACAAATAATTATGCTCCCACTTTATTTACTAATGATCCTAACTGGTTATATAACTTTGTGCAAGTTACTGAAACTTCTAAGTCTAAATCTTCATCTGTAAAATGGGCACAATTATAAAGTCTACTTCATAGGGTTGATGGAAGTATTAAATAAATTAATTCACGTAAAGTACAGATTGCAGAAATAGCAATAGTAAGTATACAATAATCGTTAACCATTATTATTATTATTACTATATGTCTTCTACTTATGAGGAATATGAGGCTCAGTAACTTACTGAAGGTCACCCTCTAATAAGTAATAGAACTGGAATTTGAACCAAGCATTTAACAGAGTGATCACTGGGTAGTGAAAGTGAAGGTAGTTTTTAAAATTCTCTTCTTTGTGCTGTATAGTAGACTTGCAGTAGTTCTGTAATCAAAAATAATAAATTTTATAGATGCTATATAAAAATTCAAGAGTTAAAAAATTTAAATGTTGAAATTGGTACATGTGAGCTCCTTCCTGCCCTTCCGAAGCCCTTTTAGATCCTGTGTATCTTCTAACTTTTCTCTGACATCTCCTCATTTCACTGTCCTTTAGCCTAATAATAAAATAACTGACCTTTCTACACTTATTAAAAATGGACAGAGTACTGTCAAAAACTTAATCCTCAAAGCAATACTTGGGGTTCATATTATTATTGCTATGATGCCCATTTTATTGATGAGACAGATTAGGCTTACAGAAATCCAAGTCACTGTGTTTTCCCCCTGCCTGACAAGTATACTCTGATTTCTGCTGAACCACTGTGTTATATGTCCCTGCATCACCTGTATGTGCTGATGGTCTGTCTGATCCATCACTTCCTAGTGTATCCTCGCTCTGTAGCCATTTAGGCAAGGAAGGTAGTTAGATAGGAACTTCATGTGCTGGTGTAACTTGTATAGAAGAAACATTGCTAATATATATTCAGTGCTATAAAAAAGCATTAATACCTTAATCCAGCAGTTCCACTCCTAGGAATTATATTATATTCTTCATATTATAATAAATCAGATGAACAAAAATTTATGTGAAAGGATGTTCATCACTGTTATTTATAACAGCTAAAAATTATAAGCAACTTATTTGCAAAACAGAATGCTATTAAGTAAAATACGGCACATTCATATGATGGAATGCTCTGTAGCCATTAAGATCACATTATAGAAGACATTTAACAACATGGAAATTTTTCATCATTTATTATTAAATGAAAAAGCTTACAAAGCAATATTAGGAATTTGTTGCCAATTTTATTTTGTTTTTATGGGGATACAAAATAGATGGAAAGAATAAAGACTAAAAGGATAACTCTGGGTGGCCTTAAATGATGATATTATGAGTAATTTAAGTTACTTACTTGTGCCTTTTTATTTTATCATTTTTTACAATAAATGTGACTTTGTAATCAGAAAACGATACTCATAAAAAGAAAAATAGAGTAAAGTTGAAAAAAAGGCTATTCATTTCATTTATACCCTAAGACTAATTTTAAATGAAACATCTTTCCTTAATGTACATCTAGAAATAGTTCCTCTTGTACAAGTTCAGAGAGAAAAATTTACTTCCACGATAGCCCATAGCTTTAGCAACATTTCATTGCCTGCATGCAGTTATCTAAAATGTGAGAGGCAAAGTAAGACTCTTACTTGTCAAAATTCAAATTTATTTTATTTTTCATTTTAGAGCTGCACAATTATGATATAAAATGATGCCTTCAACACAAGTCTTTCAAAACACGAGAACTATCAATCAGCCTAGCTGACTAGGTTTTTTTGTCACTTGTTACTCTTTATACCTCACTAATTGTTGCTAATGTTCTGCTTTATATAGACTGACTGTGAAGCAGTGTGGAAAAGAACTATTACTACACTGCTTTTGGAAAAATAATCTCTTTGTAATGTATTAACCTTATTTTTCTTAAGTCTTTATGTAAAATAAGTTTAATATAAGACTTTTGTTCTTATAGCTTTCCAGACGTTTCTCTCTAGCCATTGAATATTTGTGTTTTTTACTAATTATCCATGAATATAATCATCTTCCAAATATAATTTAAATGTATCCTCATCTATCCATTTGTGTTATTCTTCTTATCTTTCTTATGAATCACCTGCTAAATTCCTCTTCTAGCTCATTCAGTTTTTTAAACAAGGCTAACCTTTACACCAACCATACCTCTAGACAACTTCCTGTATCTAATACGTTGTCATTAATCATTGCTGATATTTTTAATACCTGTGACAGTAGTCTTAATCCAGCCAGTTAGTTTCATAAGTAATTCTATCAGATAGTATATAAAAGAATTTACAGTCGCATGTTTTGTTTTGTTTTTAATACTCACCCGAGGACATTTTTCCATTTTTTTTTTGTTCAGGTAGAGTGGGAGAGAGAGAGAGAAACATCGACGTGAAGGGACACATCGAGTGGCTGCCACCCGCACGACCAACCAGGGCCGGGAACTAACTGCAACCAAGGTACGTACCCTTAGCGGGATCCGAACCCGGGTCTCTCAGGACCGCAGGCCGACACTCTAACTGCTGAGCCAAACCAGCCAGTAGCACGATTTTATAAAATTTCCACCATATTCCATTTTCCATTGATTTTGTAATTTTTCCCAGAATAATTTACTTTAAATGAACCCTGACATCGTCTAAAGCCAAATGCATTATCTTCCTCCCTAATCCTCTGAGCCCTCCTCATTCTGAGTTCCTTTTTGTTGTCATCACCAGTCACCCAATTTTGTGAGAACTTCCTTTGCTGTTCTCTGTTTTATCTCCTGTCCTGTCAGTCACCTCACCTGTCACTGCCCATACCGTGAATTTGCTGACGTTGGTTTCTGTACAGTGCCCTTCCTCCCTTCCCTCACCAGCAGCAGCCAAATAATTCCTCGAAACGTCTTACTTATTTACTCTGTGAACACTTCTAAAATCACCCACCATCGTGTTCTGCTGCTTCGTACCCACCCCCAACCCCTGCAGAAGTAATCACTTCTTCTGTGTGTTCCCAGTCTCCAGATAATGTGGTATAAACTCATAAAATAAAACAAAGTGTGATTCAGAATGACAAAAAATGCCTAAATAATCTACATTTGACTTTGTTCTCCATTAAATTACTTCAAAAAGTAAAATAAAAAATGATGCTGTGGAAATTAGACTCAGGACCACACGGCAGGTGTCTCACCTCTCCATTCTGCTCCTTGAACCTCACTTCATGCAAGGGATGAAACAGTAATATCTTAGAGCGATAAAAATCACAGTGCTGGGAAGAATGGCCTGGCCTCTTTAACTTTCCTGTCCTCCTTAGATTCCTGGTGATGTAAGCTGGGAGTTCAAAGGCCTTCCCTCCTGTGTGGCTGAAAGTAACATTCTGATTAAACAGATCAGTTAGCAAGTGAGTTTATTTTTTAATTGATCCCTAAGTCTGTGCCCAGCATTGTACTATAAATGCTAGAGAAGTACTTTTCAAATTGTGGATTGAGACCCATAAAGAAATCAGTTTAGGGTTATCAAATCCATTTGGTGAGTCACAACAAGTTGTTTTGTTTTGTTTGTTTGTTTTGTTTTAAGAAAATGAAATAGAATGGAATGAAATAGAAAACATCAGAGTGCATTACATATGTGCATACTGGATCCCAAAGTAAACTGTTAAAATAGTGAATAGTGTGCTAGAGGGTACAAAAGTATGCCTGCTTATTGCCTCTAATTTGTTTGAAATCTGCATGAGAAGAAGAAAACTTGTGCAGATGAAACAGAACAATTATATGACCATATCTAATTCAATTCTACTTTACACGTTTTACAGATAGATATGGGTTTGAATGATCATGGAGGTTTGATAAGTGAGTAGGTACCATGGTTGGTGCCACTGAAGGTAGATAAAATATGGATTCTGTCTAAGCAAAGAGAATTGTATACAACAACCATCAGATCAGCAATGATTTAGTGGAACAGATAAGTCGTTTGTAGAAAAACTCCAAAACAAGGTTTGCTAAAATTGATTCTATGAGTTAAGTGACTTTTATACATGTACTATAATAAAACATGACCACCCTACCCCATCACCAATTGGCCAACTCACTTCTGCTCTAAATCTCAGTTTATATCTCTTGCCCTTACTCAGATGGTCTCCTTGTATTTCCTTTAGTACCCATTGTCTGATGCCATGCTTAGCACACAGCAGTGTCATCTCCTGTTTGCTCTTCTGTGCCCCCTACTTTATGGTTAATGCCATGATGACAGAAGTTGAACCCATCTTGTTCATTTCTTTTTATCCCTGGGTCTATCTAAAAGAGAGCCAGACACAGTCAACACTCCACAAATACTAGTGGATCAAATAATAAGGAAAGTTACTCTGTTATTATTTTAGAATGTTATTGTTTTGCATTTAATAGAAGTTACCATTGGGGAGTTGGGGGATGAAGGAGGATTTTTCCCTGTTTATAAGTCTGCATTATCTGAAAAAGTACTGGAAACAGGTAACAGTTTATAATTTTAAAACAGTAATAGTTTTGTTTGTTTTCAAATAAACCAGATTGTACTAGAGATAAAGAAAGCCTGACAGAAATCAGCCAATGGGGACTCCCCCCTCCCCTCGGGAAAAGCCCGCCTTGGAGAGGGGCTATGCCACAGTCTGAGGCCCTGCTCCCTGCTCCCTGCTCCCAAGCGTCCCCCCCCCCCCCCCCCCCGCTTCCAGTGGATGTTTGGTATTATGGGCTTTTAAAATTACACTTAAAAATTCTTCAGCCTGAGAAGTATGATAATCTTACATCAAAAGCATTGTCTTCTCCTTTCATATGAGAGGGACACTTGTGGAAGATGCAGTATAAGTTATCAATGGTAAAATTAAAATCATGCAACTCTGAAATAACAGCTTAAAAATAATAAAAAATCGTCATTTAATGGAATAATAATGAAAATAAGATAACAGATATCTTCACCATTTTACAGCAGTGGTTTTTTTGTGTTTTTTTTTAATTTATATTGGGGTCCAAAATCTTTTGAGAAGTTGATGTAAGCTTTCATGAAAAGTGTATATAAGGACATTCACATTCGATTCAGAGTATACTTTCAGTAAAGGCCCCCCAACCAGCCATGGTGCCAAAAATAAGGACCTCTGCTTTTCAATTTGCATGGTGCTGTTCGCGTACATAATCTCACTTGATCCATGTAAACTTCCTGCGGTTAGGTCAGGCCAGTCATCACCATCACAAACGGGGAAACCAGGCACTTTAAGTGATTTAAAATGATTTCTTCCCCTTCACACAGCTGGTAGCAGAACCCAAACTCGATTACAGGTATAGATTATAATTTTATACTTCTTTCCCCTAAAGATGTTTAATTCAAACTTGCATATATAAAACATTTACAAAAATGCTTTTCTAGCCATATTTTGCAGGAATTTTATATGCATGTTTCTCTAATGTGAGGACAATAAAGTTGTCAGAGTTCAGCACTGTTATACATTTCCTCCTCGAGGTCGACTGTGTGTACAATGCCTACTCTCCAAGCCCCCGCCCCCTGGAAGCCAGAGAGGAGAGAGAACTGCGGGTCCACCACATGGCAGGCCAGCACCCTCTCTCCAGGCCAACAGGCCATTCTGCTAATGGGCTTTTGTATTTTGTAATTAAATAAAGGAGCCATGTAATTCGTGCTTATCTCTTCACTTGATGGAATTCTTTTCTTGAACTACTTAAGGTATGTATGTCATAAATAAGTGGCTAATGTATTTAAAATGCTTGTAGATTTTTGTGGGAGAAAGGGAGGTTATTTTCCTTTTGGGAAAATTTAAAATTAGAAGACAGACCTTTAAGTGATATTTGTGATTTCTTAAAAAAAGGAATAGCATGTGCTCATGTTTTGGTTCCCCTTGATTTCTGCTTTGACAGTTCCTGATGCTACCACCAAGATCAC
The DNA here is from genome assembly GCF_014108415.1 of Molossus molossus. Lineage (NCBI taxonomy): Eukaryota > Metazoa > Chordata > Mammalia > Chiroptera > Molossidae > Molossus > Molossus molossus. The sequence continues at coordinate 68,209,085 of NW_023425349.1, read as the reverse complement.
TGAATCATTATGACTGATGATCATTTGTGGAGCAAACAAAAAGCTGTGTCCCAGGATGCACCACTTCCAGAAGATCTGTCTCTGGAGCCAGTTGCCACATTGTAAACATGACAACAAATGAATTGATGCTAGCATCTGCTTAATCTGGCTTTTGTCCACATGTCACAACTGTAATGTCGCTAATTGAGACTTTTTTCATTTGTTCTAGTCTAGTTTCTTCATTCCCTGCTCTCCAAACTAAGTTTAATTTAATCAATGTTGACTGAAAAGCTGTCAGTTTTAATGGTGCTACATTTTAAAAAATCTTTGATGTTTAAGAAACATGCAAACCAAATGTTGTCTTAATCTAAAATAGTTGGGTTTCCTGACATCACATTAATATACCAAGATTGTGTCTGATATTTGTTAAAAATTAAGAATTTTCACTTGATGGGATTGTTCAAAGCCCCTGGAAGGTGCTTAATAAATATTAACTGATATTTCCAGGGTAATTTTTAATGCTGATGGGTAAAGTCAATAAAGTAATAAAATGATGGATTTATACTGTGTGACTTCAGCACTAATTTAATTTATGAAATAACAAATTAAGCTACATTGAAAGTAATTTTTAAAAATTAATTAATTAAAAGTAATTTTTAATCCTAGAGACATATGATAAATAATTAAATAAGAAATTGCTCTCATTTTTCACCAGCACATTTAGTGAAAATTATGAGTCCTTTTAAGGGAAAATAGGTAGTCCACTTACACTAGAAAAAAAGTCATTAACCTATTTTAAAATTTTGGAATCTGCCTTCGTTCAAGTCAGACTATTCTATGGTGAAGACAAAATAAAGATAGTTTAGTCTGTTCTCCAATACTCATTTATGCCAAACAGACTTCCAAACTAATTCTATTTATGATTCAGGTAGTTTTTCATGTGGCAGTACTTGAATCTCTAATGCTATGAACATCAAATTGGTACTTCATTTATCGATTGGCATAAAAATACTATTTTTAAAAATATAGTTCATGGTTCAATCACAATCGATAGGTGATTATAATACAGTTTTTTAAATATATGCTCCTCAAGATTAAGATTAAGATTTTATTCATGTCCATGGTTATCACGGAGCTCAGCATGTCAGCACATATTGGATGTTCAACAAAAATTTGACTGTATGTATGCATAGTGATGCATTCTGCAGCTACACTGCTCTCTACAGGAGAGTTAGATCCCTTACGTGTGTGGCCAATATTGCCCTCTAGTGGTTAGCATGCCTAGGTCAGTCTCGGTACTGTGGGTTCCACCTGAGGTTCCTACTAGAACACTCTTTCCTGAGTTGTATATGCTAGACTGCTGATCATTTTTTTTGACAAAGCAATATCTTTCTAATATTGTAACAGTAAACCTAAATAAAGTGTGCAGAACATGATTAGAGGGGAGAAAATTGGTTACATACATCTTTGTAATTAGTGTTATGTTTTAATATGCCCTCTGACAGTAATCCCATATTTTGTGCAAAGACTAATCAGATTGAGTTATGGTTCAAAGGAGTTTTTGAGGCACGTGGTAAGGGTGCTTAAAAAAATCTATCGGAGACATCAAAATCTAGCTCATGTCTTAACATTGACTTTTCTTACATTATTTACAAAGTAATGTCACAGTGTAAGAGCTGCTCAGTTGAGCCATCTTCACTTTCTTGTTCTCTGTTCTTAATGTGGAAGGGAGAATGTTCTTTCCTTTCCTCTGTATCTCACCCATAACCAGTTATTAGCATGGCTCTTGTGCAATCATTTCTCTGCACTACCCCAGAAAGGAGTTGCAGGGTATTTCTGGACCAGAGGATGCAGGCTGGGCTGAATGGACGGCCAACCATAAACCCTGAAAATGTAGAAATGTAATTCCTGCCCAGGAGGCCACTTTTCTCTCTTGCTGGCAGACTCGAGCATTTCCCTCCCTTCTTCACATTGTCTATTCCCCATAGCATGCAAATCCAGGGGGGTCAGCACAGCTGAGGTTTATCTGAGCTGATCCCACTCTCTGCTTGTTTGGTGGGACAATGGGCTGAATGCATGCCTTTCAGTTTAGCATTTGCTTTCTGAAGAGTCAGAATGAAACCAAAGTTATTCCCTATTCAAAAATTAAAAGGTGAAAGAAAGGGCAAAAGCATAGCATTGTCATTAATAAAACTAAGAGCGCTCACACATGTACAGGGTACAATACTATTAACAGCATTGGCAAGAATTTGGCATGGAAATATGTCCCTGGCAACTATTTTGTGCCCTCCAGCTGCACGAGGCATAACTCAGGAGACTCTAAGTTGCATTACTCAGCATTAGACCTGGAAAGACCTAGCTCATCTATCAATGGCCCAGACACCCGCAGCATTTGAGGTGTAATTTGAAGTTGATGAACATTTACTGTCTAGAACTATAAGGTCATTTTCTCTTTATACAAAAGAATCTGCACCTGTCTATTGCAGTCAGGCCAATTGTGGGTAAAACTCTAAAGTGTTTGCAGTCTAGCCTACTGAGACAATAATGCCCTGTTGGGTTACTCTTTGTTCTCGGTGACAGCAAGCCCCCTGGCCACCCCAGGCCCTTTAAAAGGCTCCTGTGTCCATGCAGAGCCTTGTGCCTTGATATGCCTTCACTTCCCCGCCTCACTGCCCACTCACACCCCTCCCCTGTTCCACTCACTAACACACTCCCAGCAAATTATGTTTTGTAGTTTTCAAGGACCCTTTACCTTCAGGTGATAAATAATGGTGATGAGTTTATCAAATTAAATATGTTCATTTATTCCCTAAGTAGTTTCTATAAGCTGCATAATTCTCTAGCTGACACAATAGGTCCACTGCTCCACAAGACCCTAAAAGGGTCAATATTAAAAGTGGAAATTTCAAGTAAAACTTCATGGAGTAGATCATTTTCAGCAAATAAACATTTTGGACTTCTCAAATAATGCCTGCTGCTACCCCACATAACCATGGTATGGAGAGCTGTGGCCACTTATAACAGCGATTCAGCAAAAGCTTTTCCTCGAAACTTGGTTAAAATATAAGCCATATCAAAACTCAAACCAAAATCTAAATGTGACATCACTGTACTTGCAGAATGGCTAAAATTTTTGTAAGTTAAATGACAACAACTGCTGGAGAGGATGAGCATAAACTTGATCTCATACACTGGAGTGCGCAAGGGTACACATTTTAGTTGGCAGACTCTACTAAAACAAAACGTGTATTCAGCAATTCCTCTCTCGGGGAGATACCTAACACAAATACTATGTTCACCCAAGACAGGCACGAGAATATTCAGCACTATTATAATATCCAAAGACTGAAACTGCCTACATGCCCATCAACAGTACAGGGGGTAAAGTGTTATATCTTCGCTCAGTGGGGTTTTGTACAGCAATTACAATGAATGAACTTAAACGGACACACAGTGATTTGGGTGTATCTTTCAAAAACACTGTTGAAAGAAAAAGGATACATTGTATGGTTCTATTTATATAAAAGTACAAAACCAGGTAAAACAAATATACTGTTAAAAGGCAGGATAGTAGTTAAAAGGAAGCACAAAAGGAACATGCTTCTCTGGTGCTGGTTCCATTCTGTTTTTGTTTTGTTTTTTTATCCTCACTCGAGCACGTTTTTCCATTTTTTGTTCAGGTAGAGTGGGAGGGAGAGAGAGGAACAGAGAGAAACATCGACATGAAAGGGACACATCTAGTGGCTGCCACCCGCACAACCGACTAGGGCCGGGGACAAACTGCAACCGAGGTACGCGCCCTTAGCGGGAACCGAACCCGGGTCTCTCAGGACCGCAGGCCGACGCTCTAACTGCTGAGCCAAACCGGCCAGGGCTCCATTCTGTTTCTTGATGAATGTGTTACTTCTGTGAAAATGTACCAAGTGATGTTCTTAAGATAATATGTACCTTTATTTATGTTACATTCAACTAAAAGTCTTTAAAAATAAGCCATAACATGTATATTGAATCTTCTAAAAGATTACGAATTTAACCCCAAAATAATGAGCTTCATTTAACTTCACTATGAGCCTAGCAATTGAAAAAAAAAAATTTTTTTTTTTTGGTACGTGCCCCTAGCGGGAACCGAACCCAGGACTCTCTGGTCCACAGGCTGATGCTCCAACCGCTGAGCCAAACTGGCCAGGGAGCAATTGAAAATTTTTTTAAGAATCATCATTCCATTTATGAACAATAATTAACCCACTGATCAGATTTCCCAAGGTAATTCTAATTTTACATATTTTGTTCTTGGTCATATATGTTCTAATTTGGGGCCCAGAAAATATAGTCCCCATGATTATTATCTTTATAGCCCAGTGGACAAAACTATGAATATTAATGATAATAAATTGAGCAACTTTTCTATTTTTTCTGGAATATTTTCAAGTCAATGCCCACAAGTAGTATATGTTTGTTTTTACAAAACATATTCATTCTCTTACCATATTCAATATGATGATAACCCAGACAAAGGAAGACGACAAAAGTAAAAAAGAAATCTTTTAAGAAGAAATGAGAAATGTTTCTGGATCAATGCTACTAACAATTGAAGTGCTAATATCCAGCATTGTGCCAAAACAATTAACAGCTAATGAGTCTGGTATTCCACGAGTTGTCAGTGGGAGTTAAGAAAATGATGAATAAAAGTGACAGTTAAAGACTAAAGCCAGTGGATCCCTGTGCTAAAGACTTGATGTTATCTTCACACCTGGTCAGATTGAACTTCCTCCAGTTAAATTAACCCCTTACTTTATCATTTCACCCTCTTTAACACCTTCATCCGTGCTATTCTGTCCAAAAATAAAAACAACTAATCTCAAGAAGACAAGTGCTTGGTAACCACCGGCTTCCACAAGTATTGCCTCAGGAAAATGCTGCTATATTTTTATGAGCAAGATGAAGAGAGGCTGATACTCTCCATTTAGTTGCATCGCTGATGCGTGACTGATATCCTCCTCTATAGCCATTTACTGGAGCGGTGCTGCACACGTGAATGTATATGCCAATCTCTTGGAGAATCTTAAAAGACAGATTCCATTTCAGACGATCTGTCTGGTGGCCCAAGATTCTGCATTTCTGATACAAGGTCTTGGAAAACTTGAAGGCATCACTCCAATTTGGGTTGTCACACATAATTCACAGGCAGGATTTCAGTAATGTAGGCTGGTAGTCCAAAGAAGGAAGATTGTCATCTATAATGGCTTTTAGGTCAGGTGGCCGTGTGGGGTGAACAGTGGGCTGTTTCCATTATTGGAAGTACTCCCTGCCCAATCAAACAAAATCATAATGCTGGGAGACCTTTCTGAACAAACATGTTCCTAGTGACAAAAGTACATATGAAAATGGCTTGTGCACGTTGTGCTTAATTTTGGACCCAGAGATTAAAGCACAGATAGAGAAGCTAAAAAGATATACAGGACTTGTATAATGAGGGAGATTTAAAGCTACTCTATCCCAGACTAAATCAATAACTGGCAACCTAACTGGGCTAGATATTGAAAGAACATGATTTGCTTTTCCTTTTCTCTGCTTTAATGGATTCTCTTGCCATTGGATAATTCTAGCCGTACAGATTTTATTTTAACTGTTCCCCTAGAGAGAATGCCATTTAAGCAGATAATATGTATGTGGAATAACTATGTTACCTAAAACCTCTTCTTTTTTGTAGGTAACTAAAATGGTTTTTAAAAATCTCTTCCTTATTGGTTACCTTAGCAAAACATTGTGCTCTATAATATATAGTGTTTGAGTCAGCTGGGCCTGACCAATATCAGCGTTAATGTGTTCAGGGTGCCTATCTGGGAAAGAAATTAGAAGACATTAGTTAAATGATCAAGAAAGGCATGAGGGCCTCCAAGGAACATTGCTAAACATTGGTGACCTCCTCTAATCTGCTTAATACCCAGCTTTTAATCTCTTCTTGAAATCCTTTTTCTAAATTAAAAAAATAAATAAGTGATGTAAAATGGCATATAAATTTTGTATCTACTCTGTGTTTCTAGGCCTGATCACTTTTTTTCTCCTGCAACTTTCACTCCACTTGATGTTTGTCTTCTCTCCCTCACTCTTCTTCAAATCACTGGGGTGAGTTAATGGCCTCAAATTGTACCAGGAAATTGCTGAAACCAAGGTGTCATCTTAGAAAACTGAGAGCTACAGAGTAATCAAAACAAGCCAATCACGTATTGATCTATTTATGATCTTCTTTCCCGTTTACTCTCTAGACACCAATTGAAAGATTCAGACCAAACCAAAGAAAATGTTAGTATAACTAAAACCACTGGTACCACAGCACCGGTCAGAAGATTGATTGTTTTGGGGCCAAAATAAAATTAATTCCTTTCCATAAACACCATGTAGATAGCTACTGGCTAAACATTCTCTGTAGATGCTGGATACAACAGTGGTTAGAGCACCTAGTAAATTGCCAGGATTCAGACCTCAGTTCTGCCTGGCTGCTGTGGCTCACTGGTTGAGCATCGACCCATGCACCAAGAGGTCACTGGTTCGATTCTGGTCAGGACACATGCCCAGATTGTGGGCCCGATCCCCAGTGGTGAACATGCAGGAGGCGGCCAGTCAATGTTCTCTTTTATCAATGTTTCTATCTCTCTCTTCCTCTCACTTCCTCTCTCTCTAAAATCAATAAAGGAAAAAAGAATTAAAAATAAATAAGTAAATGAGTGACTAGACTTGCAGCACTAAGAACGGTGATCAGCAAGAAGAGACGCTGTTACTGGACTCCAAATCAGTCAGAGAAGGGTTAGGGGAAAGTTTTGTGTACGTTTGGCTAAATCAAGTATAGGCATATCCATATTTAGTAAAATCACACAACCCAAAGAAACTTCGTTAATAACGGTTTTTATTGTTGGGGAAATGATAGAAGGACTCTGACGAAAAAAAGACAAAAAACTAGGGAACTGGTCTGGACCTAAGAAAGGACCCGAAGTAGAAAACGGGGGGGCTAAGGAAAGTTCTCTGGTGGGAAGGCAGAGGACAGACGCAGATCACCTGCTGGAGTCTCCGGTCTTTTTTACCCCACTGCTTCCTCCCCAGTGTCGCTGCCAAACATCTGGTCCTCAAAGCAGCGAAGAACTTCAGGTTAGAGGCAGTATCCATCTCCTCAGGCTCACATCTAGGGGTGACCCGGGCCAGGAGTCTGATAACTTAGTCCAGTGTGCATGAACCATGTAAGTTAAAAAAAAAAAGCAATATCCGATAGCCTAGAAGTACAACTGAAAGTAGTAGCCAGTCGTGGGCGTGTTGGTCTCTCAGGTTTTCACTCGGGCTCTGCCAGGGAAGGGAGCATGTCAGCTCATGAGCCTCCTCTCTACCATCTGTCATGAGAATGATAACAATCACCCCCATTGTTATGTATACACCACATGCTTTATTTTTTTTTATTTTTTCCCAATTTTTATTAATTTATTTTTGTTATAGATGTTTCTCCTTTTTCCCTCCTAGATATCCTCCTCCCCATTCCGCCCCCCCCCCCCCCGCACCCCTCAGCATTGTTGTCTATGTCCGTTGGTTATGCACACATGCACATGAGTTCTTTGGTTCATCTCATCCATCTCCCCCGCCCCCCTACTCTAAGGTTTGTCAGTCTGAACCATACTTCTTTCTATGTGTCTGGGTCTATTTCGTTCATCAGCCCACCTTGTTCACTATATTCCACAAATAAGTTAGATGATGTGGTATTTGTCTTTCTCTGATTGGCTTATTTCTTTTGGTATAATACTCTTGAGGTCCCTCCATGTCATCTCAAAGGATAAGAGATCTTTCTTTCTTACAGCTGCATAATATTTCATTGTATATATGTACCACAGCTTTTTTATCCATTTGTCTACTGATGGACACTTGAGCTGTTTCCAGATCTTAGCTATTGTAAATAGTGCTGCTATGAACATGGGGTACATATATTCTTTCTGATTGGTGTTTCAGGCTTCTTAGGGTATATTCCCAGCAGTGGGATCACTGGGTCAAATGGAAGTTCTATTCTAATTTTTTGAGGAAATACCATAGTGTTTTCCATGGTGGCTGCACCAGTCTGCATTCCCACCAGCAGTGTACTAGAGTCCCCTTTTCTCCACACCCTCACCAGCACTTGTTGTTTGATGATTTGTTGATGGCGACCATTCTGGCAGGTGTGAGGTGATACCTTATAGTTATTTTATTTTTTAAATTAAATTAAATTTTTTTCTCAGATAGAGCGGGAGGGAGAAAAAGGAGAAGAGAGAGAAACATCGATGCGAGAGAGACACATCAAGTGGTTGCCACCCACACGACCCCAACAGGGGCGGGGACAAATTGCAGCCGAGGTATGTGCCCTTAGCGGAAACCAAACCCGGAACTTTCTGGTCTGCAGGCCAATGTTCTAACTGCTGAGCCAAATCGGCCAGGGCCTTCATAGTTGTTTAAATTTGTATCTCTCTGATGATTAGTGACATTGAGCATTTTTTGCATATGTCTCTTGGCCATTTGTAGGTCCTGTTTGGAGAGGTGTCTGCTCAGCTCCTCTGCCCATTTTTTAATTGTGGTCTTTGTCTTCCTTTTGTTGAGTTGTATAAGCACTCTATTTATTTTGGAAATTAACCCCTTATCTGATGTATCATTAGTAATTGTGCTCTCCCATACAGTAGGTTCCCTTTCCATTTTGATGGTTGTTTCTTTTGCTGTGCAGAAGCTTTTGAGTTTGATGTCGTCCCATGTGTTCATTTTCTCCTTTGTTTCTGTGGCCTTAGGTGATGTATCAGTGAAAATTATGCTGAGTTTGATGTCTGAAATATTGTTGCCTACATTTTCTTCTTGGATTTTTATGGATTCATGAGTCACATTTAAGTCTTTTATTCATTTTGAGTTTATTCTTGTGTAGGGTGTAAGTTGATGGTCTAGTTTCACTTTTGTGCATGTAGCTGTCCAATTTTCCCAACACCATTTATTAAAGAGGCTGTCCTTACTCCACTGTATGCTCTTGCCACCTTTGTCAAATATTAATTGAGCATATTGCCTTGGGTCCATTTCTGGGTTCTCTGTTCTGTTCCACTGGTCAATATGCCTGTTCTGTGCCAGTACCATGCTGTTTTGGTAATATTGGCTTTGTAGTATAACCTGATATCCGGTATTGTGATCCCAACTACTTTGTCCTTCTTTTTCAAGATTGCTATGGCTATTTGGAGTCTTTTTTGGTTCCATATGAACTTTTGAAGTATTTGTTCTAGTTCTGTGAAATATGTTTTTTGTATTTTGATGGGGATTGCATTAAATCTGTAGATTGCTTTGGGTAGTATGAATATTTTAATGATGTTAATTCTTCCAATCCATGAACAAGGTATGTGCTTCCATTTTTTTATATCTTTCTCTATTTCTTTTTCCAATATCGTATAGTTTTCTGCAAATAAGTCCTTTACTCTTTGGTTAAGTTTATTCCTAGGTATATTAAATTTTTGCTGCAATGGTACATAAGATTGTTTTTTTGTTTGTTTGTTTGTTTCTCTTTCTGTAAGTTCATCACTGGTGTATATAATGCAGTCAGTTTCTTGGTGTTAATTTTATATCCTGCTACCTTGCCAAATTCGTTTATTAAATCTAGCAGATTTTTGTTGGAGTCTTTAGAGTTGTCTATGTATAATATCATGACATCTGCAAATAATAACAGTTTCACTCCTCCTTTCCAATTTGGATCCCCTTTAGTTTTTTCTTCATGTCTGATTGCTGTGGCTAATAGGTCCCATACTATTTTAAATAAGAGTGGTGAAAGTGGGCATCCCTGTCTTGTTCCTGTTCTTAAGGGAAATGCTTGTAGTTTTTGCCCATTGAGTATGATGCTGTCTATAGGTCTTTCATATATGGCCTTTATTATATCAAGATATGATCCCTCTATTTCCACTTTTCTAAGCATTTTTATCAGAAATGTGTGCTAGTTTTGTCAAATGCTTTTTCAGCATCTATTAATATGATCATATGGTGTTTATCTTTCATTTTGTTTATGTGGTGTATCACATTTATTGATTTGCAAATATTGTACCAGCCTTGCATCCCTGGGATGAATCCCAGGGCCATGGTAAATAATATTTTTACTGTGTGGCTGGATCCAATTTACTAGTATTTTGCTACAAATATTGGCATCTATATTCATCAGGAATATTGGCCTGTAGTTTTCTTTCTTTGTAATGTCTTTATCTGGTTTTGAAATTAGAATTATACTGGCTTCATAAAATGAGTTTGGAAGTCTTCCTTCTTGAATTTTTTGGAATAGTTTGAGAAGAATGGGTGTTAGTTCTTCTTTGAATGTTCAGCCAAACTCCTGGTGAAGCCATCCGGGCCTGGGCTTTTGTTTGCTGGGAGAGTCTTGATTACAGTTTCAATTTCCTCTGTTGTTATTGGTCTGTTCCAGTTTTCTCTCTCTTCCTGGTTCAGTTTTGGAAGACTATGTGTTTCTAGAAATTTGTCCATTTCGCCCTGGCTGGTTTGGCTCAGCGGTTAGAGTGTCGGCCTGCGGTCCTGAGAGACCCGGGTTCGGTTCCCGCTAAGAGCATGTATCTCGGTTGCAGTTTGTCCCCAGCCCTGGTCGGTTGTGCGGGTGGCAGCCACTTGATGTGTTCCTTTCACGTTGATGTTTCTCTCTCTCTCTCTGTTCCTCTCTCTCCCTCCCACTCTACCTGAACAAAAAAATGGAAAAATGTCCTCGGGTGAGGATAAAAAAAAAAAAAGAAAAAAAAGAAATTTGTCCATTTCGCTTAGATTGTTAAATTTGTTGCTGTATAATTGTTCATAGTTTTTGTTAACGATCCTTTGTATTTCTGTGGTGTCAGTTGTTACTTTTCCTCTTTCATTTCTGATTTTGTGTATTTGGGTTCTCTTTCTTTCTTGGTGAGTCTAGCTAAGGGTCCATCAATTGATCTTTTGAATTGCTTTTCTTTTTGGTCTCTATGTCGTTTCTTTCTGCTCTGATCTTTACTATTTTTTCCTTCTACTTGCTCTGGAGTTTTGTTGTTGTTGTTATTTGCTTTCTAGTTCTTTAAGTTTTGAGGTTAGTCAATTAGAAATTTTTCTTGTTTCTTGAGGTAGGACTGTAGTGCTATGAACTTCCCTCTCAGAACTGCTTTCACTGCATCCCATAGATTTGGTATTGTTGTGTGTTCATTTTCATTGGTTTCCAGAAAGTTTTAATTTTTTCCTTGATCTACTTGGTACACCATTCATTGTTTAATAACATGCTATTTAGCCTCCATGTGTTCAAATGTCTTTGCATTTTCTTGTTGTAATTGATTTCTAATTTCATACCATTGTAATATGAGAAGATGCTTGATATGATTCCAATCTTCTTGAACTTGTAGAGACTTAGTTTGTTTCCTAACATGTGGTCTTTGAGAATGCCCCACGTGCACTTGAGAAGAATGTGAATTCTGCAGTTTTGGAGTGTAATTCTCTGTAGATATCTATTAAATCCATTTGATCTAGTGCATCATCTAGAGTCTCTGTTTCCTTGTTAATTTTTTTGTCTAGAGGATCTATCCAGTGATGTAAGCATGATGTTAAGGTCCCCTGCTATGATTATATTGCTGTCGATTTCTCCTTTGCGGTCCTCCAGAAGATTTTTAGTATATTTCGGTGCTCCTATATTGAATGCATATATGTTTATCAAGGTTATATCTTCCTGTTGGATAGAACCTTTCAATATTATGTAGTGGCCTTCTTTGTCTCTAGTTATGGCCTTCATTTTGAAATCTATTTGATCAGATATGAGTATTGCTACCCCAGCTTTTTTTTTCCTTTCCGTTTGCTTGGAAGATTTTTTTCCCTCCCTTCACTTTCAACCTATGTGAGTCTTTTGTTGTGAGGTGGGTCTCTTGTAAACAACATATAGATGAGTCATGCTTTCTTATCCAATCAGCTACTCTCTGTCTTTTGATCAGAGCATTCAATCCATTTACATTTATGGTTATTATTGATATGTACTTATTTATTGCCATTTTTATTTATTGTGGCTATATTTTTCTTCCCATTTCTTTTCCTAATTACAGCAGTCCTTTTAACATTTCTTGCAATGCTGGTTTGGTGTTAATGTATTCCCTTGGTGTTTTTTTTGTCTGAGAAGTTCTTTATTTCACCTTCTATTTTGAATGATAGCCTTGCTGGATAGAGTAGTCTTGGATTCAGAGCCTTGTTTTTCATGCCCTTGATTACTTCATGTCATTCCCTTCTGGCCTCTAGTGTTTCTGTTGAGAAGTCTGCTGATAGCTTTATGTGGGTTCCTTTGTAGGTAACCTGTTGCTTATCTCTTGCTGCCTTTAGAATTATCCCTTGATCTTTAATTTTGGGCATTTTAATTATTATGTGTCTTGGTGTGGGCCTGTTTGGGTTCTTCTTACTTGGGCCTCTATGTGCTTCTTGAACTTGAATGCCTTCTTCCTTCACTAAGTTAGGGAAGTTTTCTGTCACTATTTCTTCAAATATATTATCTAACACTTGCTCATTTTCTTCTTCTTCTGGAACTCCTATGATGCGAATGTTGTTATATTCCAGTTGTTCTCTTAAGTTGTCTTCTGTTTTTTAAGAGCTTTTTCTTTTGGTTTTCTGATTGGTTGATTTTTTTTCTACCCTGTCTTCTAATTCACAGATCCAGTCTTCAGCTGCCTCTACTCTGCTGTTTAGGCCTTTCTATGTGTTCTTTATTTCTGCTATGGCATTCTTCATTTTCACTTAGTTGGTTTTCAGTGTTTCTATATAGTTACTCTATATGTTGTTGAGCTTCCTCATGTATATGGCTCTGAACTCTACCTCTGATAATTTGCTTAACTGCATTTCATTTATGTCATCTTCAGTAGAGTTCTCCTGTTTTATCAATTGGGATTTTTTTCTTTGTTTCACCACTTTGGCTATCTCAGTGGGTTTTGGAGCCTGCCTAATTTTCCCTGTTAGTGTTGGCATTCTGCTGTTTGTGGCTCCCTCTACTCAGTTTGGATGAGTGTGGGAGACCCACTTTAAACACCACTGTCAAGTCTTACTTTCCTGGGTAATTTGCAAGCCCAGGAAAGGTTCAGTTATCCTCTAGGTTTTTGCCTGGAGGCTATTAGTCTCAGTTACTTGATGAGCCTTGGGTAGTAGCCCTTAACTAAATCAAAATCTCTCAGGTGATCAGCGTAAAAGGATTTCCAGAGGGTAGGGCACATGCTGGTTGTTGATGAGCCTTAATTTGCATTTCTCTGGGCCAGCTGGGTGGGGTTAAATCTCTGAAGGTCGGGCTTTTGCTTCTTCCCAAGGCTCCAGGAAGGGGCTTCCTGAGCAAGATGGGCGCTGTCCTGTGTGGCTGTGACTCAGCAAAATCTCACGGCATCCTCCAAATCCCGAGTGTCCCCACACAGTTCCAATCCAGTCTGCCCTCCCTTTCCCAGAGCCCAAAGTGAGTGGCTGTAGCTAATTTAGTGCTCTGTCCTGGCCCTCTGCACTGTGCAGCCGGCTTGGGATTTTAACCCCGAGGGAGCTTCTCACAGCTAAAATAGCCGCTGTCTATGGGCTTTCAGTCTGCTCTCTCTCACCTCCGCAGAACTACCAGGCTCGATTCAGTATCCTTTTATCCCGTCCCTGGTTATATGGCTCCTCTCTAGCTGCTTTTCTCTGGCTTTTCCCTGATGATTTGTCTTTATTTTAGTTGTAATTCCAGTTTGTTCCTGGAAGATGGTCTGTGTAGCTTCCATTTACTCCACCACCATTTTGGAATCTCCCCACATGCTTTATTTTATTTCTATAATATTATTACTATAAGAAATATATTTTCTTGTCTGCATCATTAAAAAAAACTAAGACTCAGTTATACTGTTAGTTGCTAAAAGTTACATCAGACATAAAGTTAAGATTTTTGAAACATATCTTTTGTCACAATTCCTTTGTTTTATACAATTTCATAGATTAAGCTAAAACGTCTTCTCTTCTGTGAAGACTTGTATAACTTTCAGAGCTGACATGTAACCTCATATACTTTGCACATTCCTTTTCTGGAATCCTATAAGTCTGAATCATAATTATTTGAGTGCAAGACTATAAACAGCTCAGTGATACAGACCAGGTCTTTTTTTTCATACAATGCTAGAAATAAAATAAATGTTCAATAACTATTGTTTGAATGAATTACTAAATAAACCATCAAAAATTTAAAACCCTTTCCCATGGGTTAATACCCTCTTATCAGTTAACTGTAGACTTCTACAGAGATACTTTGCAGGCAAATGACAACTGGTTAATAAATTAAAACATGTGCCTTTTGGGGGCCTATATTATGCAATGGATAAGAATTCCAACTCTATCTCTAGCTAGCTCTATGATTTGGGAAAATTACTTTTTCTTTTTTTTTTCAGACTTCAGTTTTCTCATCTGTAAAGCACAGATAATAATAAGACCTATATTGTAGAGTTATTGTGAGGAATAAAGAAACGAATGTATCTCATATAGTTTTAAACTTCTGGAAATTTACTATTTTGAAATATCTTTTAAAGCATTATTTATGAAAGCAGTGGACTACTTGAGTGCTTACAGTTTTATGTAGCAAACGTAGTGGTTCTCAGAGCTATTCAAGTGGCAGGGCACCTGGAAGTGCAGGTGCTTGTTATGAAAACTGTGATTTATTCTATTTAAAACAAATGTATAATTTAGAACTAAAGCAGATACCATTTAACATTTGATTTTAATATAAGCAAGTGGTACCAGGTGGCAAATGTTTAACAAACTTAAAATCGAGAATATTATATCTATTAGTGTAATTGCTGTAACCTCGAATGGTAAGACTCCTCTTATTCACTGGGGGGAACGAGGTCTAGCTGGTGGAACACAGAGGAGTGCTTAGTTTGGGGCCTTAATTTTAAACCACACCAGCAAATCACTGACATAGGTTATTTTATGGCACAGGATCATTCATTCATCTGTTTATCGAAAAGTGCCAACCGTGTGCCATGCACACCTGGCCAAGGGGCCACACCATGAACACTATGAACAAACAGATGATAGGGCCCTGATCCGAAGGAGTCTATAGTATAAGACAAAGGGAGACATTCTTCAACAGGAGCCTTTGATGTGTGCAGCCAAGGGAGGAAGAAAGTGGGCATTTAACCCAACCTAATGGTTGGAGAAAGGGAGGGATAGGAAAAGCTTCCTGAAGAAAATGATAGGTAAGCTGATAATTTGTAGAATACTGTGTATTTTTATTGGTCCATTAGTAGGGGAATGGAAAAATAAAATGTGGCATGTTTGTATAAATAAAGACTCTATGCGTCTTGTCTAATGAATGAGCTAGATGAAATAAACTAGATGTATATGTGTAAACAAATCTCTAAAGCATAATACTGAATGAGAAAGCAAAGTTACAGAATATATGTGCATTATAGTGTTACTTAAATAAATTTTAAAACATACAACAACACTTTAGTTTATGGATACACATGCAATAAAAGTATAGAGACATGTATGAAACGTCAGAAACATAGCAAATTGTGAGTATGCATGCCTCTGGGAAGAGGGAAATAAGACTGAATCAAAAGAGCCCACAGTTGTATCAGTATTTAGTTTAAAAAATAAATGAAAGAAATACAAAATGTTAACATTTATTCATTGTGAGTAGTGAGTACAACAACATCTGTTACATTATTCTCTGAATTTTCAAGTATTAAAAAGTAACTTTTCCTTCATTTAAAATATTGCCTCCAAAATCAAATTCAGAATTAACATTAAGAAACAATTTACTTGCAAGGTAGGAATTAAACTTATGTAAATTATCATCAAAAGTCATTTATTTTATAGTATTTTTGCCGCTGATATATCAAAAAAGTTTTTCAGTCTTTTTATATGATCTGATACCCCTTCATATGTTATATAACAAATGCAAAATATATGTTTACAACACTGAAGCTGATAAACTGAAATTTCTTCTCTTGTTTCTGGAATTTATGGGGATAAAAAGCAAGGGAAAGAATAAGTGCAGAGGAAGACACAGGCCTCAGAGACTGCAGGGAGCTTATGACCTCTGAGTAGCAGCCACCAAACTCACTGATAAAGGCTCACTTAGCTGTGTAGAGGGCCCTCACTCTACCTATCCCAACAACCCAAATTATAGCAGGAAAATAATTGGCGAACACACCTAAATACCACTCACTACTCAAGTGAACCAGGGTCGGAGTAGAGATGGTTATATAAACATCTGTTTTAGCAATAAGGAATGAATGTTTGATATTTGAGGCACCAACAAATGTCTAAAACTCAATTTTATACATGGATTTTATACATGGGAAATTGTAGGTAAAATTTTGTTAATGAAAATATATGTCATCATTCGCCACAGGATTAACTGAACAAATCACAGCAAACTAAAATAAGGATGAAGCAAAACTAACAGTAAAACTAAAATTTTATGAAATAATGAAAAAGCTGGACTATTGGCAGTTAAAAACCGTGCAAAGCTCCAGTCAACACTGATGATGCACAGATAACCATGCATCCTTTCTGAAACCGGTAGGAGTTCTTAGTACCTAACAGAGTAGAAGCCAAATTAAGATGCCTCTGCCAGACGTACTAGTAAAATGCTGAACTAGCCTTCAGCAGGCGCTACTAATTTGCTAATTTTAGTTTATGACTGCCAAGTATGAAGTTATGAATCCGACCCATGACATTCAGATACAGGGAAAGTTATATCACTTTTAAATTCTAGCTCCAAGTTCCTACTTGCCAGGTTGTTGAGAGGTTCAATATCATTACAAGAGGGGAGGACTCACACCGTTCCTGGGGTCTAGTTTCAGTCTCTGGACTAATGCAGTCCAGAACATTCGGGGAATGGCCCACCTTTAGTCCGTTATTGTCACTGACGAGTTTTACGCTAAGGCAGCCGTTAGTCCATTTTGAACTAAAGCAGGTGTCTCTAGTCCTTCAGGCCAAAACTAGACCCCCGATCTTGTGCAAGTTCCAGGCAGCCAAGTCTGTTGTTCTGCCTTGCCAGGTGCACCAGGTAGTCACCCACCAGAGAGCAAATCCAACCTGAGCGTCTGCTCAACTCACAAACCCCCAAGTTTGTCCTTTTCTCAGCCTCTGCCCCCTCCCTTTAGTCCAGTTAATGCAGCCTTTTTCCACTCCTGGAGTCCATATCAGTCCTTTTAATGGTCCTAAAACACAAAATCAATTTACTTGTAGGAGTGAGGTCGTGTATAAAGTGCTAGAAACTTTAGAATAACATTGGAAGTCTGTTTTTCCTGAGGCAGAGGGTCTGGGAAACAGATGCTTTATTCTTCTTGGGTTAGTCTTCAGCAGAAAAGTCGAATAAACAAACAAAAGAAACCCCAAAATACACACACACACAAAAAAAATGTGGTATTTTTTCTTTAATAGTTCATTCTCTTGCCATATTTCAGTAAACCTTAATTAGCATTTGCTAATAAGTAGCACTTACAAGTATAAATAAAAGTTCATGGAAACGTGCTATTGCACACAAGGACTTTAAGAATCAATTTTTTTTTTATTAGTTTGAGGTCCATGATGATATCACACTTGGGCTGAGGACAACCCTTTGAGAAGAATGAGCTAGCAGGGGAGAAGGTCATGGAGGCTGCTTGCTGCCCTCTCCTTTAATTTCCCCTCCACCAGCTGGAGGTGTTGGCTGGATATTTCCTCCGGGGACAGGACAGCCAGGCTCCCGCTCTGTCCCTTCACTCAGACTGCTGGCTCCCTGCTTTGCAAAACCTTATCCCCCTCCCACACTATGTCCTCTTCCAGGTTCCCACTTGCACTTCTCTCTGATTACGGGCAGGCTGGGACCTCAAGCCATTTCAGAACAGAGGTCTCTGAGGACTAGAGAAGGTTGGTTGGATGAATTAGGAGTTGTGTGTCTGTGCATAATAGCTAAGATAGTCTAACTAATACAGAGGATATTAAAATGTTAGTCAATGGTGTACAAAATAATGGTTTAATATTTGTATACATTGTGAAATGATCATCACAATAATTCTAGTTAATACCTTTCATTTGCACTTTTGTTCATTAATTAGCAAATATTTATTGAATCCCACACAATGGCCAACTTCTAGGGGTAGACAGAATGATACACAAGGGTGATGTAGCCCCTGTTTTCATGAAATGTATGGCTGAGTATGATGTTTTAATGCCAAACCTTATCCAAGATTAAGTGTATAGCAAATGGCAGTCTGAAGCATTTTATAAAAAATTCCACAGGAAAACCCACATGTAAAATGAATAAACAGCAACAAAGTACAAAAAAGAAAGAAAGAAAGAAAGAAAGAAAGAAAGAAAGAAAGAAAGAAAGAAAGAAAGAAAGAAAGAAAGAAAGAGAGAGAGAGAGAGGTGGAGTGGATCAGGATCTCCCGGCTCGCCTGGATTTCGTCCATGGCGAGCCCATGGCGTCTGGGAGCCTGGGAAAGCTGTAGAAAGGTCACTGGGGTGGGTCGGTGTGTCCTGGATATGTCCTCTGGTGCCTCAGTAGCTCCCATGCTCCCAAGACCAGTGATTTCTGGATTGGGTAGCAAGGTAAATAGCTGGTGATTTAAAAAGGTAAACGGTATATTAAAACTTTTAGATCTGGGATAATTTTAATGCTTACCTGAACCAATATCCTAATTTTACAAATGAGACAACTGTAGGTCAAAGGTCATATCATAAGTTAGTGACAGATTCCAGACTAGAGCACAAAGCTGATCAAGTCCTCACTGTAAAAGCCCCTCTGAGGCCTGGCCCCATCTGCCTCTTCAGCTTCATCGTCTATTGCTCCCTTCCACCCTGTGCTCCAGCCAAACTGCTCACAGAGGCTGGATTTCATCTTCCTGCTCAGCACAGCCTTTCTCACACTTGTAAGAATCTGGTTTCGGACACTGCTCCGATCATCTTAGCTCTAGGCTCTGTGAAACAGAACACCAGACTCAGTAAATTTTTCTAATAATTGATGAGCTTTTATTATCATAAAAGAAATACACGTGCATAAATTTAAGAATCTGATAAATCAAACTTCTGGTGACGATGGTGGCATAGGGTAAATACGATATCACCTCCTCCCCCAATCACATCAAAATTACAACAAAACTACAGAACAACCATCATTCAGAACCACCTGAAATCAAGCTGCAACAACATTAAAGCAGCAGCCACGTCCAGGCTGGTAAGAGAGGCAGAGGGGCGGAGATGCGGATGGGTTGGTCCCACACCCATGGGTGGAGGATAAAAATCAGGAGGGACACCTCCATGTTGAAGGTCCTTCCTGAGAAGCAAGGGGTACCTGTCCCACACCAGGCCACCAGCCCAAGGTTCCAGTGCCAAGAAAAGAAGTCTCCATCACTTCTGACTGTAAAAACCAGCAGGAACTGAGGCTGAGGAAGGCTGAGGCTTTTGGAGCCCAGGGCAGCTCCTTTTAAGGGCCCGCACACAGACTTACTCCCTCCATGCTCCAGCATGGGGGCAGCAGCTTGAAAGGCACCAGAGCCCTGGCCGGTTTGGCTCAGTGGTTAGAGCATCGGCCTGCGGTCCAGAGAGATCCGGGATCAGTTCCTGCTAAGGGCATGTACCTCGGTTGCAGTTTGTCCCTGGCCCTCACTGGTCGTGCAGGTGGCAGCCACTCGATGTGTCCCTTCACGTCGATGTTTCTCACTCTCTCTCCCGCTCTATCTGAACAAAAAATGAAAAAATGTCCTCGGGGAAGGAAGGAAGGAAGGAAGGAAGGAAGGAAGGAAGGAAGGAAGGAAGGAAGGAAGGAAGGAAGGAAGAAAGAAAGAAAGAAAGAAAGAAAGAAAGAAAGAAAGAAAGAAAGAAAGAAAGAAAGAAAGAAAGAAACCAGAGACATAGGGGGAAGAACTGAGTGTTTGGCATTGGGCGAGGGCTGGAGAGGGGGCTTTCTCCTGACAGATGTGCTGGCAGAGGCCTTTGTTCCTTTGGTGAGCCCTTCCCCCATGAGGCCAGCAAACTGGTGCCATATCTGGGACTCCAGCAACCTGGCTCACACTGGTAACCCTGCCCCACCCAACTTTCAGACCCACCCAAGTTTTTCCCAGTGGCTTTACCATAGGATTGGCCTGTCTTGGCTCCTGTTTCAGATTTTCCTAAATACTCTTTAAAAAGCAGCATCTGGCCTCAACCAGCCCCATACCTCTCACTAAGAGGCCCCAGGCCTGGCACTAGAAGCAGCCAGCCTTGGTTCACAACTTGGCTTGGCCTGGGCACCCCCAAGCCCAGCACAAGAAGCAGCCATCTGCAGACTGGCTTGTAGCTTATGCTGGTGGCCCTGGGTAGAACACAGGCAGTGGCTAACCTTGCCCCAGAGCCAGGACACCTAGTGACAGCTTCAGACCATATCGAAGCACCACCACCCTCCACCTCCACAAGTGACACCCTCAAGGAATGGACTCAGTGGGTACCTGCTGAAGTCAGTCTTGCTCTGTGTGGTGGGCCCCTGCACAGCTGATCATCCAAGGTAGTCAGAGGTCTGTGGATAGTGGGCACAGCCAGTCCTTGCAGCTGATCAGCCTGAGTAAAACCCTCCCATTGACATGCCAACAGCAATCAAGACTCAATTACAACAGAAGGGTATAAACTCCACACTAGGGGTGCACCTCAAGGGCCCAGTTAGGGTAATCAGGAAGGCTGTGCCACTGGACCCTACAGGACACTGACTACAATAGGCCACCCTAGGAAGCCCAGGAGACATCATAACTCTACTTAATGCATAGAAACAAACACAGGGAGGCAGCCAAAATGAGGAGACAAAGAAACATGTCCCAAATGAAAGAACAGAACAAAACTCCAGGAAAATTAAACAAAATGGAGATAAGCAATCTAACAGATGAAGAGTTCAAAACACTGCTTATAAGGATGCTCAATTAACTTAGTGAGGGCCTCCAGAGCATAAAAAAGGACCGGTCAGTCTGGCTAGTGTGGCTCAGTGGTTGAGCGTTGACTCATGCACCAAGAGGTTGCCGATTCGATTTCCGGTGAGAACACATGCCAATGTTGTGGGCCCAATCTCCAGAGGGGGCATGCAGGAGCAGGCCAATTGATGTTCTCTCTCATCAATGTTTCTATCTCTCTCTCCCTCTCCCTCCTCTCTCTCTACAATCAGTAAAGAAAAAAAAATTTTTTTAATTAAAAACAAAAGGGCCAGTCAGAAATGAAGGAGACACTAACTGAAATAAAGAATAATTTACACAGATTCAATAGTAGAGTAGGTAAAGCCAAAAAGCAACCCATCAATTTGGAATATAAGGAAGCAAAAAAAGCTCAATCAGAACAGCAAAAAGAAAAGCGAATTTTAAAAAATGAGGATAGTGAAAGGAGCCTCTGGGACAACTACAAGAATTCCAACATTCGTATCATTGGGGGTGCCAGAAGGAGAAGAAAGAGAACAAGAAATTGAAAACCTATTTGAGCCCTGGCTGGTTTGGCTCAGCGGTAGAGTATCAGCCTGCAGTCCAGGGAGGCCTGGGTTCGGTTCCCGCTAAGGGCATGTACCTCGGTTGCAGTTTGTCCCCGGCCCTGGTTGGGTCGTGTGGGTGGCAACCACTCGATGTGTCCCTTTCACATTGATGTCTCTCTCTCTCTCTCTCCCCCTCCCCACTCTATCTGAACAAAAAAATGAAAAAGTGTCCTCGGGTGAGGATAAAAAAAATTAAAAAAACCTATTTCAAACAATAATGGCAGAAAACTTCCCTAACTTGGTGAAGGAAACAGACATACAAGTCCAGAAGCACAGAGAGTCCCAAACAAGATGAACCCCAAGAGGCCCACACCAAGACACATCATCATCAAAATACAAAAGGTTCAAGACAAAGAGAGAATCTTAAAAGCAGCAAGAGAAAAGCAGTTAGTTCTCTACAAGGGAGCTCCCATAAGACTATCAACTGATTTCTCAAAGTAAACTTTGCAGGCCAGAAAGGAGTGGCAAGAAATATTCAGAGTGATGAAAAGCAAGAACCTACAACCAAGATTACTCTATCTTGCAAAGCTATCATTTAGAATTGATGGCCATATAAAGAGTTTCCCAGACAAGAAAAAGCTAAGGGAGTTCATCACCACCAAACCATTATTATATGAAATGTTGAAGGGTCTTCTTGAAGAAAAAGAAGATAAAAAATATGAACAATAAAATGGCGATAAATGCATATCTATCAACAATTGAATCTACAAACAAAATGAACAAGCAAAAAACAAACAGACTCATAGATACAGAGAATATTTTGTTGGTTGCCAGATGGGAGGGGTGTTGGGGGAATAAGTGAAAAAGGTGAAGGAATTAATAAGTACAGATTGGTTGTTAGACTGACAAACCTAAAAGGGGTCAGGGGGATGAAAAGAAATAAACCAAAGAACTTATACGCATGTATGCATAACCAATGGACACAGACAACAGTGTGGGGAAAAGCAGGAGGAGGACGGGAGTGGGGAGGAGGGGGTCAATAGGGGAAAAAGGACGAACATCTGTAACACATTCAACAATAAAGATTTTTTTGTTTTTAATCTGATAGCTTGACCAGTGTGGCTCAGGGGTTGAGCATTGACCCATGCACCAAGAGTTCACCAGTTCAATTCCCGGTCAGAGTACATGTCCAGGTTGTGGGCCCAATCCCCAGTGGGGGGAATGCAGGGAGCGGCCAATCAATGTTCTCTCACATCGATGTTTCTCTCTCTCTCTCCCTCTCCCCTCCTCTCTCTCTAAAATCAATAAAGAAAATTTTTTTAAAATCTGATAAAGTAGTATAAAGAAGAAAACAAATCATATGAATTCATATTTCCTCATCCAGCAATAAACCACCAGCAACACACACACACACACACACACACACACAACACGCACACAGATATATAGTAATTGTGAACAAAATTGAAATCATATTATATGTTTTTATTTTATTCAATAATATATCATGAGCTTGTTCCTATCACCTTGCATATCTCTAACAATTCCATTTCTATGGTAGTGTAGTATTCCAGTCTATGGATATAAACTTACCTGTTTGCTGTTGTAAAGCATTTAAGATCTATTTTTCTCTATTACACATAAATCATTGTGCACATCTATGATTATTTCCTTAGAATGAATTCTTGAAACAAGAAATACAAGACAAACACTGTAAAATTTTTTTAAATAATTACTACACATTCCCAAACTACCATGAAGGAGTTGTACACTCCCTTTAGTGCGGGACTCCTGTATAAAAATGGATATTATTTCTTTTTTTAAAAGCCTTGTCATTTTTTTAATTTAATTTTTTTTATTTTTGTTACAGATGTTTCTCCTTTTTCCCTCATTGATACCCTCCTCCCAACCCCTCCCCTCAGCATTGTTGCCTATGTCCATGGTTATGCATACATGCATATAAGTTCTGTGGTATATCTCTTCCCACCTCCTGTCTAAGCCTTGTCATTTTGATAGATCAACTATAGTACTGTATTAATTAATTTGCATTTTTTTAATGCCTAGTGAGCTTAAGCGTATTTTAGTCGCCATGTGCAGTTCTTCTGCCTATTTATGTTCACTGACAGTTTTTTGGAGAGGGATATTTGTTTGTGGTTTTTTTGTGTTGGTTTTTTTTTTTTTTTCTATTTTTTGTTCAGATAGAGTGGGAGGGAGAGAGAGGAAGAGAGAGAGAGAGAGAGAAACATGGTCACAAAAGGGACACATCGAGTAGTTGCCACCCGCACAACCAACCAGGGCAGGGGACAAACTGCAATGGAGGTACGTGCCCCTAGTGGGAACCGAACCCAGGTCTCTCTGGACCGCAGGCCGACGCTCCAACCGCTGAGCCAAAGCGGCCAGGGCTTGTTTGTGTTTTTTATTGATTTGTAAGAACTTGTTAAAAGTTAGGAATATGAGAAATAAAACTATCTCTGTTTGCAGATGACATAATATTGTGTATAGAAATACTAAGGCATTTAGTCAGCAACTATTTGGATTAATAAGTTCTGAAAATTGCGTGCACAAGATAATTATTCAAAAATCAATTGAAAAATGAAATTAAGAATTAGTAATTTCATTCAAAATAGCACCAAAAATGTAATATTTAGACATAAATTTAAAAAAAACAGGTACAGAACTTGTACTCTGAAAACTACAAAAGATAGTTGAAAGAAATTAAAGAATAACTGAGTAAATAGAAAGATATCTCATGTTCGTAAATTGAAAGACTTAATGTTGTTAAGCTGGTAATATTCCCAAAATTGATCTACACAGTCAGCATAATGCCTATCAAAATCCCAGCTGCATACATTGACAAGTCAATTCTAAAATTCATATGGAAAAACTCAAGTGACCTAGAATAGCCAAAACAATCTTGAAAAAGGAGTACATAAAATTCCTTATTTCAAAGTTACTACAATTAAGACAGTGTGGTACTGGCATGAGGATAGACAAATAGATCAATGGTATATAACTAAAATCCAGAAATAAATCATTACATTAGCTGTCAGTTGATAATTGAAAAGAGTACCCAGACAGTCAATAGAGAAAGAATAGTTACTTCAACAAATGTTGCTGGGACAACTGAATATCTATATGTAAAAAAATTAATATCGCCCTGGCCGATTTGGCTCAGTGGTTAGAGCGTCAGCCTGTGGTCCAGAGAGACCCGGGTTCGGTTCCTGCTAAGGGCACGTATCTCAGTTGCAGTTTGTCCTCGGCCCTGGTTGGGTCATGCAAATGGCAGCCACTCAATGTGTACCTTTCACGTCGATGTTTCTCTCTCTTCTGCTCTCTCCCTTCCACTCTATCTGAACAAAAAATGAGAACATATCCTTAAGTGAGGATAAAAAAATTAATATCATATATAAAAATTAACTCAAAATGGATCAAAGAATTAACTATCAGATCCAAGAATTCTACTTTGGTGTATACACAAGAGAAATAAAAACATGTATTCACAGAAAATATCCACAAAATTTTTAGATGAACGTTCATATCAATATTATTCCTAATATCTAAATAGTAAAAAAAAAAAATTTTTAAATGACGATCAACTGGTTGAATGAATAAATAAATGAGGTATATCCACATAATGGAATATTATTCAACCATAAAAAGAAATAAAATACTAATTTATGCTACAGCATGGATGACCTTGAAAAGAGTATTTTAAGTGAAAGAAGCTAGATGCAGAAGCCCACATATTGTATGATTCCATTGATATGAAATATCCAAAATAGGCAAATTCATAAAGATAGAAAGTGTATTTGTGGCTAGAGGGAGGAGGAATTGAAGAGTAACTGCTAACAAGTACAGTGATTATTTTGGGGGTAAAGAAAATGTCTGAAATTAGATAATGACAATTGCATAACTTGGTGAATATACAGAAAAATGACAGTATTATATAGTTTAAAAGGTAAATTTTATAGTACACAAATTATATCTCAATAGAAAAGTAGAAGCCAAGTGCTGATAATGGTACAACATGAACTTTGAAAATATCATGCTAAGTGAAATAAGCCAGTAACAAGAGACTACTTTTTGTGTGAATCCACTTATCTGAAATGTCCTCACTAGGCAAATATATAGATACAGAAAGTGGAAAACCCCTAAGACTGAGGGGATCAGAGAAAGTGGAGAATGCCTTTTAATGGGTACAAATGTTTCTTTTTGAGGTGATATAAATATTCTAAAATTAATTGTAGTGATGATTGCAGAATCCAATGAACATACAAAAAACCATTAATTATACACTTTAACTGTGTGAATTGTATGGTGTGTGAATTATATCTCAGTATGTTAAAAGTAAAGTTACGGATATACATCGTTTAACTATTATATGTTTTGCAAATATATTTTTCCATTTATCTTGATTTTGTCTATGGTGGTTTTTGTTGAGTACAGAAAAATTACATATTCATGTGGTGAAATTTCCTTATCTTTTTCTTTATGTTTTTTTTTTCTTTTCCTTTCCATGCTAAGAAAGACCATCCTACCATCATAATCACGTAAAAATTTATCTACATATTTTTCCAGGTCTTTGTGGATTTCTGTTTTGTGTTTTTGTTTTGGTTTTGGTTTTATCTTCAGACAGAGCGGGAGATAGAGAGGAGAGAAGAGAGAGAGAAACATCGATGTGAGAGGGACACATCAACCGGTTGCTACCCACACGACCCCAGCCAGGGCCGGGGACAAACTGCAACCGAGGTACGTGCCCTTAGCGGGAACCGAACCCAGGACTCTCTGGTCCACAGGCCAACGCTGTAACCGCTGAGCCAAACCGGCCAGGACGGATTTTTGTTTTATACATTAAACTAATTTCGTTGAAGGTGGTATACATATTTTTGCAACTATTTCCAGGGCTTTTACAAGATGGTGTTCTCCACTTCAGTTTTTCTTTTCTTTCACTTTCTTTTAAATTGGGAAAACATGATGCTCAGTCGTGAGAGTGTCCCCAGTCCAGCTTTATTTCTTATTCTTTGTCTGCTTTGTACTCCAACTGGAATATGGCTTTTGCTGCTGTGATATATCAGGAACCGTCTCCCCTCTACCCTCCCTCAACCTCCGAATTAAACTTGGCAAATTATATCATTGGATATGTTACTTGTTGAGTTGACTTCAGAGGTGGAATCTGGAAGTTCGTCTAATTGGCCTGATTAGTTTTGGTCCTGTGGTCATGAAGGAACCAAGAAAGAAGTCTGAGATATCAGATACATTCATCAGCCAAGATAGGGGGGTGTTGACGGCTCCCCTTTCATGTAAATCCAAATGGCTGTGGCATGTTTGGCTCATATTCTTTTGATTTGTGATTTAATTTTTACAAACTGTAGGAAGAAAACTGCTGCCAATGTTATGGTTTGAAGAGCTGGCTTTTCTATCCAAAGGCACAGAAAATATAGTATAATGACTGGGCTTAGATAATGAGGCGGGAGGAGAGGGAAAAAAGGTTGGCAGGAAAGTATGTCCCTTTCTGCCATTTTGTGGGAAAACAGAAATGGCAAAGAATGAGAATAAAAATCTGCTCATTATTCTTCTCCCCAAAGACTTCCTCGGTCTCTAATGGGTCCTGTGTTGCTTGTAACCTTTCTTTGAGTGCATTTAGACTGAGGGACACCGCCTGAGGGACATTTTCTGTACCTGAGAGAACAGTGCCAACTCAAACGTAGTAATATTTAGTCCTGCAAATCGCCCTCTCTTTCCCTAGATACAGGATTTGTCTCATCTATTAGGAAATTAGGACATGGGGGTATTAAAGTAAAATAATACGCTGACTCCCTTCACTAGCAAATGTCTCCAGAAATGGACCTGGGCTCCGCTCCTTCATCTATTTCCAGGCTGTGCGCTGGCTCACCGCTCGGCTAAAACTGCGTTTTCATAAGTGACCAATTACCTCTTGGTCACAAATCAGAGGGCCTTTCGTCAGTCTTCATTCTCTGCTCCCTCGTAAGTAAAGCCGACCCTTGCCGCAGCCTTCTTTGTGCAATTCTCCTCTTTCCTTGCCTCATGGACACTTTGTATCCTGGGTCAACACGATGCTGTGGAGTCAAATCCTGTTTCCACAAATTATGAGTTGTAATCCTAACTTCTCATAACGTGCTGTCCCCATGTGTAAAATGCGGAGAATAATTGTGTCCATTTCATAGGATTATGAGTATTAAATGAGTTACTATCCATAAAGAGCTTATGCCTGTCACATAGTTTATCTACTTTATAGAATACTATTATTTCCCTACCTCTTTAATGCCTTTTCTTTGGTCTCTTTCTCTCCCCTTCCATGGCTCCTTCAGACTCCTAAGTGTATGCATGTTACTGGGCCTCCTCTCTTTTCCTTGTTCCATGGAGGTAATCTCATTGGGTCAGATCCTCTCAGTGTACCACTCAGATCCTCTCCACCCCACGTTCCCCTCAAGCCAATGCTGTGGTGACCAGTCCTCGCAGACTTCAACCAGCTTCCCACTGGTGCAATTCATAGCATCTCGCTGGGGGCCCTAACAAGTACCTCTTGCTTCCTGCCATGGGCCATCTGCAGGAAACATGCAATACAATCATGAAGGCAAATCCACATTTTTGAGGCCACCCTTGGCCAATCGGGGACAAAGGCAACGGATCACACTTTCTTCTCCCTTTCAGCCCTCCGTTGAATGGTTCTGAGCCTCATTTCATACAGCTGCTCACAAGTCCCAGGACAAAAACACCAGTTGCTCTTAGTAAACAGTTTGAGAGTGGGTTCCCCGACTTTCCCTCCTTCCCAGTTGTTTACTCCTTTCTATCTTCTACTCCCTGGGATTGAATTTCCTGCTTCAAGCCTTTGCCTCCAGTTATTTTAGGGAAAATCAGGCTAAAACACTCATCTATTAAGTCAAGTAATGCTTAACTTCAAGGATTATCTTTCTGTGCAGTTTTCTCTGTAAAGTAGAGGCTTCAATGAACTTTTAGTTTAAGATTGCTCTTTTGGGGGGAGGACAGTCACTGGAATCTGTCACTCTGGTTACATAAATGAAAAGAAAGCAGCCACCATGGTCCTGGGAGAAGCTGAAAAGCATCCTTATCTGAGCACTGATGTTTGGTGCCCTGAATTCCCACATATGTTCCTCTTTGCTTCAGACAGTTTCTCCGAGCTCCTTCTTGCATTCGTTTTGTTTAGAGGAGATAGGTTTGTTACTTGTTGGGAGGGGGTTTTGTTATTTGTTTGGGAGGTGGTTCGATGGAGACGAGGAGTTGGGGAGAAAAATGTTTGGCATGTGGCATAGTGAGAGGAATGATTGAAAGAAGATGAGACGTGAAAGGCAGAAACTGAAGGGCAGCTTTTCTGCGAGACTTTATGGGACCAGTAAGGGTAAAGTTTTTTGTGGGCTGGAGCTAAAATGTGACAAGAGGAGTTCTTATCCCCTCCCTCATTCCTAACCTCCACACTTACCCAGAACAATTCGGACACCCCAGAAGTAGTGGCTTTGGCAGCATCAGAGAACCACAGACTTGATTCAGACCTACTGTCCCCTGAACAGTGCTGACTTCCGAGGCCGTTGCATTTGGGGGCAACTCAAGGCAGCGGCATCCTTCGGGGGAACCAAGCTCTAGTGCGCAAGTAGAAGAAGGGAAGACTGGCTTGTGGCACACATTAGGCATCCTTTGGAGGACTCTCAGAATTTGCTGGGTCATATTCAGTTTATCTCTTCACCCCTCAAGTCCTCTTGGCTTTTTCTATCTTCAGAGCCCTTAGCAATCTGTTCCCACCTAGACACTGCTGTGGTGACCAGCCATGATTCCAAGGGGTGAAACCCGGGGGCCCTCACCTCATGCCATGCCTCCCACTTGCTGCCCCTTGCCCAGGGCATCCTTATTGACACTGTGACTTTGGAGGCTGTGGGTCCACTGCAGTGCCCGTGCAAGAGCCTCCTGGAAGTGCACGCTTGACCCACGTGCAATGGAGCTGGAGAGTAAATTAAACCCACTTCTCCACCCTGGGTTCTCCGGAGAACTAGTCATTTCAATGGCTTCTTGGAGGACTGAGCAATCAATCACCCTTGATACCAAGGGGCAGCAACCTCATTAACCCAATCTCATGTCAGCTCCTCTCCTTTGCTGCCTCACTCCCGTCCCTCGTTTCTGGTACCTGCAATGCTTGAATCCAAGAACCATCTCTCTGTGCAGTTTTCTAGTGTTGAAGCCACTGACAAAGAAGTAGGGCACAAGCTTGTGCCTCAGGCTCTGCTATCTGGGGAACACGGAGTAAGACAGGGTGCAGCTGTGGTTGGGCAGTGATTCAGTGGTGCTGAAGCCAAATGTTGCTTGGGATAGTAAAATTTAAGATCACCTCATACTTCGCAGCCTAGTAATTCCAGTTGTGTTTTGTTTTGTTTTTGTTTTCTGTTTTCTTTTTATCCTCACCCGAGGACATTTTTCCATTTTTTGTTCAGGTAGAGTGGGAGGGAGAGAGAGGAACAGAGAGCGAGAGAGAAACATCGATGTGAAAGGGACACATCGAGTGGCTGCCACCTGCACAACCGACCAGGGCCAAGGGACAAACTGCAACCAAGGTACGTGCCCTTAGCGGGAACCGAACCCGGGTCTCTCAGGACCGCAGGCCGACCTAACCGCTGAGCCAAACCAGCCAGGGCTCCAGTTGTGTTTTATTCACTCGATCAAAATATGGAATCCTAAATGCTCCTGAATGCAAGTCTCATATTTTCTGTAGACCAGACGTCTCCACCTGGATGCCTCTCACACACTTCCCATTCAATACAGGGGTGAGCACAAGTTGGTTTACAGTTGTGAGTACATGCAACAGTTTATTCTTTTATTATTATTTACTTATTAATTATTATTTATTTGTATTATGATGATGATGATTGTAATTATTTCATATCCTTACTTATGATTTATCTTTTAGGTAATAATGGCTGGAAATTTAACTTACTGTTGCCTACCCTTGTATGTCTACAACTGACCTCTTACTTTGGGCTGCTCAACCTTCCCTCGGACTGATAACATGATTCGTGTGATGTGTTTCCTGTTTCAGTTGTCATTTGTGTCCTACTCATTGTCCTAATCTGCCAGACTGGAAAACTCAAAGTCAGCCTTAATCCCTCCTTCCCTAGAATACTCCATGGCTCATCGCCTCCTCCTTGTTTCTGCCTCCTCCGTGTCCTCCACTGTCCTGTCCTGTGCTGGCCGAGGCTGCTGCTACTATTTGCTTGAAGTGTTGTGAAAGTCTCTTAACTGGTTTCCCTGCTTTAGTTTTTCTCCACTAAGGTCCATGTTGCCCCATCCCACCAGCCCCACTTCTGTGCAGTAGGTAGAATAATGTTTCATTCAAAGTCGTTTCATTATAATGTTGATAAGATGTTGAAAGAAATTATCTCTTGTTTATATAAACTAGCCTGTAGTAAAATTGGTTTTGTTATACATTGTTTAGCCCAGTTCCAAGAACCTATCAATGATAGTAAGTAAGGACTTAACTATTTTTTCATGAACCACAAGCTCTGAGATTTTAAGAATACAAAGTTACCCTTGAAAGTTCTTGACCATTTTGCCCTGTGAAATACTATAGAAAGTATTTTTGCAAACATACCAACAAACAAACATAAATGCATCTATTTTCTATCTCCCAGTAAGTCCAGCAAACTGGTTGTTCTTCTTGCATTAGAACAAATTCTTGTGTTCATGTTAAACACTCTCTGGAGTAGCTGAGTTGTGTTTAAGGGCCATGTTGAATGAAATACACATATGTTAAAAACAGTGGCCATCCTCAGTGAGGTGAGATGCTTGCATCATAAGAAGCACTTGAGATCTGAGACTGTTGAGAAAAAGAAATATTCCCAACACCGGTCTCACCTTCACTCTGGACATCCGCTTCTTGAGGGGAAAGGTAGGAAGAGCCAGCTGCTCTGCTTACTTGTTCTCTCTTGCTCTTTCTCACATTTTGCAGAGCTTAGTTTATTGGGATAATGTAAAGAAACATGTGGTGTGACTACACTGTTGACATTGGGATGAGGTAAATGCATGTGTTAGTGTGACATCCGCAGACCCACTGAGGTGTCCTACGCATAGTAGGCATTCAACAAATGACTACACATGACAGTAAATTTGAATTAAAACAAAAACAAACACATAATTCTAGTCCTGGTCCTTGCATAGAAGACAGTGTGGTTTGGGCCAGTCATTTCACCATTCTATGAGAATTCATAAACACATATAACTGAATTATTTATCCCAAGTCACTTCGTCTTGCTTGTGCACGCACACACACGCACACACACACACACACAGTATTACTAATAACTATGTTTATATGAGCTATTTTGTACCAGACCTGAATTTTTTCATAAGTTGTTTATAATTAAACACACACTGATTAACCCTAGGAACGGTTACACAGGTGTGTATTCTTCAGTCTTTTTTGGTTATAAAACCAAGCCCTGGCCGGTTTGGCTCAGCGGTTAGAGTGCCGGCCTGCGGTCCTGAGAGACCCGGGTTCGGTTCCCGCTAAGGGCATGTACCTCGGTTGCAGTTTGTCCCCGGCCCTGGTCGGTTGTGCGGGTGGCAGCCACTCGATGTGTTCCTTTCACATCGATGTTTCTTTCTCTCTCTCTGTTCCTCTCTCTCCCTCCCACTCTACCTGAACAAAAAAATGGAAAAATGTCCTCTGGTGAGGATAAAAACAAAACAAACAAACAAACAAAAAACCAAGAGCATCATTCTATAAGTGTCCACTAATACCATTTCTTAGTGGTAGACAGCATTAACAAGCTTTTGTTTTAACAGGTAGATTTGTATTGACGAACCGCAACTTGTTGAATCCAAGACAATCTGCCATTAAGACAAACAAATATTTTAAGAATTAGGAAAGCAAAATGTATTTCCAAGTAATGAGTAACCCGATATTCATTTTATACTTACTGAAAAAGGTTTTCCACTCTCAGACCACTTCTTAAAATCACATATTACTCTTCTGCACACATAGAGAGAAAATGTAAGTGAAATAGATTAGTTACAGTTTTCCTAAACATGCTATACGTTTAGAGGTAGAATCTTCTGGATTACTTTCCTACTCAGAATATATGTAGTGCACATTTATAAAGGCTGTCCTTTGTACATCAACAGCATCGCGATGCAGCATTTCTTAGAAGAATATATCAAAGAATGAAACCACTGGTCTTGGGTTCTTAAGTCTGCTTTGCAATTATGTAGCATTAGCTGACCTTTGACTTCAGCTTTGGAGATGTTGCTCCATACATCTGATTCATCACCTCCTCAGTCCTTCCCTATCAGCAGTTAGTTTCTAAGAGTTATAAAAACAGTTCCACTGTTTTCTATACTTGCCATTTTCCTCCCAGTCCCCTATGCCTGTTTTGCAGTTTTGATGCTGGCATTTTTTATGTTCACACATACACAATGATAAGTACACTGAGACAACATTTCTGTTAAGTCACTGTTGATTATAAAGCACACCCCATTTCAAAAATGTTAAAATGTTGGGGAAGGGAGAAGAGCATCTTAGAACTGATGAAATGTGCTCATGGCAAGGTCACAGGCCAAGGAGTCTTTGCATTAGAATTCCAGATTTAAAGAGGAGAAAACTGTCTCAGAGAGAGCAGGTAATTTGCCTACGGCCACATGGTCCCAAATGATTCCAAAGCAGCCTCTACATTATTGCTCTGCCTCTGCTCCAAATCCTAACCAGCCTGCAGGTTAGTTTTTACCCTAAATCAACTCTTTGTCCCCTTATTTTTGTACCTTTAGTGGGGTCATCAGTCATCACCACCATAGTAACTGGTCACCACAGAGACTTCAGTAAGTGTTGTTGCCATTTCCCCCAGTGTCTCTGCAGCCTCCCCTGTTTATTAGTCTAGTTAACAAGAGACCTTTAGTCTCCAAGAAACCAGATGAAACAAATAACATCACACAGCCAAAATTAAGACATTTTTACCAGAGAAGACTGAAACACAGCAGTTTCAATTGACCAAAGATTTGGCAACATATTTTATGGGTTTCATTGTGCACCATTCGAATTGTTGGCAACCAATGAAACCAAGTGCAAAATTCCAATTATTGCCTCATTTTTACCTAAACTCTACATTTTTCTCTAGTTTCCCCTTAATTGTAATACTTTCATTATACATCTGAAAATCTGGTATAGATTTAAGTATTTCCAAATAACATCAAGGTTTTCTGTTAACTTGCTCTACTTTTTTTTGTATAGCTTGATCATTGTTGGCAAACTTTATGTGTTAGCTTTCATAGTGCTGGTTGATCCTTCATCCACTGGGCTGTCTGTAGTACATACGAGGTCATCCCCAGGAGGCATCTACTGGGTGTTTCCTATATACACCCAGCAACACACATAGGGTGGGATAAACTCCCACCCTACTTCCGAGAAGGAAATACCTTTTGTTGTTTGACATGCTATAGGACTTGGGCCTCTGTTTTAACAACCATAGTGATGGGCAAAACTGTGGAATTGAAGCCACTAGAAGCATAAAGTAGATTAACACAGATAGGAAAAGACATCAAGCTGCTCTAAGAATGAAAAATCTGCAAAGAGTGATAAAAAGAGATTATGCACCAGCTAGAATTTTGAGGAAGATACAGAAAAGCGCTAACAAGCTACTACTAGGACATGGGACTTTAAGTAGAGAATGATGACGACGTAATGAGAATTTTTAGAAAGTTTTACATTTATCAGACTGTGAGATGTCATTCCTTCCCTTTGCTGAATCTTTAAAAAATACTTTAGTAAAAAAAAAAAAAAAACATTATTTTTCAAGACTTTGGAGGGTTCAGATTTAAATGTTCTTTGGAAGGAATGCTTTACTTAAAAAAAAAAAAAAAAAGACTTTCAACAAGAGCTAGAAGGCCCTTACTTATGTTACAATGTAGAACCTCGTGATTCTTGTGCCGTTTTCTGATGGCACACTGAACCGGGGACTTCCAAGACCTGGCACCGTTCCACTCCTCCTGGAATAGCTGAAGATGAATGACTGTCCACACCTGAGGCTGTCTTCTTTTCCAAGGCCAGGTAACAAATCTCCCATGTTCAAAACAGAAGTAGTGAAAGGAAACAGACACAGAGCAAGGGAGATGGCATTAAATAATCTCTGTGCTCCATCTTCTGAACAGTACAGGACCGGAAGCAGCGACCCTTCCCTGACTTCAGTGAACCCGCTCAGTAAAATTCCGGCAGAGGTGAGAATGCATGGAGTTCTTTGTGCTTTCTTTAAATCATAGGAAAAATAGGAGCTCAGATGGAACCTCTATTACAAATATTGGACAAGCCAAACATATTAACAATAAAGTTCTCAAATATTTTGCCAACCTCATTTTTTCAGAGGTTAGTTTAACACTCCTCTCTCCTACCCTCTGATGTTATTGTAAGTGCTAAGTAACACTTCATTACATAAATATGGCCTGCCAGGTCTAATTGCTATGTGCAAAATTTGCTAAATCACAAAGTAAGGGTACATATGAAGCTGCTTATAGAAAATTGCAAAGTATTTAAGTGATGGGAAGAGAATGTTATGATTGGCAAAAACATACATTTACTCTACCTAAAATTGAAGAGGCTATGTAAACAAAGTCAAGTTTCCATACACAAATGATCTTTCCCCCCAAATTTTGTAAGTAACACCAAAAATGAAAAGAACAGTCATGAAAAGTGATCCCTGTGAGACAATGTATGACATGGCATAATGTAACATGTAAATATCATTTTTTGTTAGACCACAGTCAAACAGAGCTCTGAAAGAGTCTGATCTTGAATTTCATTCTCCATTTATTACTGCACAGTTTCTACTGAAACTTTTTAACCGTGAATAAAGCATGGAAATAATTACGTTTGAAATGACAGTCATTACCACTCTCAGAGGGCTAAGTTCTCCTTCCTAATTCCTGGAAATCTCTATTTCCCTCAGAAATTCAAAGATGCTTAGGCTCCTAAACAGTGGCATTAGTTCAATAACAGGCCAGGAGCAAATGAGAGTTCATTCATGGAACTTTCCTGCAAGGATTTGTGTGTATTTTTAGAGAAAGTACTAACGTGTTCTTTAGGAATGACATCAACTTCAGGGTTGGTCTATTTCAGGGTTTAGCCTGATTTCCACCCCAGAGCTCCTATTTGTTGCTAAGATATACATCCTTGTATTTTAACCCACAAAACAATTATACTTATAGTCACACTACCTTTATAACTTAGGCTACAACCTATTATGCTGAGATTGGCACACACTCTTGCAAACTACAACTTCCAGGTTTGTTTATTGTTGTTTTTTCTGCCAAATGTCTCGCAGACATCGAGAAACCAACACTACTTGCTTGGCCTCTACTTAATGGGAAAATAATCCATCCCTAGGAATTTCCTTGAAAGGATTGCTCCTTCAATCAGGCATGTGTTCCTTCCAAGAGTGATCCCTACAGTGGTGAGACACTTGCTTCTCTAGCAGTAGTGGAACAATTTCGGGACACATTTGGAGACTAATGTCCTGTCCTTGGATTGGGTAAGTAATGATACTGGAAGCAGCATAATTAACTCCTTGTAGCATAGTTAACTCGTTGAATCATAGTGAGAATTTCTAAATAACGAAATGATTAAGTATGCCACCTAACATTTATGATCACAAGATTAAGCACAGGGAGTTTTATTGATGACATTACAATTGGCTTTCATCACAACCGACTATTAAAATTTGAGTTTCAAAAGCTATGTAATTTGCATAAATTACATGACTGATAAATAATGGACCCAGAATTTGAACCCAGATTATTGTGTCAGAAGGGGGGAAACTTTATATATGTATATATAAATTTATATGTGTTATATATTATATACATATATATGTATTTATGTAAACATAATTTTTCATAAAACCAATTATTGAAATATTTCCATTTTGAAGTAGCAAGTCAGTTAAAAATTCTACGTAGGTGAAAATTTGTCATTCTATATGTTTTTGCTATAATTCTTTCCTTCCTTTCTAAAAAGCTAAAAGTCAAATTTATTGTGAAAATCATCATTGTTTATGACACCGCTGGGAGTCAGGTTTTTTTCTTTTTCTTTTTCCTGATTTAAAAGAAAAAAAAAATAGGCTTC
This sequence comes from Molossus molossus, assembly GCF_014108415.1. Lineage (NCBI taxonomy): Eukaryota > Metazoa > Chordata > Mammalia > Chiroptera > Molossidae > Molossus > Molossus molossus. Next base: position 68,172,549 of record NW_023425349.1, on the reverse strand, counting down.
GGCCGGTTTGGCTCAACAGTTAGAACATTGGCCCACAGACCAAAGGGTCTCGGGTTCCATTCCCAGTCAAGGGCATGCAGGTTTGATTGCTGGCCCTGGTGGAGGTCATGTAGGAGGCAACCAATCAATGTGTCTCTCTCACAATGATGTCTCTCTCTCTCTGTCCCTCCCTTCCACTCTATCTAAAAAACAATGTAAAAATATCCTTGGGTGAGGACTTAGAAACAAAAAAAAGAAACAGCGCATAGAAAGCCTCTGGAACCTCACACATCTTCTACTAACCTGCGGTGAAAGGGCACTCACTCATACACAAAGGTCACTGTGGTGTCATTTGTCTTCTCAGGACAATCTGATTGCTTTTGCTCTCTTCCAGTTACTGAAGTGAATATTTATACTAAAGGAATATCTAAATTACATGTTCTAGGAATCTCAGCTTAGACAGAATAAAGACGGCATGGCATTTCAATGCCATGGGAAAAGAATGGCTACTTTATCAAATAATAATTTTATAATTGCCTATCCAACTAAAATAATATTTTTAATTGACTATCCACCTACTTCACTGTATATAGACACCCAAACAAGCAACAAATCCAAATGAATGACAGATGTAAATGCTAACAAAATTATAAGAAGAAAATTTAGAAAAATATTTTATATGATGCAGGAGTGAAATATTTTAAGCAACTCAAAGGACTAAGAAGCTATAAAAGAAACAAATTTTTCTATGTCAAAATTGAAATTAGTGCCCTGGCTGGTTTGCTAAGTGGTTAGAGCGTCAACCTGCAGTCCAGAGAGATCCGGGTTCGGTTCCCGCTAAGGGCGCGTACCTCGGTTGCAGTTTGTCCCCGGCCCTGGTTGGGTCGTGCGGGTGGCAGCCACTCGATGTGTCTCTTTCACATCAATGTTTCTCTCTCTCTCTTTCTCTCTCTCCCTCCCACTCTATCTGAACAAAGCATGGAAAAATGTCCTCAGTTAAGGATAAAATAAATAAATAAATAAATAAATAAAAAGACAAAGTTTTCAAAAAAAAATTGAAATTACTGTATGAAAAAGTACGCTTCATATAAAATCTAATGATAAATTGTAAACTGAGAGACAATATTTGTAATATATATCACAAAACATTCAGCCAGTTATTTTTATAGACAAACAAAGCACTTACGAGTTTGTAAGAAAGAGACAATGTAATAGAAATGTGGAAGGTAATGATTAGGAAATTTATAGCATAGTAACAAGATCCTCAACGTGACCTGAGCACGGAAAAATAAAATACTCGGAGGCTAGGGAATGATCAGATCCCCATCTGCGAGGAACATAAGTGACTGAGAACTAGCTGTTGACTGCATCCAGGACGGCCAAGCTTCCCATGCAGCTGCCAGTCCAAGACGGAGCCACAGCGGAGATGCTGATGTGACGTAAGCTCATTCCTGCGACACGCAGACCCCCCTGACCAGTCACTGGCTGGAGGATTTCCCATTAAAATATTGGTAATAAACAAGTGGGTTAGTGGACACTTTAAAGTAGTAATTTCTTTAACATCACATATATACTATAGATTTTCTTTTGCACATGTGGTGTATTTTACAGTTAAAAAATAAAGAATGAGACATTTTTTACCCTTTACTAATTAGTAACACTTTTATTAATTGCTGATGAGTATACGAATTGCTACAATCTTTTTGCAAAGTAATCTAACATCATCTGTTAAATTCAAAGTACACATAATGTTGATTCAGCAATGTCACACTAGGAATCAATCCTGAAAAAGTGAAAGTGTTCACACATGAGGCTGGTGTGCGTGAGCTTGGGCTCCTGCACAGGGTTATTACCACAACACCCACCACGGCCAGAATCTGGAATCACCCTGACTATCCCTAAATAGAATGGTTGAATAAATCATGGAATATCCATACTATGTAGTATTATGTGGCTATTAAAATGTTAAGTTACAGTTTTATATGTTAACCTGGAAGGCTTTCCATGTTATATTAAGTGGAGAAAAGTCGCAGAGAAATATAAATAGGGCCATCTTGTTTCTTTAAAGAAATAGGAAAACTTCTGCATATTTAATAAACATATTTTCTATGAGCACAGAGAAATGTACAAAAGGTTATATACATACTAAACTGTTAAACTGTGCTTAGCTCTGTGGGGGTTGAAATGAGAGAGGTAATAAGAGAAATTATTAACATTTCGTTATATACCTTTATATTATTTGACTTATTTAAACTAGTATCCACTATATTTATAATTTAGAAAATTTGTAAGTAATTTTTTAAATTAATTGTTAGTTACACAGTTTTATCTTGTTCTTATGTCCTATTAAAAAATCAGAGGAGGACAAAGGAGGTCAAATACATGGTGACGGACGGAAACTAGATTTCAAGTGGTGAGGACACAATAGAGTATACAGATGTTGTACAATGAAGTTGTACACCTGAACTTTATATAATGTTATTAAAGAATGTTACCGCTATAAATTTAATTTAAAAATGTTAAAGATTAAATTTAAAGAGACCCTTTGAACTAAATTTTGTCATATTTCTGATAGGCGCTCCATTCTCTCTCCAGATGGGAATGGGAAGTGGGGAAAAGCCTGAAGGAGCTGGATGGTCATAAGGAACTTTGTTATATTATCAGAAAAGCCAGGAATACCTGGGACATCAGAAGCACATATGTCATAATGTAATTCCAAATCATTTTTCAAAGCCCAACACAAGGAAATCTGATTAAAATAGCCAAGAATTGAAATACCAGACATTCTAATTTATGAAAAAAAAAAAAAAAGCTCTCATTACAGCCCTTGATTAGAAAATCCTTCATGTTCCTGCTTGGTAAGTGATAGTTTCAAAGAAGCCTCCCAGAGGAGGCTGTCGCCCGCTGCCCCACCCTTCAGCGCCCACCGTGGAGAGCCATTCTCTTGAAGCCCTCCTTCCATTATCTATCCCCCCTGAAATCACCACACTTGGCACAGAAGGTCAAAGGAGCCTTCAGCTCTTCTCCATGGTGAGCCAGGGTCATCTGCCTTTGGTGGATCATTTCACAGCGAGTTTCTCATTTGGGTCACATTAAAGAGATCAGAGAATGAAGAAAATCCCACATCTGTGAACTATTTGGCATAATTTGCTTGTTTTTCCTATAATTAAAGCCACAGACCATACAAATCTTAATAACTCAAAATCCTAATTATTTTGGTTGCATCATTTTAATTGATTATTTTCGAGTCATGTGCTGTTTGAGAATTTACATCCACCGATTCCCATTCTTCACTCACTCACTGATACAAGAACTACTTTCCAACACATAACGCTCCAGGCCCTCTCCTAAACACTGGCAATAGAATCATTAACAAGGCAGACACAGCCCCTTCCTCTTGAGGTTTTCAGCTTAGAAAATAAGAATTGACTGAGAAGGAAAACGATAATACATAACAACACGCCCCTTTGAAGCCAACGTAGCCATCACAGGGTAGAAGCTGGGGCTGCATAAACCCTAAAATTCTTTCCACTCGGAGATTCTCATGGCAGAGTAAACACAGCACTGAATTTTCTCATTTTTAATGTGAACATCAGTATTTCAAAAGACCTATAGTTGGATCTGTTAGTTAAAAGTACTAAATTGAATACCAATATTGGTAAGGGTCCAAGTTCTGGTTTGAATTTCCTAACCTAATATTGGCAGTTGGAGTTTAAATTTTCTGACTTAATTTCAGAAATAAAAGCAAGCACAGGATGAATTTGTATATAAATGAGATAAAATGTTAACATGAAAATATAGTAGAGACCATTTCAAGTACTGGATCATATACTGAAGTAGAGAAGTAGTATACCAAGAGAGTAAATTTTAAAATGTTATTAATATAACAATATCTAAACTATAAAAAACCATGCCCCATTGCATATAAGAATAAATTGCCTAATTCCTTCCATCTTGAGGTGTGAGCATTGTATTACTAACCCTTTTAAAATGAGAATTTATGCCTTACATAATTGTAACCTGATCTTTTTTATTTCTTCTCGGGCACTTTACCTACTTACAGATGTCCTTCATAGCAATAATATTTATATTACTTGGGCCTACACCATGGTTTTCAAATGAATTTTCTTTTTGCTTTGGGAGTTGTCCATGTTGGTTTTTCTGAGAAACTCCCTAGTTTGAAGGTCAAGGAGTACAAAAATAATAAAGCCAAATAAAAATATCAGATGGTTTTCTGTGTTATTCTAATTATTCTTACCTTGGATCCAGTGACATTTTAAGATAATATTTATCAATTGGTCCTCCCAAGAGCTAATGATAAGAATGACAACAGCTGACATTTATCGAATGCTAAACATGTGCCTGGTGCTGCTCTATGAGCTTGGTATACATTGTCAGATTTATCTTCCTAACAGTCTACGAGGAAGGTAATTGTATAATCTCCCTTCTACAGATGAGTAACCTGAGACAAAGAAAGGTTAGGCAACTTTTCCAGGGATCTTGATGAGTGAGGAGTAAAGCTATAATGTGAAACCAAGTAATTTGACAAGTCTTTTGCCTGTTTTTCTATGGTTGTTCATTTTTTGCTCATTGATTTTTGGAAATATTTATATATTCTGAATATGATCCTTTGTCAGATAAACATACATATCGCAATGATGATATCTTACTCTGTTTTGCCTTTTCAGTCTTATAATGATGTCTTGATGAGGAGAAGTGCACATATATATTAATCCTCACCCAAGGATATGTTTATTGATTTTAGAGAGAGAGGAAGGGGGAGAGAGAGCCAGAAAGAGAAAGAGAGGAATGTTGATACAAAAGAGAAGCATTGATTGGTTCATCCCGTATGTGCCTCAGATCGGGGATTGAACCCGCAACCCAGGTATGTTCCCTGACCAGGAATTGAACCCACAAACTTTCGGGATACAGGATGATGTTCCAACCAACTGAGCCACCTAGCCAGGGCCAGAAGTACTTATATTTTTAACTATCACACTATACTTCTTCAATCCTTCATAAGGATAATAATTTTTATTTTATTTATTTATTTAGTTTTTTGTTACAGATGTTTCTCCTTTTTTCCCCCATTGACACCCTCCTCCCAATCTCGCCCCACCCCCAGCATTATTGTCTGTGTCCTTGTTTATGCATACATGTGTATAAGTTCTGTGGTTTCTCTCTTCCCTCCCCCCACATCCACCTCTTCTGAGGTTTGTCAGTCTGCACCCCACTTCCATGTCTCTGGGTCTATTTTTTTCCTCAGTTTGTTTTGTTCACTATGTTCCACAAATAAGTGAGATCATGTGATATTTGTCTTTCTCTGATTGGCTTATTTCGCTTAGCTAATACTCTTAAGGTCCCTCCATGTCATCTCAAAGGGTAAGAGGTCTTTCTTTCTTACAGCTACATAATATTCCATTGTGTATATGTACCACCGCTTTTTTATCCACTCATCTACTAATGGACACTTGGGCTGTTTCCAGATCTTAGCAATCGTAAATAATGGTGCTATGAACATAGGGGTACATATATGCTTTCTGATTGGTATTTCAGGCTTCTTAGTGTACAGTCCTAGAAATGGGATCACTGGACCAAAAAGCAGTTCAATTTTCAATTTTTTGAGGAAACACCATATTGTTTTCCATAGTGGCTAGACCAGTTTGCATGCCTACCAGCAATGTACTAGAGTCCCCTTTTCTCCACACCCTTGCCAACATTTGTTGTTTGATTTGTTCATGGCAGCCATTCTGGCATGTGTGGGGTGATACCTCATAGTCGTTTTTTTTGTTTGTTTGTTTGTTGTTTTTTTCATCTCTCTGATGATTAGTGACATTGAGCATTTTTTCATATGTCTCTTGACTATTTGTATGTCCTGTTTGGAGAGGTGTTGTCTATTTAGGTCCTTTGCCCATTTTTTAATTGCATTCTTTGTCTTCCGTTTGTTGAGTTATATGAGTACTCTATATATTTTGGAAATTAGCCCCTTATCTGATTGATTGTTCGCAATTATGTTCTCCCATACAGTGGGTTCCCTGTCCATTTTGACGGTTGTTTCTTTTGCTGTGCAGAAGCTTTTTAGTTTAATGTAGTCCCATGTGTTCATATTTTCCTTGGTTTCTATTGCCTTAGTCATTGTATCAGTAAAAATTCTGCTGTGTTTGATGTCTGAAATTTTGTTGCCTACATTTTCTTCTAGGATTTTTATGGATGTACAAGTCACATTTAAGTCTTTGATCCATTTTGAGTTTATTCTTGTATATGGTGTAAGTTGGTGGTCTAGCTTCATTTTTTGGCATGTAGTTGTCCAATTTTCTCAATACCATTTATTGAAGAGGCTGTCTTGACTCCACTGTATGCTCTTGCCACCTTTGTTATTAAGCATAATAACTTGGGTCAATTTCTGGGTTCTCTGTTCTGTTCCATTGATTTATATGCCTGTTCTTGTGCTAGTACCAGGCTGTTTTGATTACAGTACTTTGTAGTATAACCCGATATCTGGTATTGTGATCCCTCCTACTTTGTTCTTCTTTTTTCAAGATTGCTGTAGCTGCCCTGGCCAGTTTGGCTCAGCGGTTATAGCATTAGCCCGCACACCTATGAGTCACAGGTTCGATTCCGGTCAAGGGTATGTACCTGGGTTGAGGTTTCTCCTCGGCCCTAGTCAGTCATGTGGGAGGCAACCAGTCAATGTGGCTCTATCACATCAACATTTCTCTCTGTCTCTCTCTTTCCTTCCTACTGATAATAAGTAGAAAAATATCCTCGGGTGAGGAATAAAAAAAAAAAAAAGATTGCTATAGCTATTCTGGGTCTTTTTTGCTTCCCTATAAACTTTTGGAGTAGTTGTTCTAGTTCGGTGAAATATATCATTGGTATTTTTTTTTTAATTTTTTTAATATTGATTTTTAGAGAGAGAGAGAGAGAAAGAGATAGAAACATTGATGAGAGAGAACACCGATTGGCCGCCTTCTGCATGCCCCCAATGGGGATCAGACCGACAACTTTGGCATGGGCCCTGATCAGGAATCAAACCAGTGACCTCTTGGTGCATGGCTCGACACTCAACCACTGAGGTGCAATGGCTGGGCATGTCGTTGGTATTTTGATGGGGATTGCAATAGATTGCTTTTGGTAATATGGATATTTTAATGATGTTAATTCTTCCAATCCATGAACAGGATATATGATTCAACTTTTTTATATCTTCCTCTATTTCTTTTTTCAGTGACCTGTAGTTTTCTGCAAATAGGTCCTTTACTTCTTTGGTTAAGTTTATTCCTAGGTATCTTAATTTTTTTGCCTTATAGGTAAATGGGGTTGCTTGTTTAGTTTCTCTTTCATTGAGTTCAGTGTCGGTGTACCAGAATGCTGTCAATTTCTTGACATTAATTTGTATCCTGCTACTTTGCCAAACTCATTTATTATATCTAGTAGATATATATTTTTTATTTTTTTATCCTCACCTGAGGATTTTTACATTTTTATCTTCAGATAGAGCAGGAAGGAGAGAGGGAGGAAGAGAGAGAGAGAAACATTGACATGAGACACATCGAGTGGCTGCTACCCACACAACTCCAACCAGGGCCGGGGACAAACTGCAACTGAGGTACATGCCCTTAGCAGGAACCAAACCTGAGTCTCTCTGGTCCGCAGGCTAATGCTTTAACTGCTGAGCCAAACCAGCCAGGACAAATCTAGTGAATTTCTTTTGTTTTTTTAATCCTCACCTGAGGACATTTATGCATTTATCTTCAGATAGAGCGGGAGGGAGAGAGGGGGAAAGAAAGAGAGAGAGACAAACATCGATGTGAGAGAGACACATCGAGTGGCTGCCACCCACACGACCCCAACCAGGGCCAGGGACAAACTGCAACTGAGTTATATGCCTTTAGCAGGAACCGAACCCGGGACAGTCTGGTCCACAAGCCGACGCTCTGACTGCTGAGCCAAACCAGCCAAGGCCAAATCTAGTAGATTTCTGATGGAGTCTTTAGAGTTGTCTATGTACAGTATCATATCATCTGCAAATAATAACAGTTTCACTTCCACCTTTCCAATTTGGATTCATTTTATGATTTCTTCATGTCTAATACCTGTGGCTAAGACTTCCAGTACTATGTTGAATAAGAGTGGCAAGAGTGGGCATTCTGTCTGGTTCCTGTTCTTAAGGGAAATACTTATAGTTTTTGTCCATTGAGTATGATGCTGGCTGTAGGGTTTTCATATATTGCCTTTATTATGTGAAGGTATAATCTCTATTCCCACATTGCTGAGCGTTTTTATAAAAAATGGGTAATAGATTTTGTCGAATGCTTTTTCAGCATCTATTAATATGATCATATGGTTTTTGTTGTTTTTGGGTTTTTTGTGTTTTTTTTTATCCTCACCCGAGGACATTTTTTTTCATTTTTTGTTCAGATAGTGTGGGAGGGAGAGAGAGGAAGAGAGAGAGAGAGAGAGAGAGAGAGAGAGAGAGAGAGAAATTGACATGAAAGGGACACATCGACTGGCTGCCACCCACATGACCAACCAGGGCCAGGGACAAACTGCAACCAAGGTACGTGTCCTTAGCAGGAACCAAACCCAGGTCTCTCTGGACTGCAGGCCGACGCTCTAACCACTGAGCCAAACCGGCCAGGACACTCATATGGTTTTTATCTTTCATTTTGTTTATATGGTGTATCACATTTATTGATTTGTGGATATTGTACCATCTCTGCATCCCTGGGATGAATTCCACTTAGTCATGATGAATAATTTTTCTGATGCAGTGCTAGATCTGATTTGCTAATATTTTGTTCGGGATTTTAGTATCTATGTTCATCAGGGATATTGGCCTGTAGTTTTCTTTCTTTGTAGTGTCTTTATCTAGTTTTGGGAATTAGAGTTATATTGGCCTCAAAATGAGTTTGGAATTTTTTCTTCTTCTTGGATTTTTTGGAATACTTTGAGGAGAATGGGTGTTAGATCTTCTTTGAATATTCAATAAAACTCCCCAATGAAGCTGTCCAGGCCTGGGCTTTTGTTTGCTGGGAGTTTCTTGATTACATCTTCAATTTCCTTAGTTGTTATTGGTCTATTCAAGTTTTCTATCGCTTCCCAGTTCAGTTTTAGGAGACTATATGTTTCTAAAAATTTGTCCATTTTGCCTAGATTGTCCAATTTGTTGGCGTATAGTTGTTCATAGTATGTTTTAATGATCCTTTGTACTTCTGTGGTATCATTTGTTACTTTTCCTCTTTTGTTTCTGGTTTTGTTTATTTGGGTCTTTTCTTTTTGTTTCTTGGTGAATCTATCTATGGGCCCATCAATCTTGTTTATCTTTTCAAAGAACCAGTGCTTTGTTTCATTGATTTTTGGATTTTTTTTTAGTCTCTATGTCACTTATTTCTCTTCTGACATTTACTATTTCTTTCTTTCTATTTGCTCTCAGTTTTTCTTTTTGTTTACTTTCTAGTTTTTTGAGTTATAGGGTTAGAAAGTCAATTCGAAATTTTTCTTGTTTTTTTTTTTTTAATCCTCACCCAAGGACATTTTTGCATTTATCTTCAGATAGACTGGAAGGGAGAAAGCAAGGAAGAGAGAGAGAAGAATCGATGTTAGAGAGACACATCGACTGATTGCCACTCTCAAGACCCCAAATGGGGCCGGGGATGAACCGCAACCAAGGTATGTGCCCTTAGTAGGACCTGAACCCAGGACTGTCTGGTCCATAGGCCGACACTCTAACTGCTGGGGCAAACTGGCCAGGGCAAAATTTTTCTTGTTTTTTGAAGTAGGCCTGTAGTGCTATGAACTTCCCTCTCAGGACTGCTTTCACTGTGTCCCATAGATTTTGTGTTGTTGTGTGTTAGTTTCCATTGGTTTCCAGGAATTTTTAAATTTCTTCCTTGATCTCATTAGTAACCCATTTGTTGTTTTATATCATGCTATTTAGCCTCCATGTGTTTGAATGTTTTTGATTGTTTTTATTGTAATTGATTTCTAGTTTCATGCCATTGTGATCTGAGAAGATGCTTGATATGATTTCAATCTTCTTGAATCTGTAGATACTTACTTTGTGTCCTGATACTTGGTCTATATTTGAGAAATCCTGTGTGCACTTGAGAAGAATGTACATTCTGCAGGTTTGGGGTGACATGTTCTGTAAATATCAATTAAGTCCAGCTGATCTAGTCAGTCATTTAAGGACAGTGTGTTCCTGTTAATTTTTTGTCCAGAAGATCTATCCAGTGGTGTCAATGGGGTGTTAAAGTCACCCACTATGATTGTATTGCTATTGATCTCTCCTTTGAAGTCTTGCAGAAGTTTTTAAACATATTTTGGTGCTCCTGTGTTTGGTACATATATGTTTACCAGGGTTATATCCTCTTGTTTGATTGTTCCTTTTAATATTATGTAGTGACCTTCTTTGTCTCTTATTATGGCCTTCATTATGAAGTCTGTCTTATCAGATATGAGTATTGCTACACCAGCTTTTTTTTATTTCCATTTGCCTGGAAAATTTTTTTCATCCCTTCACTTTCATCCTGTGTGAGTCTTTTGTTGTGAGGTGGGTCTCTTGTAGACAGCATATATGTGGGTCATGTTTTCTTATTCAATCAGCTACCCTATGTCTTTTGATTGGGGCAATTAAGCCATTTGCACTCAAGGTTATTATCTATAGATATTTATTAGTTGCCATTTTTATTTTATGCCTGCATTCCTCTCTCACTTTCTCTTTCTCTTTCTCTCTCTTTCTCACTCTCTCTCATTTCTTCTTCTTCTTACAGCAGTCCCTCTAGCATTTCTTGCAGTACTGGTTTGGTGGTGATAAATTCCTTTAGCTTTTGTGTTGTTTTGTTTTGTTTTTGTCTGTGAAGCTCTTTATTTCACTTTCAATTTTGAATGATAGCCTTGCTGGATAGAGTAGTTTTGGATTCAGACCCTTGCCTTGCATTACTTTGTACACTGCATACCACTCCTTTCTGGTCTTCAGTGTTTATATTGAGAAATCAGCTGACAGTCTAATGGGAGCTCCCTTGTAGGTAACTTTCTGTCTCTCTCTTGTTTCCTTTCAGATTCTTTCTTTGTCTTTAATGATTTTCATTTTAATTATGATGTGTCTAGCTGTGTTTTTGGGTTCTTCTTGCTTGGTATTCTGTGATTCCTGGATTTGTGTGACTTTTTCCTTCACCAGTTTAGGGAAGTTTTCTGTCATTATTTCTTCAAAAAGGTTCTCTGTTCCTTTCTCTGATTCTTCAACTTCTGGTACCCCTATGATGCAATTGTTGTTATGCTGTATGTTGTCCCAAAGCTCCCTTAAACTCTTCTCCTGTTTTTAAAATTTTTTTACCCATTTGTTGCTCTGTTTGGGTGTTTTTTTTCTACCTTGTCTTCTAACTCATTGATTTGGTCTTCAGCTTCTTCTAATTTACTATTAAATCCTCTTAGGGTATTTTTCATATCATTGATGTTCTTTATTTCCTCTTGATTTTTATTCATAGCTTCTACCTCTTCTATTGAGCTGATGTATTTCCCACTAAGCTCTTTATAATTCTTATTAAGTTGCTTGCGGTCCTCACTGAATTGTTTGAGCACCCTTAAAATCATTGCTTTGAATTCTTTGACAAAGTGCTTTCTTCCATTTCATGTAGTTCTTTTTCTGGTGATTCCTCCTTTTCTTTCATTTGGGTGTTATTTCTTTGTCTCCCCATTTTAGATGTCTCGTAGTTCTAGACCTGGTGAGGGTTGTTGGGATGTGTAGGCAGGTCAGTGTGTATCAAATAAGGCTGCTGTGCCTCCCAGACTGTTCTAGTGCCTGGTGCCTCTTGCCTGCTGTAGATGCATTGAGGACTGGCGGCTGGTATTGGTCTGTCCTGGTAGGCACTGCTGCAGGCCCCACTGAAGCCACACTCCCCACCAGTGCCACAGTCTGCTGTATCGCACAGGCCCCACAGAAGCCACGCTCCCTGCCAGTGCCACAGGCAGCTATATCGTGCGGGCTTGACTGAAGCTGTGGTCCCTGCTGGTGCCACAGGCTGCTGTATTGAGTGGACCCCACCAGTACCGCAGGCAGCTGTATCACCTAGGCCCCACTGGAGCCCCAGATCCTGCCCCTGGTGGCTGGGAAGCACTGCTGCCTAGTGGGGCTCAGCTCCTGCTCAGCCTCTGCTGATGCTTTTGGGGAGGGGTCTCAGCTGCCCATCTGTACTGCTGCTGCCTGGGGATGGATGTCTGCTCCCAACTCTCTGTTGCTGGGGGTGTGTCTTGGCTCTGATTGGGCTTCTGATGTGGAGGATGGTGCTGGGCTCCCAGCCACTTGCAACTTTGGAAGCAGGCACCTTGACAGTGCTGCTACTGTGCACTGGTATGTGTGGACACAGCGGGGTCCACTGGTTAGATAGTGCAAGGTGCACTGGTGGGCTCAGGTTGCTGGGCCCTAGCTGCTCCTGTTACCTCCTCCCAAAAAAGACAGGGGATCTTCCAAAATGTTGTGGCTTCCTGGCCGCACAGGGAGAAGCACCCTGATGAGCTGCTTACTGCAGTAGCTGGTTGCTCCCTGTCCACAGCATAGGAACCTTCTTCCCCATGTTTCTGCACTGCTTGAGGTTGCTCGTCCACACTCACATCCACTCACATTCGCTCACTCTCTCACACACTCACCCTCCCTCCAGTTCTGCCTGCTGCCATCTTTTCGGGACTAAAATCAAGGATAATAATTTTTAGTATCACCATAATAATGGATATCTTAGGAAGCCTTGTCTTTCATTGACATTTTATTTTATTTTTATAGTTTTTGGAGAGAGAAGAGAGAGAGAGAAACATCAATTTGAGAGCACATCGATTGGCTGCCTTTCACATGCCCCTGACCAGGAATCCAACTGGCAACGCTTCAGTGTACAGATGATAACCAACCAACCAAGCCATGCTGCCCAGGGCTTTCACTGACATTTTATTTTACTTATTTATTTATTTATATTTTTACCCTCACCCGAGGATAATTTTTTTTTTTTTTTTTTTGCATTTATCCTCAGAGCAGGAGGGAGAGAGGGAGGAAGAGAGAGAGAAGAAAACATCGATGTGAGAGAGACACATCAAGTGATTGCCACCCACATGACCCCAACTGGGGCCGGGGACAAACTGCAGCTGAGGTATGTCCCCTTAATGGAACGTGAACCCAGGACTCTCTGGTCCACAGGCCAATTCTCCAACCGCTGAGCCAAACCGGCCAGGGCATTTCACTGACATTTTAAAGTTGTGTTTCTCCAGTATAGCCTAATAAATTATGATTGGTTATTTATAATTGAACAGACTACCTGTAATGACAAAACTGGACTTTATGTCACCTAGAACTTCTATCAGTTTTTTATGTGCTTTGGTTTTTTTGGTCATATAAACATAATCTCACCTACTCAACCCTTTGCTGAAAAATCACCCTGACATAGAGAACAGAGCAGTAGTTTCCAGAAGTGCGAGTAAGGGGAGGAAAATTGGTCAAAAACTTCCAGTTATAAGATAATGAGTCCTGAGGATGGAATGTACAGCATGGTGACTATAATTAACAATACTGCATTATATATTTGAAAGTTGCTAAGTAAGTAGAGTTTAAAAGTTCTCATTTAGAAAAAAATTGTGCCCAGCCGGTGTGGCTCACTGGTTGAGCACTGACCCATACACCAAGAGGTCACCGGTTTGATTCGCTGTCAGGGCTCATTCCCAGGTTGTGGGTCCAATCCCCAGTGGGGGGCATGCAGGAGGCGGCCAATCAATGTTCTCTCTCATCAATGTTTCTATCTCTCTCTTTAAACTCAATAAAGAAAAAATATTTTTTAAATTGTAACTGTGTGATATTAACTAAACGTATTGTAATCATTTTTAATATACATATATATCAAATTCTTATGTTGTACACCTTGGACTAATACAATATTATATGTCAAATACATGTCAATAAAACTGAGGGAAAGAATCACAATTTCAATGATCCCTTTATGAAGAAAAATTTGAAATAAAAAATAAAAAAATTTAAATGACTTTTCAAATGGTTTCCACCATGATTGGGGCAGGGGATAGATAGATAACCAAAATGAGTAGTTTTTTCAGACCAACCTTAGACAATATATAATTGATCTGGCTAATTATATTTTCATGTTAGTTGACTTGTTTCTGATATTTCTCCAATGGAAATGGCTTAACTTCATTTGTTTGTTTGTTTGTTTGTTTGTTTTTAAGCAATGAGGCTTCTATATTGCTCATGTTTGTTTGGTTTTTAGTTTTTCTGACTTTTATTCCTCTGGGTTTCTTGTTTGTTTGCTTCCTAAAGCTTCTAAAAGAAGTGGGATTTTCAGATGATTAGTTTGATGATACAGGCAGTGACACACTATAAACTTATTTCCAAAAACATGATTTGTAAAGGGAAGTAACATTTATTTGAGATTGAAAATAATGGCTTATTTGAAAACTATAGTGTCTACCCTATGTTTTCAGTGGATCCCACCTTCTTATCTAAAATTGCTTTATATAATGGACCCCTTTACTTATTAAAGCAATGTTCTGTGTTTTTAATTGGGGAGAAATTACTTTCTGTTCCATAGAGTTTATTAGAGATTTAAGCTGCCTTCAACACATGGTATCAAAAATTGCCCAAATTTGTCCGGCTGTGTGGCTCAGTGGATGAGCATCGACCCATGCACCAAGAGGTCACCGGTTCGATTCCAGTCAGGACACATGCTCAAGTTGTGGGCCAAATCCCCAGTGGGGGGCATGCAGGAGGCAGCCAATCAGTGATCTCTCTGATCGATGTTTCTATCTTTCTCTCCTTCTCTCTTCCTCTCTCTCTAAAAATCAATAAAGAAAAAAAAAAACTTAAAAAAAAAAGCCCAAATCTAGTCAGAAAATGGGGTAGAGAAAGAGTAGAAGACTCAGTGGGAGATTTCATGGGCCAGGCCTAGAAGTGATGTTAATCATTTCCACCCACATTCCACTGGCCTGAACTTAATCTCATGTTTCCAGCTACACGCAAGGAGTCTGGGAAAAGAGGTTCCTGTAATAATCCTGTTTCATGGACGGGGAGCCTGAACATTTCATGGACAGCCAGGTATTTACAACCTCATCGTTACTAAGCCGGGCACAGAGAGCTACAACTCTATGACCAGAAGGGGCATTTTTCTGGAGCCGGAGCTATTGCCATTCAAAAGGGTTATATTGTCCAGTGAAATATTCCCTATTTTCTTAGTCAGAACCTGGCCTGTTTATCCTATCACTTTTTAACCTCAGAGGCCCCATGAATTTCATCTCCTGAATCTGCTTAATGAGGAATTCCTGCCTATCACTTTGCCTGGGAAACGTTCCTGCACGCCATCCTCCGGTCATTCCCATGCCAGGGCAGGTCTCCCTCTTCCTCCCAGCTTTCTGATCCCCCGCCCTTGTCTGGTCCCCCAAACCCGGACAGTCTCCAGCAGCCAGTCCTGCAGTACAGGGCAATGAGCTTCCGGACGCGTCACGTTTCTCTTTTGCTCGTGTCCTAGTTCGCTTTCTCTTCTCACACAGCAGTTGAGGGAAGTGGACGTTCTTTTAAGCAGCTAATGAGTGCTTAGCGCTGTAGATAGAAATTGTGCCCTTATAGCAATGTCTCAGGCAGCTTTTAATAGACATTTTTACCTTCGGTAATATTTTTCAAGAGCTGATTCCTAAACTAATATTATAGAAGAGTCTCTGATTTTATGTTACCTGTCATAGCACAGTTCTTGTAGTTAACTACAATAGCAAGTCTAAGATAAGCAGTGCCTTAGGCTTCATTAGTCAGATTTGCCCTTATCTCTGCCCTCCTGTCTCTCCTAACTAAATACATGTCTCTACTGCTCTTACCTGGAGGCCTCGGGTTTTTTCACATCTAGAGACTTAACTTCTGCCTCAGCAAGAACTGTATAAAGTGTGTCTCTAAAGAAAGAGTTAGCAACACAGCCCAGGGCCAAATCCAGCTGCCTCCTATGTTTGTAAATAAAGTTGCTGGAACACAGCCATGCCCGTTTATTTACAGATTGTCTGTGGCTGCTTTCCCGTTACAATGGCAGAGTTGAGGGGTTGTAACAAAAACCGTGTGCACCGCAAAGCTTAAAATATTTACTATTTGGCCCTTTACAGAAAAGTTTGTTGGCCCTTGCTCTAAAGCAGAGACAACTTCTTATGAAGCTGATACATGAGCGGGATTTCGAAGAATAAGTAACATTTTATATACAGAGGTTAAGGAAGATGCAGAGAGAATGTTTTTGTTAAAATGAATACGTGAATGAAACATAGTGATATGTGTGAGACACCTCGTTCTGGTTTTTAGCTCTTGCAGAACACCTGCTTTGTTTTGTCAGAGCATAAAACCCAAGAGGAGAACTGATCCGAGATGAGCAGCAGAGGCAGACAGGGAGGGGCCAGATCAAAAAGCTCTTGAACAGCTTTGGGCTAAGCAAGGTAGATGTTCCTTCCACGGGTCAGTATCTCTCGAAGTATTTCCAGTCAGTGTTGATAGATATTTTAGATGAACAAGAGAGAAGGTGCCCTGTGGCTTAAAATATTTGGAAATCAGCGTTCAATAGTTTGTTGCAGGGCTTCTCAGAGCCTTTAAAATGCTTCTCTTCATTGGAAATCTCTAAGATTTCTCTATATAAACAGAAGGGACTATAGCCTGTAGAATTACCAAGTTATTTGGCTAGACACCATACTTTGGCTAATTTCCTCCCAGAGCTAGTATTCACCAAAACACTTTGGAGAATCTTGCTTGAATGATAGGCAGTCAGCGGAAGGATTTAGGCTGAAGAGAGATATGACCAGACTTGTGTTTTAGAACTGCTCTGGCTGCCCTGGCCGAATTGGCCCAGCGGTTAGAGCTTCAGCCCACAGTCTAGAGAGACCCGGGTTCAGTTCCCGCTAAGGGCAAGTACCTTGGTTGCAGTTTGTCCCCGGCCCTGGTTGGGTCGTGCAGGTGGCAGCCACTCAATGTGTTCCCTTCACATCGATGTTTCTCTCTCTCTCTTTCCCTCTCTTTCTCTCTCTCTCTCCCTCACTCTCCCTCCAAATCTATCAGAACAAAAAATGGAAAAAAATGTCCTCGGGTGAGGATAAAAATAACAAAAAAACTGCTCTGGCAATTGTATGAGGAATGGATTGCAGAAAGGAAGACCAAAGGCAGGGAGACAAGATAAGAAGCTGGTGCAATAGTCCAGGTGAGAGATGATGGGGAATAATGAATGTATTATTTCCCAAAAGTTATTTGTGTGGTATGTCTGTTATTAAAAAGAAGAAAAAAAAAGTCATGGTCTTATCTTGTGTAAGAGGTTTCCTGGCTGGAGTAAAATTCCGTCCGGATCAAGATCCTCTGATTGCCAGGAACCACCAAAAGTCTGCGGTTTAGATTGTTTGCCTGAGGTCTCATCCCTAGCCACTCCCTGCATCCATGCTTGACACCTGGTTCTGGTTGTTAGTTCTTGCAGATCACCTGCTTTATCACCGCTTCACGGTCTTTGACTGGCCACTTTGTTTTTGCCAACAGCATCTTAGCTCCCTGGCGTCTGCCTTACTTACCTTGCTTTCCAGTACCCAGGCTGCCTGCCTGCAAGCTGGTCCCACCACCTTGCTTGTGTTTGCCGACCCGCTCCCCAGTGCCACTGCCCTGCTTGCTGACGACCATGGCATCAGTGCCCAGCAACAGGGCTCCCTGACTTCCCTGGCCCACCGACTTCCTGAGTTCAGCCTGCTCTGCCTTTTCTACCCTCCGTACCAGGCTTTTTCACGTGTAGAAAAATGCATTTCCTAATCACCTGCTGCTTTCTGCCCAGAACCTTTAATGTAATGCAACTGACTGAGCCAAAAATTTTACAAGAAAGACAAAATCATACTCAATCTGATAGTTTTTTTTTTCCCCAGGGAATTTCCAAGCCTTCCCTCAAGCTTTCCTTGGGCTCAGGGGATTGGCTTTTTCCAAAATTTTTGCTCAGGCACAGACTTGGAGATAAACCATCTTGAAAATGACTATACCCACACTTTATTCTCCCCTTCTCCCTTTCCACATTTAAGGGATGTGATCTTGTATTCCTACCTCTATGGGGAGAGAAAGAAAAGATGATTCGAGGCATCTCAGAGAATCAGACCAGGAATGGAGCTCTCAAGAAGAATCGGATGCTCCTCCAGTCTGGGCATGATGACTCCTATTTTATTCCTGTCATGTGTCCGAGGCACTCCCGTCACAGGGCTATTCAACCTTACCCAGTTAACCTTGTTATTCCATGCAGAGCACATGCTGTCCCAGGAGTGGTCCAGCTGGGAGGGGCCAGAGAGGTGCTAAGCCAAGAGATTCCAGGGAGAGCAGAGGCCTCGCGGCAAGAAGGGGTGTTAAGAACCTTGGTCAGAAGCCGGCTGGCTCAGAGGAGCACAGAGCGGTTTGGCTGGAAGGTAATGAACACCCTTTGTCCTGCAGAGTCTACCAGATCCTGCCTCTGGGCTCAGCAGAGATCAAGCTGGGTGTGTTTCAGCCGCATGCCTTCCTCACTACCCCTACAGTCCCTGGCTGTGGTCTGGTCCTTTGCTCCGCCAAACTATGTGATTTCTTTTGGTGAGCTGGCAGCCACACGCTATGAGCTGGACTGAACAGTGTATGTCCCTGTTCCCTTGCCTCGTTATTTTACAACTAAACAATCAGCATATTTCTGTGAAAGCCTGTCTCCTTCCCTGAGTTCTGAACCACTATTCATTCAGGAACACATTTCAAGCTTTCCTGTCCTAATGAATGTCAGGCACACGTTTGGGAGAAGGAAAAGGATGGTTCTGTAAAGGAGCAGTTACCTCTAAGTGATAAAAGATGTGAATGCGCTCCCAAAGTGCTTGCCTCTAATTATTCCACTTCTGAGAGACTTGACTGTTAAGGCCCAAGCTAGCTCTAGAAACACTCGAAGACTCGTGTTTCCATCTGGCCAGGAGGACGCTGAGCTTACAGAATTCCTCGCCAACTCGGAGACTTTTCTTTAGAATTGAGATTTGAGGAGAGCATTTTTTTCTTTCCTACAGACTTATGTTTCAGAAAAGCAACAACAATCGGAGTCAGGTAATTCCTTTCAGGGAGTGTGGTCTTCTGTTTATTTTGTTTTTGAAACCTCAGGTAAGAAGAGTAGACTACTCTCTAAAAAGTCAATCAGAGTTTATAGAAACCATGCTGAAGGGAAGGGCTGCCCCGTTCCTCTGAGTTCTTCTGTCGTGTTTCACTTACGGGTCTCCTGTGTGTGTGTCTATCTGAAATGACTGTATGTATAACAATGCACTAAATACCTCTTCCTACTTAAAGCTATGACCAACCTGAAAACATCTCCCTTATTATATATATTCTTTCAGCTGAACATTCATTATATTGCAAAAGAGTTGAAGCAAGTCAAATATATCTTTTTTGAGTTTCAGAAGTTTAGGGATGGTGTTTTTTAAGGATAAAGTCCTTATTGCAAACAGGATAGAAATCAGAATTTCACAGGTCAAGCTCCTAAAAATACTGTAACAACTAACTATATTTTAGTTCTCTAAACTTCTTTCAAGATGGGAGAAGCACGTAACATTTTAGTTGTATTTTGGCAGATTCCAGGATAGTTTCATGTATCTACCCAAGTTACTGGTAAATTATAATGATTTAATAAAAAGTAAGAGAGAGAGACAGAGAGACAGACAGACAGACACAGAGATGGGGAAAGGAAGACAGAAAGAAAAGGAAGGAGGGAGAAAGGGCAGGAGAGAGGGAGAGGGCTGAAGGGAGGGGAGGAGGAAAGGCGAAGGAAAGAAGTACTGGAGGAAAGAGAGAGAAAGTAACTTGTGTGGAAAGTGGGTGAGGCAGCCGAAAGGGACCAATAACATGCCTCCTTCTCCATACCACAAGTCTCCTTCTAAAAATAGAAAATCAGAGGAGACAGGAGCAGGAGCATTCAGAGGATGATCAATAGTCTCCCAGAAAGTAAGGAATCCAAATATTATTTCTTTTTTTTTCTCCACAGTCTCTCGCAGGGCTTATAGTTGGATGAAGAAAGGAGTTCATATAGTTATCTCTTAACATTTCCTGGAAACATACAAGAGTTAGAATCCTGCACACGCGCATGCTCAAATAAGTAATTCTTACTAGACAAGACTATCACTTACCACTGCCTCCCGTCAGCCCGAACACCTAGACTCCAAGCCCCTGTCTCCCTTCCCCTTGTTCGCCACTCCACACCCATTCACGCAGGGGTTCATGGCAGTGGACATCTTTCAGTCTTCTTGGTATTTATTTACTAATTCCGATTCGTTCTTATCTGCCTTGAAAAAATGTCCTTAGCAGTAAAGTGGGTGTTAAGTAGTTTTTCTACCCAGATTTCCTTAATTCTAAATTCAAGATATTGCTAACATTATTAGACATTTTATTGACAAATTTCATTCCAGTGACCATCGGACAATTACAGCAGTGTTTATCCTTTATAAAATATGATCTACCCCTGCTTCCTTCTTGATTTAATTTGATGTGATCCGTAGATGGTGCATGCTACACGGCATGCTTTGATACAGTAGAAGAAAACAATAATGGCATTAGAGAAAATATTGGACCTATATTTTTTATTTCAATCTCCCTCTGGATATTCAAAAACTTCTGTGGAATACTCCTGTATACTACCCACTGAAATCCAGCAGCATCTTTGAATGGAAGTCGATAATCCAAATGCAAAACTTGTCTTAGAGCATTTCATCCATATTATTACTTTGAAATGATTATAGGCTGAACAGAATAGTTACCATGCCATTTTGTCCTAAGTCAAACACCTTAATATATATATATTTTTTTCCCTGTGTGTTCTTGTCAAAAAAAAAAAAAGCAAAAATGTTTTAGATTAGCAATCCCCTATTTTTCTGGAAAAATCTGGCAGCACACATGGAAGATGAATTATTAAACCAATAACCTACACAAAGCCACATTACACATTACAAATATTATCAGAAAAGAATACACCCAGATAATACATGGATTAATGTGTATACGTACATGAGTGTATGTTTAGACAGCATCATGAAAAAAAATCTTAAAAAGGGGAATAGTCATAGCAATATACAGGAATTCCTTATCAATCAAAGAAAGTTTAAATGTCGCCATTTATAGTGCAAAAACACTAAATTTGTTGACTTGCAAAGCTCATCTGAAGGATCTCTTAAAGACATTCCAAAAAAGCATAATGTGGGCAGTACATGTTCTAATAGTCCACAGTGATAAAGCTATTTCCATGATTAGAAAATTTTTACAAACATTAACTGACTAATCTTCACAACAATTTTGTGGAAGGCAAATATTTTTAATGGTTTCGTTTTACCTACGAGGATCCGAATCCAGGAGAATTCAATGGCATGTGAAGGCCACATCAAGACAAAGCGTTAGAAAGAGGATTGGGACACAGAAGATTCTGATTTTCAGTTCTCACTATAATCACAGAAGCAAGATAAAATACATGATAACAGATATTTTTTTTGACAAATTGGATCGCCTGAAACTGAAGCTTCTAATGTGAGCAATTTTGATATTGCCAATAATAAATGTCTAGATTAAGTAAATCACATAATTTATCTCATGTTTCTGTTGAAAATAAATCTTCTAATAAAAAAAATGCAATTCAAAAATCAGAAATTAATATATGCCTAATACAATCAGTTCTCAGCATGGTGAGTGTAGGTTGCCCTGAATAGGCACAGCCTATTGTATCCTGTTATAAACTCACGACATCCACACTTTTCAGGGATAAGAACCTGTCAGGTCATGTCCAGATTCCAATATCATCAGTGACCACAGACTCCCATCAAAGGTTTTCCTTTGCTTGTTTCTATTTCTGGTCTTCACCAGCTAAACTAAGTTGAGCAAAGAAGGAAATGAAGCAAAATGGGAGAAAGAGAGAGAAAATTTTCAGATGATCATAGCTGGGTAATATTTTGAAATTTTATTCTATGTGTCTGTATTAGTCTGGGTTCTTCAGAGAAACAGAACCAATAGGAATACAGTTGACTCTGGAACAACATGGGTTTGAATTGTGCGAGTCCACTTATATGAGGATTTTTTTTTTTTTAAATATACAGTCAGGCTTCTGTATCACTGAGTTTTGCGTCCTTGGAGGGACAGCTGTATGCGTTGATCTATGCAATTTTATAAGATACTTAGGTATCTGTGGATTTTTGTATCCACAGGGGTCCAAGAAGCAATCCTCTGTGGATACTGAGGGACAACTGGAGTTAAGTTTTCGGGAAGTCAAAAGTTATATGTGGATTTTCAACTGTTTGAGGTGGTTCTTCTAACCTCTGCATTGTTCAAGGGTCAACTGTATATAAAACGAGATTTATTGAATTGGCTCACACAATTGTAGAGGCTGAGAAATCCTATGATCTGCAGTCAGCAAACTGCAGACCCAGGAGACCAATGACGTAGCTGCAGTCTGAGTTTCAAAGCCTAAACACCAGGAAGACCGATGATATAATCTCCAGTTCAAGTCCAAGTCCAAAGGTAGGAGAAGATCAATGTCTCAGCTCAAAGACAGTCAGGGAGAGAGTGAATTCTCCCTGCCCCCACCTTTTTGTTCTACTCAGGTCTCCAATGCATTGGATGAGACCCACCCACAACGGAGAGGGCAATCTGCTTACTCAGTCTACAGATTCAGATGTGGCTCTCAAGCAGAAACACCTTCACAAACATACCCTCAATAAAGGTTAACCAAGTATCAGGACACACTGTGGCCCAATCAAGCTGACACATAAAATTAATGTTCACAGCATTTCTCTCCAAATTTTCCTCCTGTTCCTGTCTTCAATCCCAATCAGATAGCATCAGCCACCAAAGGAAAAAAAGGGCTAATACTCAGGTTTTGCAGTTAATTAATTTATTTTTCAAATGTACCTAATAACACATCATGCGTACTACGTACAGGCACCATTCTAAGTACTTTATAAATATTAACTTGATCCTTATAACAACACCATGAGGCAAGCACTATCATCACCATCCCTATTTTCACAGATGAGAAAACAGGCCGAAGGGTTCCAGGTTCTAAAACAGTGTGCATAACGGAGCCAGGATTCAGTCCCGGCGCCTGGCTCCAGTGCCCATGCCCCTGACCACTGCACTCTCACTGAAACTCAGCCAAGCAGGGTTTGGGAGGAAGGTTTGGGAGAAGCAAAAGTCACAACCCTGAACGACTCTGAGCATATAGTTGATGCTATAAGCAATAAGTTTAGAAGAAAAAAAAAAAATGATGCAACGATGGTCAAAGTATGAGGTTTATCGTACCTCCAAAGAAATTTTGAATTTCCCAAGTAGGGTGTGGATCCTCGTTTCCCGAGTGGATCCTGAAGGGGCAGCAGGCCTCTCCTTGCTTCTCTCCCACCCCCTGGGCCAGCACGACAGCCGAGAAAGTAAAGAAGGGACCTGGTGAGCATAACAGAGACGCAGGCGTGTGACACAGCTCCTCCAAACTTCCCAGCACCCAGGAGCAACGAAGGAGAGCACCCTGACACTTCTCTCCTTCCCTGTCCTCCCACCCCAAGTGCGGTGAACCGATAGGCTCGGGGAACTGCAAGCGCTTCGCAGTCTTGCCAGGAATGTGGACAGAAATGTGAGCCCAGAGGAGAACAAGGCTATCTTGAGGGTGTCGGCGGGGATGCGTACTGTGCCCAGAGACCAGTGAGTGCCACTAGGAATAAAGGATCATTTGTGAGGACCAATAGTCCCCTCCTATTTCATGGACACCATGGTATGACTTAAAGACTCAGAACTTGGAGGCAACCCAAGGAAAAAAGGGTGGGAAAAAATCTTGAACTGGCTGAATAAATGATTGACTGAATTAACCTGAGTTGAGTAAGATTGAAATGAAGTTTAGTTTGAGGGGGGAAAAAAAAGCTACTTTTTTTTTTTTTTTCAGCCTGAGACTTGTACTTCCTCAGCTGTAAAGAAATAAAAACTTGTTTACCTTTGCAACCATACTCTCTCTCTGAAGGCCAAAGGAAAATCTCCAAAATTGTTTTGAGAAATAACATCATTATTGGACTAAGTATATGGCTTCCCAAAGGGATTTTGTAGAGCAATGCTCCTTTCCATAAGTGCTCATTCTGCTCTGTTTCTTTAAAACATTAGTCTCATTAGCTCAAACCAGGACTCAAACTACAGCCCTGGTCCTTAAAATGATTGAAAGTAGTTTAGTCATGGTTGCTGTCCATTAATTCAAATAAAATTGCTAGATTTGAGGCTAAGATGGAAAAGATTTAAGATTTTCTGAAGTCAGGATCTAATTCAGCTTTGAGTTTGGCTACTACTCAAGCCAAAGCTTTGAAGCTTTTTGACATAGTGAAACAACATTATGATGAAGGATCAAAGGATGAAAAATTCAATGCAAATAAGGATTGGTTCATGCATTTTAAAGGTAGTGATGCCTTACATAACATCAGGGTGCAAGATGAAGCCGGGCGTGCTGAGGTGGCAGCTCCAGAGAGCAGACTTTCTGTCTGGAAGAGCGAAAGAACTCTGTGCCCTGATACCCATGCTAGCCACGGGCCATCTGTGAGAGAGGCAAGAAAGCAATGAAACTGATGCTGCTGAATCAATTTATTATTATTTGCTAATATTAACCAATTTTTTTATGGATTGATTTTAGAGAGCTCGGAGTGGGGGGAGAGACAGACAGAGAGGAGAACATTGATTTGTTGTCCCACTTATTTACGCATTCATTGGTTAATCCCCGTATGTACCACGACCCGGGATCAAACACACGACTTCGGCCTGTCAGGTCGATGCTCCAACCAACAGAGCTACCCAGCCAGGGCTGAGCTGAATCAATTTATTTAAAATTTATCAAATAATCCTGGTTTCTCAAAAATATTCTCCAAGTTGCTTGTGATCATTTTCATAAGGAAATACTATTTTCAAATTCTGATTAGGTGTTTTCTTAATGCCTTATTTGTTAAAGGTAGTATCATGAAGAAGCTTTACCTACGGTCATTTTTCTACAAGAAGCTAGGCGTCAGGTTCTCAACCAATGTAACAACTACTGGGTCATCGTTATCATGTGAAAAAGGTAGGTTTGTTTGGTTTAAATAATGTTTCCTTATAGGAACTTCTAGCAGAAATGCAAGTCAGTATAAGTGTAAGGAATATCTCTAAGAGCTGGTATACTAAAACACAATTAAAGGATCAATCTTTTAGAAATACATATTTTCAGGGAAATTAGTCATTAAAACAGATGATGCAAAACAAATATTATAATTGTTTATGTTCAAAACTATGCAAATTTAATGGATGTACCTTTGAAAAATTTAAGCTACTCAATATGATTTTAAACAGACCTATTAAAGAAAATTCTAGGACTCCGTCTTTAATACTACCCTATTATGCCTTTCCTAAGCAATCTACATGAGTTACGGAAGGTCTGTCAGCCTTCAATTTGGTTTTATTAGCATTTGTTGGTTTAAATCAGACCTTTCAAATTATTTATATAAGGGTTTTTTTTTATTTAATATTCAAAACGATAGAACATATACATTGAACCACAGATAGAAACATAATTCATCCTAGTATGAAGCATGCCTTATAACACTTAAGTGGTTTATTAAACTTGTCTGATCTTATATTGGATAAATTCTATCCTTGACATCAAGACATGTGTATGATACATTTATCATGTTTAGGATTCCTGTAAGTTACATAAACCATTTCTTCTGGGAATTGCTAAGAGTTCTATCCTGAAGTTAAAATACACCGAGTATCCAAATATTTCTCTTAAATATGAGTTAGGCTACCACATAGAATTATTTTAGTGGTCTCAATTCCATCCCTGCTGGACAGTAGTACATAGAAAGAGAAACCACCTCACATAATTTGGCACTGTTTAGAACCAGCAGCCTCTGATCAGGAGGAGCTCGTAATGAGCCCAGGGAGACAGAATGACCTCTTATTAGAAGGAGCACTGTCTCTCTCAGGCAAGACTGAGGTTGGAAACTCTGGGAGGATCAAGCTGCAGCTGTTGGCTTCCTTTTTGACTTGGGGAAGGTAGAGGTCTTATTGGGACTGAGCTACCCACTTACTTCACAAATGGAGAGCTGGTTATTAAAGGAGAATGAAATGAAAGAGCTTTTTGTCAGTATAACCTAATGAAGTTTATCAGTTGGGGGAACAGTAAATGCCAACCTTCATTTCTATTTAGATAATGTAGGGACTAGAACTGGAGAAGAGGGAAATAAAACGCGGTAGCCCAGGAGGGAGCTTGAACTTGGTTTAGTTAGAACATTGATAAACACATGACTAGTTTATCATTTAACTCTACTTACTCCCACCAAGGTTTTGAACTTATTTAAAATAAACACACACATGCTTTATTTTAATAAAAGAAGGAGCCAGGTAATTGCTATAGAAGAAAGAAAGCCTCTTGTCTCAGGTGATTAATCAGAAATAGATTTTCTATTGGGAAAAAGGATATTAAAGCAAAAAGATCAAGGGATCAGGCAGCCTTGGAGTCAGTCACACCTGAATTTGAACCCCAGATCTTGGGTAGGAAGCCCTCTGCCTCTCAGGGTTCTCCTTTGTAACACGGAGTCAACATTACCCACCTCACAGAACTGCTGCGAGATAAAGTGAGCGAATGCACAAGATCCTGCACAATGCCTGACACAGAGAAAATAACAGAAGTATTTAGTCCATTTTCTACACCAGGGCCAGAATTCAGGCATTGGTGACTATGGACAGAAAGACTATTATGTTACTACATTCACTACCTTCTGACTGAAAAGTAGCATTTCTTAAGTAACACAATATAGCAACTTCAGATATTTCGAAAATTATTATTTACACTCATCCGTATTTTGAAATTATGGTAGGTACTAGGGCTGCTGCTAGATCTTGTTATTTAATGCATTAATAAAGAAGCACATGTACTATCTCATAAATGTATTCTAAATATTTTGGCAGTTACATTTCAGTAATTGAATTTTCTGTAATATTATCAATTCTACTTTATTCTCTTAAAATACGCTGTAAATGAGAATTGAAAACATTCTGAAAAGTAGTCCAGAGTCTTTACCAAACTGCAAGGGGTTTGCTCTGCTCTCCGTTAGTGGTGCTGCCGACGGCCACCATGAAATGGACAAAGGCTCCGTTGATGGGGCTGTGAAGAGATGTGACCATTTTTCAGG
Organism: Molossus molossus; assembly: GCF_014108415.1. NCBI lineage: Eukaryota > Metazoa > Chordata > Mammalia > Chiroptera > Molossidae > Molossus > Molossus molossus. Next base: position 68,145,384 of record NW_023425349.1, on the reverse strand, counting down.
TGGATCTAATTTGGGCTGTTTTCTGCGGATCTAATTTGGGCTGTTTTCTGCAAAAATGATCAGTTTAGACTTGTACTTGATATTGGTTGATACTCAGCTGTTACTCAGTTGTTGAGATTTTTACTTGAAATGCAGAATGAAAGTCAACCATTATATTTCGTCTTTCCTTGATCACAAGCAAAATGGAAAACAAGGAGATGTGTCCAGGTCTCTAAGAGTCATTTTCATAGGCACATGTTCCAAGGATCTCAGAGAGTCACTAGGATTTTATGACACCTATTTATTGTCTTCATTTGTGACAAAGGTAATGTGAAATAAGATTTAAAAAACACAAAAAACAGTGGCTTGTAAATCCTGTCTCTAAGCCATTAAAAATAAAAATGAATTCAACCATTAGTTGGTTAACATTTCCTTACATTTCACTGGTTCTGAAACATGCCAAAATATGCCTACTTTCAACAGCTGGAAAATTATACTGCAACTAAAATTATATTTCTTGGCTTCCTATGGAATGCTTTGCTCTGACAGCTCAAGAATAGTCTAACCAGTGATTTTTTAAAAAATTTATGCCAATAATCCAACCAGAAATGTCACCAGTTTTTATTATAGGAAAAAAATATTTTATAATGCTACTTTTATTTATTATACATTTATGGCACATTTCTTATTCTAATATGTGGGTAAAGTACATGAAAAATAAATATCAGCATTACAATTTATAATGTGGCATATGTAAGTCTGAATCTATTTTTTGTTGGGTTAAGACAGTCTTCACGCCCTTTATCATGTGTATAGCCTTACAAATAAATAAGAGCATCATATTAGTTAATATTCTACTTATAGACATTTTAAAGGAAGAGGATAGAATTTGACTAATGTTAAGTAGAAACTGGTTTTAAATAGTACCAACAGTGTCCTTTAAAGCGTTGTTGAGATAAATGTGCCATCGACTCTGCACATCTGTACTCACTTTGCAAAGTATTTCCGAGGCAGATAGATTTTTTTAATTCAAAAGACCTTTTCTCATCTTCTTTCAATTGTTCTCTTCAATACTTACTCTGAGTTGTAGAATAGATTCCCACAAAATACATTTCCTACTCTGGCTTTCAATGTAACCTTTATTTTTACCACAACTTGTTCTACTTTTTATATTGAAGTAAAGAAAGACCACATTGAGTACTTTATTCTAAAAGAAGGCACTTTATGTCAAGTAACATTCTGATAGCTCAGATGGAGTCCTGTATTTGTGGGATTGGCATAATAGAGGTTGGCAAATTTTTCCTTTCTGCTTATTCAAGTATTCTGTCTACTAGAGACTAGAAGTTCTAGATATTCAACTTCTGCAACAATTTGATCCTTTTCTTGCCAATACAAATCATCATATGGTGTTCAATGTCTCCTGTGCTCTGTGCTTACTCACTGATTTATCATGGATTGAACATCAAATAAGCATGTGCTGTACCTAGATGAACAAGTGAACTGATTGCAGCTCCGCCCTTGGGAAGATTTTCCCTCTTCACTGTCTTTCAAGAACTCCACTGAGTGTGGCTACAATACAGCCACCACTCATTTTTGGCTTGCACCCATATGCCAAGTTGGCTCATCTGTAAACCAAGCTCAGGTTTCTTACTTCTTCAGGGGTACAGGACACACCTCCATGCTCTCCCCATACAAATGTAGATATGAGTAGGAGGGAGGCCCCGGCATGACTGTGGTGGATGACAAGGGGATCTGAGCTCCCTGTTCAAGCAGTTTATCTGAGCTGTGCCATTTCCAGCTTAAGATAGACTGGTGCTGCTGCTGGGCCAATCAGACTCTGTGACTTGGTAATTCTGGTAGAACAGAGCCAATATTGGGAAGCTGTAGATGCATACTCAGTTGGCATTCCATGGTAAACTGTCTTGTCTCGACCAGGGTCTGTTAACCGAAAGGCATATAATTCTCTGCTGCAGAAGACATGGCCTTGTTCCAAAATCCCAGGGGCCTGCACTGCAGTTTCCACACTGGGGTCTGTCATGTCTCAGCAGCTTTTTCTAGTGGCCTTGGTAAGTGGTGTGTCCTCTGGACTCTCTCGTTGAAGGTAATTCTCTAGTAAGTCTTTTAACCTGTCTCATGGACTGAAACAAGTCAGGCGTTTCCATTCCACTCAGCATTGACTAGAAGTCTTCTACCATCTTACTGGGGAAGAATGGAGCACCTATTTGATCTCTGAGGCAAATGGAAGTCTGCAGAGACAACATCCTCAGGGTTATTCATCCAGAAGTTCCTATCAGATGTTTTCGAGACCAAGTTTTCCTGTTCAGGGCACTGACTTTGGCAGAACAGATCTGTTTGGCCGAGCATTCAAACATTAACTATGTCTCAGAGCACTGGGACTCTATCATATCCCACATCTGCCACTCGGCCATGTAAGCTGTTCCATTGAAGGAGATGGGGGTCTCTCTGTAAGCTACTAAAGGGAACTTCTGGCTCTCACACTTAGCCTTTAACGTTGTTAACAGCCCTCATTCTCTCCTTATCCCTCTGCAGGGTGTCAAAACAATTTAGCAGTATCTAGTCAACTCCACCGCTCTCGAAGGCATTGCCCTACCTGTTCCCACTTTCCTTCGAATGCAGGAAGCATTGTACCTTCACTGCTGCCCCCTTTACCAAGACACTGTCTCACCACCAAAGAAATCTTTACCAACTGCGCCACCACCATATGTTAGGAATTATCTGTGTCCCACATGCCATTCAAGATGGGGTAGTTTGGGGGGGCTAGGTGGTGAGTGAGCAGATGACTCAAAACATCACTTGTTAGTTCAGGTCCTCTGAAAAGCAGACACAAAAGACAGGCTGTACAAGAGATGCCTGTAAAGGATAAAGAGGAAGGAACTAGAGAAGACAGGGAGAGCCTCGGAGGACGGTTCAGTCTGACTCCTGTGAAGAGGGGATAAGGATGACTGGGCATGCAGAGCCGTGGACCTCAGCAAAGTTCTAAAAAAATTTCAGTCAAGTTGCTGGGCTTCCTCTAGCTGCTATTATTATTATTATTGTTGTTGTTGTTGTTGTTATTATTATTCTAGGATTGACATATAACATTGTGTAAGTTCGTTTTCAATGCAATGATTAAATACATGTATATATTGTGAAGTATTTACCACAATAAGATTAGTTAACACATCCTTCACCCCACACAATTACAACTTTGTTGTTGTTACGGTGAGAACATTAGAGCTGTAGTCTCAGAGCAGCTGTCGGGTGCACAATGCAACATGGTTAACTGTAGCCATCACGTTACCTCCTTGGAACTCATTCATCTTATAACTGGTAGTTTAGACCCTTTGACTAACATCTCCCCATTTCTCCCACCCTCAGACCCTGGCAACCACCATTCTGCTTTCCGTTTCTGTGAGTTCGGAGAGTAAGCCCCTGTGTAAGTTCCAGCTTGCTATGCTCATTCACTGGGGCACAGTTCTCGGTGCTAATGTGGGAATGGATCCAGAAACACAGCAATGGGCCATCAGTCAAATATGCATCCGTAACAAGAGTTCAGCATGATGCATTTTCCTGGCTGCTACTTCGTGGAATTGTGTTCCTTTCCTTCTGAGCACTTAGCCACTGTCTTCACCAGACTGTAAACTTCATGAGCACATGATGTTTTGCTCACCATTTTATTTCCAGGTCCTAGCACAATGCCTGGCACATACTGCTTCCCAAATGTTTCTCTAATGGCTGTTGGAAAGATATGGTACTCCAAAACATACCTTTATAACTTTGCTTTAAAGATAAAGAAGATGTTCTACTACCTGAAATAGAGGGTATTGCCATCAACATCACAGTGTATCATGGGCCGACCAACCTGTAAAGGGTGAATGTCCACCCAAAGCCACCTTCCAGCCAATGTGAAGGTACAGCTCATTTCCAGAACTGTAGTCTGGTGTCCCTGCACAGGCTCCTGTTGAGCATCACCCCTCCTTCTATCTTCCTCCTTACACCCTTGTTATTTTCATTCCCAGTCAAAATCTTCTCTACAGAAAGATAGATAATTTACAGCTAAGCAGAAGTAAAAAACAGAATGAAACCTCTAAAATAGGACTTTCTAACATGGTAGGGCTATGTAGCTAGAAAGAGATACATATCTGGAGAGAGAGTAATATCCTAATATTATACCTGATTACTGCCTGTTTCACTGTGATGAGGTTCTGCATTCCCATAGTAGGCTGTTAACTCAGCAGTCTAATGACATTTTCTGGTCTAAGAAACAAACTTTCAGCATAGAAAAGGGATCCTATGGAATACACGCACTAGCAGAAAGAAGAGATCCACCTTTTTAAAATGTTTATGGAAATGAAGCAAGACCAAGAGCAATACGATATCATTCTGAATCTGCTGACCAAGCTCAGCTTTAAACAAGTTCCTTACCAAGGCTGCTATAATCGCTGCCCAGTCTCCCAGCAGCAACAAACCCATAGGACATGCTATTTATTGCAGTGTTTACAATGGAAATGCATGTTAAGACAAAAAAAAATATTCACACCTCTATTAGTGCACATAATATGTTGTATTGAAATTATTTGTTTATGGCTTTGTTTCTTTCAAAAGCAGGAATTCTCAAAGGCGAGATGGCAACTTAATCATATTTCTGGCTCCAGGGGTCAGTCTAGTGCCTGGCATATAAGACATTCTTAGCAATTATTAATGAGTGAATAATTGAATGAATGATTATTATAAAGACAGATCTCAGACAAGGCCCCCACAGCCCAAAATTGGGTTGTCCAAAAGTCTCAGAAGTGTGTAAATAATTCATTCAGGTTCTTCCTTGACCTTGCCAAAGAATATAGTTCATTATCATCTTTCCCGCCCTCTGTTTTCTACTGGGTAGGACTGGCTTCACTGTTAGGTAATACATATGTAATAGAAATTCTAATTACCAGTTAGACTCATCTGCTTATTATGGTACTAGTCTTTTATTAAAACTAGATTTCACTCCACCATGCTCTTGGCTATAAAATAGAGCTCTTTTACTTTCCACCAATTCTATTGGCACTCCTTTTTAATTCAAACACTGCTCTGGGATCAACAAAGCAATAAGACATAATTATGTTTTAAGATCCATGAATTGGTTGTGAAAATGCAGGTATTTTCTCTCTAGGTAGTTTGCTTCAGGAAGTACACTGAGAAGTATATTTTTATCTTGATGTATAGGGATTTACATAGAAACATACCCCCTTAGACTTAGAGGCAGTATTTTGTAGAAATGCCGGAACAAATACCACCCATCACCACTTTATTATGTTCACAATGTACTCCATTATCATCAGTATGTGGGTATAAATCCTCCTAAGAAACCTCCCAGTATTAAAAAACCATAATTATAACATGTATTTATTCCAAACATATGTACCACCGTTTCAAACTACCCACCAGCTGAATATATTTTGCAGCTTTCAAACTTTGACTGGTGCGAAGATGGCTTTTATAAATGTGATTTATGACAATTTAGGTGCCGAAAACCATCGTAATTACAAGTACTGTAAATGTTTTCTCTCTGCTTAAGGAGCCTCGCGGAGGAGGACAGCGTTCATTTCCTGTGGGCCGGGCCTGGGCTCCAGCCTCCCCGCAGCCAGCAGGCTGCTCTGCTCCCAGGTCTGTTTCACCCGCACAAGATTAACAAAAACTTTTCAGCGCTCGGTTTTCTTTTCCCTCTGGAGCGATCCATTTTCCCATCTCCAAAGAGGGCAGCCTCTCCTAACATATGTTGGAAATTGTTGTTCAACTTCACAGAGTACACAAACCCTGGGCTGCTCCGTCCGCGGTGCCGAGCAGCCGCTTCGACGGGGTATTTCATCATCACGCGGAGCCTCGGGGCCAGGAAAGAGGCTTTTCAAATGAAATTCATGATCTTTTTTTTTCTTTCTCCCCAACATGTCGTATCTGGGGTTTCTATCAAGCACAAGAGACTTGACTTTTGGTATAAGAAGTTTAAACTTTTAACCTACCTGGATTTGAACAGGATAATAAATTGTCCAGTAACGACTCTTTGCCAAACGTTAATAATCTTCATGAAAAGTAAAACCTGAGAGTCATGGAAAGGCTATGATACTCGGCACCTTCCGGGCACCTTCCATCTCATTAATTTAAAGCCACACTCTGTCTTTCCGAGGGTTTCGAAGAAGCGCCAAGTCACACACACAAAAAAGGTCAGGTGACGCCCCCTGGGTTACAAAGGGGCGTCTGTAGCTGGACCCCTGAGAGAACCCAGGAGTCCTCATTTCCAGTTCTATGCTGTAGTTTTGAAAACCCCCAAACACCACTCCTGTAAATTATACTGTCATCAGCAGTTTTCTTATTACTCTTTGTTTTCACTAGTTATAAACTCAGTAGTTTAAAAAAATGGCTTTGGGACAAAATTTAGCCAACAAAATCTCTAGCTTAGAGTCAATTATTTCCAAAAGACAATTTAAAAATCTGTAGTTCAGCTACTTTGAGGGTATAGACATGCCAAAATCCAAAGTTCATTTTCTTCTTGGTATGTCTTCAAATTTGAAGGGAAATTAGCCTTGGGACTTATTAATGCTGTGTGTTAATTACTGATTTTTTGTTTTATTACCAAACCAACATAAAAGGAGAAGCCTAATCTGAAAAATACACCGTAATTGCTATCAGAATAACACGTTTTAGCTTGACATAGCAGCTTTATTCCTCTGAGTTACTGCAGAAGTGAATCTAGAGAAATTTGCGTGTGAGCTTTCCATGGGGACTCTGGTCCACCCCAAGCACAGAGAAGCGGGGCTGGGAAGGCTTGGAGTCTGCAGGAGGGCTTCTCTCTCCCCTCAGCTTGTGGAGCTCGGCATGTAGGTCAGAGGCTGTGAATCAAATCTTAGCCATAAGTAAGGCAACTCATAAGCGTTTCTTACAGTCGGATTGTCCTCACGTCCTATTATACTATAGCATTTTACTTCACAAGCATTTCTTTGCATTTGTTTCAATAGCTAAAAGACCATTTCTCTCAAATCAATAGAGGGACAGGAGCAATGCAGAAAATCCCAGCCACTGAAAAAAGAGCAGCCACAACCTGTTGTCAAATAGGAAAGGAAAGCAGAATGTAGTCTGAGCTGGTCTGTGATTGGCGGTTCCTTGAAGGAGTGTTTCTTTCAACAATTGATTCACAGAGTATGCACATTACAACCCCCTTTGGTGCTGGCTGCTGCTTCTACGAAATTTCAGATGTGACAAGCTGGCCAGGTTGAACCCAAATGTTAAAAAGCCTGTGAATTTTTTACCCCTCTGCCTTTTATTTTTCTATACTCTGAAAAATTTTAATAGTGTACATGTGTTATTTTTATTGTAGAATTACCTCTATTTAAAAATGAAAAATTAGAGTGGTATTAAAATCAATATTATATATCAAAGAACAATTATAATTTTAGTGTGGAAGAGATTGCTAGACTAAGAATATTTCAAACTAACAAATGAATAATTCATTAATACAGTCTCTATAGAGAGAACAAATGTTAACCATAATTTTTTAGTTTAGTCAGCCACAGTGAATATTGATAGGAGCTCACTTCTTGTAGAATATAAGCCCCAGTGACTATTCCAATTCAGAATTCAGTCATTTCATGATATTTTCTGTGCATTATGCACTTGAATTCCAGTTTCTCCACTGATTTGTAACAATGACTTGAAACATTCTGAACATCTTAAAATTATATACTTCTCCATGTAAACTTGAGACAGTCATTCTCACAGGCTAAGTATAAGTTAGTGTATTCCTCAAAATTCTATACTCTCTAGGAAAGGGGTCTGGTGTAAAGATAAGAAAAGATTCAATAAACTTAACATGTTTCATGTAAGTTCACTTATATGTATAAGTATGAAAGTGAACATATATTTGCTTGACTAATCCTTTCTCTAAAATCAGTACAGAGATAGAAACAACAGGGAAATAACCAATGAAGAGAGAGCAAGTAAGTGTATATTCACTTTTATACTTATATTCACACACACACACACACATTCTTTCCAATAACTATTTAGAATGGAAATGCTCAACTGTAGGGACACTGTATATTTAGGGGTGCAGGAAAAGAGAAACACTGAAGAGCTTATGCAGGGTGTCCCCTTTTTCCATTCCCGTGCTTACTCTCCACATCAGACTCGTTCCTGTCAGTCAGCCAATCCTCCCACTGCATCAGGGCTCTGAACATGCCTTCTCTTCACACTTTCCATCTCCAGTCATTCCTACCATGCTCTCAGGGTTATGACAGCACAAGTTGCAGGTGATGTCTGTCTGCATGTTAAGCAAAGTGTGTTTCTCCAACAGAGTCACGTTTCTTTCCTACGCCATGGAACTTGTGGGTTTCTTTCTCAGAATCCCTGACGTCCCCGTCATAAACTTTATAAGTTGGGCTAATATTAGAAATAGATTTATAAATGTTTGCTTTTTTTTTTAATCCTCACCTGAGGATATTTTTACATTTTTCTTCAGACAGAGTGGGAGGGAGGGAGGGAGGGAGGGAGGGACGGAGAGAGAGAGAGAGAGAGAGAGAAACATCGATGTGAGAGAGACACATCATTTGGTTGCCACCCGCATGACCCCAACCGGGGCTGGAGATGAACCACAACCAAGGTACATGCCCTTGGCTGGAATCAAACCCGGACTCCTTGGTCCGCAGGCCAAAGCTCTAACCATTGAGCCAAACTGGCCAGGGAAATATGCATATTTTGGTAACTGCTGGACATTAGCTTGGTTCAGCAACAAGTCTCAGAATACACTTCACAAAAAGGGTCAATATGACTAAGTTAAGTAAGTTCCTTCTGATGTGCTCATATCTTCTCCAGCTTGGCAAAAAGTGGAATCTCAAAAAATGTCTGTCAAATACATAGCTGAATAAATAGACTTTACAATTGTGTCAAGATTACTAAATACAGTTGAGCAAAAGAGGCTGGAAAAATGTTTGTTATGGAAAAACATTGAGAATTACTTTGGTTTAAAAGTAGTATGTGGAAAAGCAATTTGAGACTGGTGGGGGGAAAATGGACCAGCTTGATCAAGCTTAAGGAATTGAAAATTCTGTAAGCATAAACATTTTCTAGAAAATATTATTGCATATTTTTATTATTTCTCTTTTTTATTTCTGCATCCTTCATATTTATTAATATTTTAGCATTACCATTAATAGTATTTGAGATAGTGTTTTCAGTGAGCTATATCTACAGTTGGCCAGTAGAGATCAAGGAAGTGCAGAGTAGCCAGAGGAAGGAAGGGCGGGCAGGGGTAGAAGTGGGCAAAGGAGGGATAAATGGTGATGGAAGGAGACTTGACTAGGGGTGGTGAACACACAATATGATATAAAAATGATGTATTGTAGAACTGTATCTCTGAAACCTATACAATTTTATTAACCAATATCACCCAAAAAAATTCAATAAAAAAATAAAATAATATATATATTAAAAAAAGATAAGCAGACTAACTTAATGAAAACTCAACTTAATACCAGCATTACTGGAACTCATCCATTTCTTACTATTAAGTGAGGTATGTCTATAAAAATTATTAGTCCTATAGACTTTTAAAATTATATACAAGTTACCTTCAGGAAATAATAACTTCAAAATAATATTGCCAAATTAAGTAGTCATAGGTGCATGACTTTGGAAAATTAGATAAAAAAAAATCTCATGTACATTTAGTTGCAAATTCTAATTTGATAAATAGACCCTGAGAGGTTAATAATAGTTTCACCCCAGCCAAAGTTCAACTCAAGTTTTCCTAGTTTCTAGCCTGGTATATATTTTATCTATTTAAAGATTTCCCCTCATGGTCACAATTTACACCTTGTTTTCTAAATGTTTTAAAAGCTAAGCTATTGGTTTTGTAAACAGCTGGATGGTTGAAATAAAGTGAGCATGATTCAGCTATCTCATGCAGTACTCTAGTAAGTTGTCTTATTTTAATGACCTACAGCCACCTTTTTTAAAAAAAAAAATTTAATTGGAAGAAAAACTATTCAAACCCAAGAGTGAATACACAGATGAATTCATACCAGACTCCATAACAGAGCTGACAACAGTACATAGTGTGTGTTTTGGGTGGGGTGGAGAAGATTGCATAGCTCCCGCTCAGTTTACTCATTCCTTGATTGAAATGGTTTATAGCATGGCAGCTATGGCTGGCACTGAGCTAAGCACTAAGGATGCAATGGTGAGTACGTGCACTTGGTGCCCGTCCTCAACAAACTTTCAGTCCAAGCAGAGAAGACCTATGATAAAGAGAAAAGCAAGTGACTGAATATGAAAATACAAATTGAGAAACTTATTTTGATGATTGTGAACAGGATGCTGTGATTAGAATAAAAAGGAGACAAAGTGAGACATTTATCAAAAGAAATCACACCAATATATTTTCGAATGGTGCCAAAGCTAAGAAAGCAAGATAAATGGTCTTGTGGGAGCACTCGGCTTAGTCTGAGACATCGAAAAGGTCTTCTGCTGGGGAAAGTGTTGCTTTACGTCCATTCTGAAGGATGACTAGGAGTTGCCTAGGAAGAGGGAGTATGTTGGTAGGAGAACTTTCCAGGCAGAGGCAAAAGCACACACACTGGTCCTAAGTAAACAAGAAATGAAGTATATCAGCAACTGGGAAAAGGCCGGTGCAGTTGGAAAGCAGGAAGAGCCAGAAGGAGCCCAGAGGAGAGTGACCAAGACGAAGTGAGGGGCACCACACATGTGTCTTACGGAGGGAGTAACTGTCAGGGTTAATCATGCCGGCCCTGTATCAGATGTACATGGTACAGAACAAATTACCTCAAACTCGGTGTCTAAAATGATACCCATTTATTAGCTCATAGTTCTGTAGGACGGAAGTCCAGCATGGCTCAGCTGGGTCGTCTGCTCAGAATCTCTCAAGGCCAGAATCAAGGTGCCTGGGAAACTCTGGGGAGAATTTTCCTCCAAGTTCATCCAGATTGTTGGTAGACTCTACCTCCTTATGGCTGTAGGTCTGAGATTCCGTTTCCTTACTGTCTGTCAGCCAGATGTCACTGTCAGCTCCTCCAGGCCACCATATTTCTTCTCCTGTGGGTCCTCCATCCTTAATGCAGCAGCGGTGGACACAGTCCTCACACTCAATCTCTGGTACTTCTTCTGCTACCAGACAGTGTTTCTGTCTTGAAAAAGATTTATGTAACTAAATAAGTCGCACTCAGATCATCTTCATTTTAAGATGAACTGATTAGAAACCTTAATTATATCTGTAAAATGCCTTTTGCCATGAAACATATCATACTTTTGTTAGTAACACCGGAAGGCGAAGTTCATAGGCCCTTCTACAATTCTGCCACAGATTCTAGAGAGAGAGTGTGGCTTAAAATTCTGATACCATTATTAACAATCTCCAGAAGTTGGGCATGAAAAGCAATAAGGAAACATTTCACTTAAATAATACATTAGACCAAATGAACCTAATAGAAGTTCATAGAACATTCTATCCAACAGTAACAGTATACACATTCTTCTCAAGTGCCTGTGGAACATTCTCTAAGATAGAGCATATGTTAGGCCACAAAACAAGTCTTAATGCATTTAACAAGACTGAAACAAGGTCAAGTGTCTTTTCTGACCACAATGGTATGAAACTAGAAATCATTTACAAGAAGAAAACTGGAGCCCTGGCCCGTTTGGCTCAGTGGTTAGAGTGTAAGCCCACGGACCAGTGAGTTGCGGGTTTGATTCCAGCCGAGGACATGCACCTCGGTTGCGGTTCATCCCCGTCCCTGGTCGGGGTCGTGCAGAAGGCAATCAATTGATGTGTCCCTCTCACATCAATGTTTCTCTCTCTCTTTCTCTCCCTCTCTCTCCCTCCCACTCTATCAGAAGATAAATGGAAAAATGTCTTCAAATGAGGATTAAAAAAAAACAAAAAACAGAAAATAGCCCTGGACAGTTTTGCTCAGCAGTTAGAGCATTGGCCTGCAATCCAGAGAAACCCGGGTTCGGTTCCCACTAAGGGCGCGTACCTCGGTTGCAGTTTGTCCCCGGCCCTGGTTGGGTTGTGCAGGTGGCAGCCACTCTAAGTGTCGCTTTCACGTCGATGTTTCTCTCTCTCTTCCTCTCTCTCCCTCCCACTCTATCTGAACAAAAAATGGAAAAATGTCCTCAGGTAAGGATAAGAAAACAAAAAACAGAAAATAATACCATAAAAAATTACAAGTCAATATTCTTGAACATAGATGCAAAAATTCTCAACAAAGTATTAGCAAAACACACTTAACAATACATTAAAAGGATCATATACCACGATCAAATAGGGTTTATTCCAAGGATGCAAGGATGGTTCCACATTCACAAGTCAATCAATACGGTATACTATATTAACAACATGAAAGAAAAAAGCATATAATCATCTCAATAGTTGCAGAAAAAGCAACTGTTTACAAAATTCAACATCCATTCATGTTAAAAACTCTCAACAAAGTAGGTAAAGAGACAAAATACATCAACATAATAAAGGCCATATATGACAAGCCCACTGCTAACACCATACATAATAGTGAAAAGCTTAAATCATTTCCTCTAAGATCAGGAACAAGACAAGGATGCCCACTCTTGCCACTTTTATTCAATACAGTACTAAAAGTCCTAGCCAGAGTAATTAGGAAAGAAAAGGAAATAAAATACATCCAAATCAAAAAGAAGTAAAATTGTCTCTATTTACAGATGACATCACATTACATACAGAAAGCCCCAAACACTCCATCAAAAAACTATTAACACTAATAAGTTTAGTAAAGTTGCAGGATACAAAATCAATTTACAAAAACCAATTGCATTTCTGTACACTAACAGTGAACTATCTGAAAATGAAATAAAGAAAATAATCCCATTTACAATTGCATCAAAAATAATAAAATACATAGGAATAAATTTAACCAAGGAGGTGAAATATCTTTATACTGAAAACTGTAAAATATGGATGAAAGAAATTGAAGAAGCTATAAATAAATAGAAAAATATTCTATGTTCATAAATTGGAAGAATTAATATTGCTAAAAATGTCCCTGCTATCCAAAGTGATCTCCAAATTCAGTGCGATTCCCATCAAAATTCTAATGGCATTTTTCTCAAAAATCTAACAAACAATTCTAAAATTTGTATGGAACAACAAAAGACCCTAAATAGCCAAAGTAATCTTGAAAAAGAAGAACAAATCTGGAGGCACCATACTTTCTGATTTTAAATATATTACAAAACAGTCTGGTATTGGCATAAAACAGACACATACATAAATCAGTGGAACACAATAGAGAGCCCCAAAATAAACCCATATATAATGATCAATTAATTTACAAAAAAAGAGTCAAGTATATACATGAGGAACGAATAGTCTATGTAATAAATGGTATTGAGAAAGCTGGACAGCCATATGCCAAAAAAATAAAAATAAAAGGAACTATACCATTATTTTACACCATATACAAAAATCAATTCAAATTGATTAAAGACATGAACATAAGATCTAAAAATTATAAAATTCCTAGAAAAAAACATTGGGGGTTAACTCCTTGACATTGGTCTTGGAAATGATTTTTTGCATTTCACATTTTTAAAAACTGCATTTTACATTTGAAAGTTGCCAAAAGAATAGACCTTAAAAGTTTTCATCACAAGAAAAAAAATTGTAGCTATGTGAGGTGATGTATTTTAACTAAACTTATATGTGGTAATCATTTTGCAATATATATTTACATCAAATCATTTATGTTGTACACTTTAAACTAATACAATGCTATACCTTAATGATATTAGACCAAAAGGAAGGAAGGAAGGAAGGAAGGAAGGAAGGAAGGAAGGAAGGAAGGAAGGAAGGAAGGAAGGAAGGAAGGAAGGAAGGAAGGAAAGAAGGAAGGAAGGAAGGAAGGAAGAAAAAGATGCCCTGGTTGGTTTTGCCCAGTGGTTAGAGTGTCAGCCTGCGGACCAGAGAGTCCCAGGTTCAGTTCCCGCTAAGGGCACATACTTCAGTAGCGGTTTATCCCCGCCACTGTTGCGGTCATGTGGGTGGTAACCACTGGATGTGTCTCTCTTACATCAATGTTTCTCTCTCCCTCTTTCCCCCTCTCCCTCTCCCATTCCCGCTCTATCTAAAGATAAATGCAAAAATGTCCTCAGCGGGGGATAAAAAAAAAAGACAATACAACAGAGTCAGAGGTTCTATACCCATCTAAAAGATGCTCCAAAAAGAGAAAAATAAGAAAATGGGAGGGAGGAGACAATCTGAAATAATAGTAAAAGATTATTTTCTTGAATTGAAGAAAAGATGGAGAAATGCAGCTGCCAAGGTAGACGAGGCTTCAGTTTGCACATTTGTTAGGAGACATTCCTAGACTAATTGCTGAACTTTCTGAAGCGTAAATACCAGAAGAGCTTCCTACCTAAAATTTTAAACTATACCCATTCAGAAATGTAGTTTTTAAAAAAATCCTCCACAATTTTAATGCTTTTCACAAGTTAAAAATGGAAGGGAATTTTTAGGAAGTAAAATATTTTATTTTGAAGCAGTGATTTATCTGAAGCATAGAAAGTTGATAGTAGATGGAGAAATAGTTTGAGAAGCCATGGTGTAGAGAAATCTGACTTGAGTATAATTTGAGAACTGCTTGTAAGAGCCTTAGGACAAGTCCCCTAGGAATATCTCTTCAGTAAGTGAAACTCACTATTCATTATAAATTCCTTTATGTTAAACACTGCCAATTCCCAGTGTTTGCCTTTGAAATATAAATATTGGACTATATTGCTGGCAGGATTAACACATTAAAACCCTCACCCTTCCTCAAACCCCACTAAACATCATAATTACCATGAGAGTTTTAAATAAAAAATACAAATTCACAGGACCCAGACAGACATATGGAAGATGAAGCACCGTGGTGAAGCAGAAAAACACTAGACCCAGAGAGCCTTGGTTAAAGTTACCATCTGCCACTAATTGGGCTCACTACTTTCTTGAGACTTACTTTGCCTTCTACAAAGATAGAATAATAGTATCCACCTTACAGAAATTTGGAGAATTAACTGAGATGAGATGCCAGGCACTTCATGGCAGTTTAATTGATGATAGTGAGCTGCCTACTAATTTTATTTGGGGCCCAGCAGGCTTACATGCTTTTAAGGCTCCTATTATTTGTAATGTCTTCTAAATAACAGTATTCTAAACACTTAGCCAGGATTCCCTAAATATGAACATCAATCCTCTTGTGAACTACTTCTTAAATAATATTAACTGCTCATCTTATCTTCCGCATGTTGTAGCTGCTTAAAGTGGCAAGTCTCTGTTCCAAGGTGTCAGGGGTACAGAAAGATTCACTCAGGGAAAGAAAACCACACCCAAGAAAAAGTGCTCTAATTTGGTCACACCCTGGAGATAAACCAGCTAAATCTGGGGTGAGGCACAGTGGGAAGAAATTCAACAACTGTTTAATGAGAACACATTAGGTACAAAGCAAGGAAATACCTCGTGTATTTTATTTGACCACATTCTCCCCACCCCATCCTCCAAATCTGATCACTGAGAATTTTTTATTCTTCTAGGCTAATATTATGACCCAAATGAAACACTTTAGAAGAATGATATTGAATATAGGGTGTTCAAAAAATGAATCCAATTTAGTATCATATTTTCTACATTAGTACTTTGCTCTTCTGATTTTCCCTTTATCTTCATGGAAGTTTTGTTGTGTTCACGAATGCTTGTCTGATTTTCAGTGTCCAAACATTACTCTTTTAAATAGCTCAAATCTGCCCAGCTGGTGTGGCTCACTGGTTGAGCGTCAACCCATGCACTAAGAGGTCATCGATTCTTTCCTGGTCAGAGCATATGCCCAGGTTGTGGGCCCGATCCCCAGTGGGGGGCATGCAGGAGGCGGCCAGTCAATGTTCTCTCTCTCTCCCTCTCTCTTCCTCTCGCTCTCTAAAATCAATAAAGAAAAAATATTTAAAAATAAATAGTTCAAATCTATTAACAAAATTTCTGCTATTAATTCTCATGTTGTATGTAAGCTATTAGTAGATTTTTAAGTGACCTTTTCTATTGTCACGTTAGTACATTCACATTGTTGTGCAACCATCACCATCATCCACCTCCAGAACTCTTTTCATCTTGTAAAACTGAAACTCATACCTCCCACCTTCCAGATTCTGGCTTACACCATTCTACTTTCTGTGTCTAAGACTTTAACTACTCTAGATACCTCATATAAGTGGAATTATATAGTATTTGTGTTTCTGTGACTGGCTTATTTCACTTAGCTCAGTATTCATCTATATTGTAGCATGTGTCAGAATTTCCTTTTTTTTTTTTTTTTTTATCCTCACCTGAGGACACTTTTCCATTTTTTGTTCAGATAGAGCAGGAGGGAGAGAGAGAGAGAGAGAAACATTGATGTGAAGGGACACATCGAGTGGCTGCCACCCGCACAACCAACCAGGGCCGGGGACAAACTGCAACCGAGGTACGTGCCCTTAGCGGGAACCGAACCCGGGTCTCTCTGTACCGCAGGCCGACGCTCTAACCTCTGAGCCAAACCGGCCAGGGCAGAATTTCCTTTTTTTTTAAGGCTGAATAATATTCCATTATGTAAACACCACATTTTATTTATTCATTCGGTCATCAATAGACATTTGGGCTGCTTCCCTCTTTTGGCTATTGCAAGTAATTTTGCTATGAACATGGGTGTACAAATAACTTTTTGAGTTCCTGCTTTCAGTTGTTTTGGATATATACCCAGAAGTGGAACTGCTAGCTCATATGTTAATTCTATTTTTAATTTTTTGAGAAATTGCCATTGTGGAAGAAATGTACATTGCTGTTGGAAATGTAAAATGGTGTGACCACTTTTGAAAACAGTTTGGCAGTTTTCTAAAATATTAACATATACCTACCACATGATCCAGCCATTCTGTTTGCCCAAGAGGTATAAAAGCATATGTCCCAGAATGGGTACTGGGGTTGTGGAGAGGAAATGATATGTAAGTGACTATCACCTCAGAGAGAGGGCTAAGAGAGAATAAATAACCTGCCCAAGGTAAACAGCTAATTGATAGACATGGATTTAAATTCAGAGTAATTTTATTCATAACAGTAAAAAACTTGCAAAAGCCCAAGTGTCCATCAACATCTAGATGGATGGACAAATGGATACACAAACTCATAATTATTGTATGAATACTACTCAAAATTATAAAGACATAAAATATCAACACAGGCTACAACACAGATAATTCACAAAGTAATTATGCTAAGTGAAAGAAACCAAATTTCTAAAAGAGTACATATAATTCTATTTATATGAAAATCTAAGAAATGCAGTTTAATGTGTAATGATAGAAAGCTTATCAATGGGTGGCGAAGGAGGGATGGGAAGGGGTGGAGGGAGGAATCACAATGACTCATGAGAAAATCTTTAGGGGTGATAGATATGTTTATCATCTTCATGTGGTAATGGTGTCAGGGTGTCTGCATATGTTAAAACTTAAATTGTATATTTTATATGTAGTTTACTACATGTCAATTGCATTTCAATAAAGTTCCTAAAAATTTTAGTCATAGTAACAAATATGATATAATTAATTAAAATAAAATATAAATGCATATTTTTTAGTTAAAACATTTTTGTAAGTAAAGTACATGTAAATGCTGTTGAAGGACATCCTATTTATGAAAAAACACAACATTGACAATCCCCCTTTTTTTGGCATTAGAATGGGTACTGGGACTGTGCAGAGGAAATGATACGTAAGTGACAATCACCTCAGAGAGAGGGCTAAGAGAAAATAAATAACCTGCCCAGGGTGAACAGCTAATTGATAGACATGGATTTGAATTCAGGCCCAGCCATGCTGGAGAGTACACATTTGCCCCTACAGATTCACTTTCCATCCTCTCTAACCTGCCCTAAGTCTTGGGAGGTTAACCTGTAAGGACTGCATCTTTGGTCTAGGTTCACTATCATCTTCCATTTGGGTTTGGCCAACGAGGAGCACCAGCAGGAGGTGAGGAGGAGGGAGGAGAGTGAGGTCCATGTATTCATTCTCACCCCTTCCTTTCTCGGAGACTCTCCTGGAGTCACCCAAGGGCTCCCTGTGTCCTCCCACTGAAGCTTTGCGTATCCTGACAGGTGGCTGTTTTCACACAATTACTTCCCTTCAAGTTCCAGCAGCTACTCCTTCTCCTCACCTGTTCAGGCTAGAGGTGTTCACCCAGTTGCTGGTAGCCCTGTGATTCTGCACCATTTCTTGCAGTTTCTTTACAACCTACAAACACCTTGGTAAGCAGGCTCTTTATCAAACTTCCCTCCCATCACCCAAACTGAGTGTGCCACCTATTTCTGTCATGACCCTCACTGTGCAGTGATAACAACAAAAATCTATCTCTTTTCCCTGCAGCTTGATGAGGGACCATTGTTCTTGCCCAATAAGAGCACAATCAGTTCTGGTGCCAGAATATCTGTATAGAAAGGAGCAGAAAACTGGTTGAAGAGAAAGGCGTTCGGGGCGTCATTTCGAAGCTGTATTTGCAGATGAAACAGTGTGTTTTTTGTTTGTTTGTTTTGTTTTTGCATTGAGTGCTGATTTGATGATGCTTGTGGGGGCTTAATGCCAGTACTGGCTACAATACTCCGATGGCCATCTGGCCCACCAATTTCCTCCACTTGACCCCACATCTGATTCTCCAGTTAGGGGCAAAGGCCTTACTGTTTACGTTCGGCATTATAACAGTACTATACCATTTACAAAGGAAACACACACTTACGTCTCGTGATGAGTTTGCCTTTGAACCTAGGACAACTCACCTTTCCCTACTTGTGTCACCCGAGCCCATGCACCTCGAGGAAAAGATGATTAGGTGGCACAATGATTGATGGTGAATAGTCGACAATGTAGTCCCTTGTTCCCTCGAGATAGGTGCTGGATCGATAAAACACCTTATCCATGTTCCATTCTGTTCTCTCAGAGGTCACCGGTGAAGTGGCTTTCCTCCTTTAATTCCTTCCACTCGTAGACTGCAGCCCAAAGGCACGGGAATTGCTGAGGGATTTTCGGTACAATATCGTTTTCATCAGCACATGTGCAAAAGGCCCCACTACAATTCAAAAAAAGCCAGGGGATTTTCATACCTAGTGCTTAGAATTTCATCAAAATGTATTTGCTGGTGCCAGAAAGTATACATTGGCAACGTGCTGTCCTTCTGCCTCTGACCATCTCACGTCTCTATGGGTAGAAATGTTTCCTTTCTCTTCTCACTGTTCATAGGTCCGCACACTCCGCAAGGCAATGCAGAAAAAGGGCAAGCCATGAGTTTTTATAACACAGGCCTTCCCTTCATTTTCTTCCCCCCACCTTCCACCCTCAGGAAACGCACTCAAAGGGAACATGCATCTGGAAACGTAGGCCGGTTCTCGTCTGTACGGTTTTTACTGGAGGGAAGGCGCCGACAATGAGCTGGCACCCATACTCCGTCCGCTCCGCCGAGCTCTGCGCCTGTTCAGCATGCTTCTCATCACAAAGCCAGTTACACTGAGGTAGCTTGGGCTTCAGGAGAGGAGGGAAGATCAAATGCCTTTTGTTCCCAATAGGCTAACTACTCTCAACAGCAACACCCTTGATTGGCATGCTGAGGCACAGTCACAAGCCACAACTGTGGTTCTTAAACTGATGCCAGGAATGGGAAGGAAATACACACACACACACACGCACACACACGCACACACACAAAGCTCTACTGTGTCATGGCAGCAGCAGCAGCCATAGTTGGCTATTCATGTTTTCTTTTATTCATAGGCTAGTATATCACTTTGCTTTTAATGTTTTCCTTTGTAGAAAGTGCATTCTATTAGCCTCCGTGTGTATGTGAGTGTGCCCCACTCAAATCTGTTGGTCTCCGTGACCATAATGATCTGGTCTCCAATATTTGTCTAGCGTCTGTCTCTCTTCTGGGTTCTGTAGAAATGACTCCATTGTTTCGTTCTCTGGAAAATCTGGATCTGATCTTTGGAAAGAAGGATTTGGAACATAATGACTGTGCCTTTTAATGAAAAGATTAACAATGCTCTGAGCTGAATAGCCCTGCATTTGTTTAGAATGGGCCCGGCATTTTGCTCTTTTGAGGAGTAACATACAACACTGAGTCATGTCCCAGATTTATATACCATTCCAATCCCCTCGCCCATGTTCTAAATAAAGGTGGTATCACTATATGTTTGAAACAGAAATAACTCCAGTGTGCTATGGCTTTGTTTATACAAATGAATGCTAGACGTTTTCTTGGATCTTTCTGAGAAATGACATCCTATACTGATGCCCTTTCTGTAATCACAACACTAACCACTTCCAGCCCCTGGTATTGTATTGCAGCATTTTGATGATGTTTAGTTTTACACTTATTAAAGAACCATGTCCCGCTTGATTATCCTTTTTCCTGCATTGCTGGCGGAGCACATATCATCTTAGTCTCTCCAGGATTACACACACTTCCACTGATTTTGCTGGCTGAGCGTCGGTGATGCAGTTTGGCCAGGAATCCTCAGTCAGTCCTTTTCCTAATTTGGTACTACTGTCAGCCTGTCCCTGGCAACACCATGACACCCCACTCACTGCTCTGACTGCTCACCAGGGGAGGGGACATGGGGGACACAGTCCTGGTGCTGAGGAAATGAAGCACATTCACTCCCTCTGCTGCTGCTCACACACAGAAAGGCCAGAACAAACAGTGACACAGCATGCTGGCCTCTGCTGAAACATGGGGCGTTCTTCCAGCCTGGACTCCTGCCCCGGGAGACCCAGTCGTACAAAGGTGGCTTTCTCCCTCCTTTCTCCTGCTCCCAACTATGCCAGGTACCGATACAAGCACTTCAGAAGGAAGGCATTATACATCATGAAATTTGAAAAATTGGAAGTTATCTTAGAGGTCATCCCATTCGTTCACTTTTAACTTGTTCTGAAGAGCCCCCAGGATCTCCCAAATGCATCTGGAGATCCCCCCCCCCCCAAGGAGAGGAAAAGCTCCAGGGCTCCGTGTTCCAACCCCTTCGACTGGGGCAGCTCTGCTTTGATCTGTTTTAGTTTGCAAAGGAAATCCTATTAAAGTTTCTTATAGGATTTCCTTTGCAAAAAGGATTTCGTACTTGAAAAAAAAGTCGGGGAACCACAGGGGTTGGAGAAGGGAGTGGTCCTAAGATCCACATCAGTTGGATTAGGACCCAAGTTATAGCTTCTCAGCCCCAGTTTTCCTACCACACCCCCACTCCTCGGGAGAAATTAGATTGATTAAATACTACATGCATGAGCAGCTATTGTCTAGAAAGCCAATTTCTCTCCTGTGTTTTATAACAACCCTTTCCTCGCCAAGTAAAGGGGCGCAGTGGTGACGGTGTCCTCACCACCCTGGGGAGCCTCAGGGGATGGTGGCCCATTTCCCATCTCTAGATATTTGGCTGAATTACAAGAGAAGATGCATTTGAAGCAAAGTAAGTTCAAAGTTGGGTAGCATTAATAGCCAAGGGTTGGTGAGGGTGTTCTTCAATTCCCTGACCAAACTTCTCCAACCCCAACACGGCACCTAGGATACTTTCTGGCTCCAACTTCCTGTAAGGGGATGGCTGAGGCCCTTCTCTCCCGGGAGAGCCAGGCTGGCTGGAGCATGCTGCCTCCCTTCTCCGTCCCTCCCTGAACCCTCCTGCCCTCCCTCCTGGGCTGACTCCATTACCGAGGTGCAGCTTTCAGTGACCCTCTCCCACACACAGGAAAGAGCTTCCTGGGCTCCCTCATAAATATTCATGGCTGCTGTGTTGCCTCCTCAAGTCCCTTCCCAGGTAAAACCAATACATTTGAAAGTGATTACAGCCATCATCTGCCCAGAAGCAGCCCAGGTTTGCCCTCTTGGGTCCAGAAGATCTCGGTTCAGCAGAAAGAGCTGACCTGGCCGGCACTGGAAACCCCAGGCCCCCCTGGGGCCGAGGCAGAGCCATCAGCCCCCCTCCGTGTCTGTGAGGGGGTTCATTCCACAGGGGAGCCCTGGAAACGCAAAGTAGTATCAGCAAGGCTCGCCTGGTACCCCTCCCTGTGGCATCCAGGAGGAACAGTGCCCTAAAAGAAAAGAGGGAGCTTTCTTCTTACTCTATGCTCAACTTCAAATCTGAGGGAAGCGAAGTAAACTAGAGGGTGGAGGGAACTGGTCTGCAGAGTGAATCTCAAATTCCAGGCAGGCAGACAGGCAGGCGGAGAGTCAAATCCTTACCATCTGAAGCCACGAGAGCATCATGGTCCCAAGTTGTGGAGAGAAGGCTGGCTGGTGACGAGGGGCCGAGGGCAGGGTCAGTGGAAGCGGGTAGCCTTCAGGTATTCCTAGAGAAATGTCCTGCAGCCAAGTTCCTGCAGACAAAGTGAAGGGGAATTCTGAGGCAATCATCTTTTGTTTGAGGGGGGAAATGTACACTCTGCCTGAATTATCTGGGTGAGTGAGTTAGAAGTGAAGGTTTTGCCTGTGAGTACTTGTGGCACCCGGTTTCCTGATTAAAATTGTTTCCTTTCACGTCTGAATGGCACAGGGGATGATGCAAGCTGGCCTCCGGTCCTCTCCTTTCACTTCTCACGTTAGAATTCTCTCTCCCTTCTTCTGCCATAAATAACCTCCTTATCTTAACGCCCTGTGTTAGAGCTGCCAAACTGGAGTTTTAAGAGGTTTACTGCTCCCCTTACTTTCCATTTGGGGATCTTAAGATGATTCTTCAGATGAAAAATTATTTTCTTCGTCCTTTCATTTGGACAAAGATCGAGTTCAAGGCTCTGTTAATGGCCCAACAGAGTGGCTGGGCGATGATCGGTTTCCTGGCATCCAGGTGCAGGGAGATTCAGAAATTTGCACTTAATTCTCTCACAATCAAGGGGCGAGGTCAGCTTTCCCTCGCCGTCCTGCCATTCCAGGCATCCATTCCTTTGTTACCTGGCCTGCCACTATGAGTCATCAAAGAATCACACTTTTAGAGAACAGTGTATTTTCTAAAGACATTAAATTGATTACAGCACATTTGTCTGGTCATTCATTTCAGGGTTTATGCGTAGTTTCCATTCAAAATGCTCTTTAGTCTGTCATGCTGTCAAATGGTGGGTATGGGTAAAGACGTGTGTTTGCATTTGTGTGTCAGCTCCTGACATTTGTATTTATTTGTACACATGTATTTTGTTTGTTCAAATAAATGTTTCATCAGATGTACCGTACAGGAGGGAGACTCAGAAGGAGCTGGTATAGTTTAAAAGCAAGTGAAATATTTCTCAACAAGACTTGCAATTTCAACTTCTGGTTAATTGTAAATAGGATCTGGAGGAAGAAGTAGCACGTCAGGGAGCTAAGGTCTGTATTTATCTTTTAATGTTATTGTTATATTATACAGTTTACTGCATAAATAATTGAAATGATAGCAATTATAATTTAGGGACCATTCAACACTTGTGCATGCTATGTTTCGCTGTAACTCACTTTTCTGAACCGTGCAGATCCACAGTGATTCCCCTTTTAATGAACACACAGTGGTAAATAAAAAATGAACATTTTTTTCAAATGGATGAAATTTCATTTTAGTTCATCTCACCTAAAAACACCTGTCATCATTTGTTCACTAAAAATAATTCAAAGTCCTAAAAAGAAACTTCTTAAATACTGTCTTTAGAGTGTTTTAACACGTCAAATTTAATATGGAATTACTGGGGGGAAAAAAAAGAAACCTTGAAAATTTAATGATACTTACTGAACCTGAATGGATATAGGTCATTGTTTGGCTATCTATACAATGAAAAATATAAAAGCTAAGAATATTAAGGCAATAATTTTCCCAGGTACAAAGGAGAATTGTCATTAATGCAGGATTAATATTTTCATACTCTATGAGAACTTTTCATTTCTACAGGTCTTATTATTCTTTGCTTAATAAATGAACTATTATGCTGAAATGATTTTTCTTGAGGTTATGCAAATAACTAATTTATCTTTGTATCTTGATAGCTATAGCATAGTAGATGCTCAAGAAACATTTATCGAATAATTTCAGTGAATACCACTTTGCCCTTTATCCCCATCTCTTCCCTTGAAGGAAATTTGGAAAAAGAGAAAAGAGACTAGAAATAGGTAAAAATAAATTGAAACCCTAGTTTATATCAGAAACTTTCACACTGGGATGTTTTATTTTTTTCTAGGTTCTTTTTTTTTTTTGTATTGACTTTAGAAAGAGAAGAAGGGAGAGGGAGAGAGAGATAGAAACACTGATGAGAGAGAACATCGATGGGCTGCCTCCTGCATGCCCCCCACTGGGGACTGGGCCCACAACCTGAGCATATGCCCTGACCGGAAATCGAACCAGGGACCTCTTGGTGCATGGGTCGATGCTCAACTACTGAGCCACACCAGGACACAACCCACTGGGACATTTTAGATGACTGATTTATGAGATGCAGGAAATAAAAGACTATAGAAAAAAATTACAGAGGTATAGATTTCTTATAAATTTAGCTGTAATAATGGGACACTTTGGTCCAAATGATTGGCCCCATCCTCATAATTAAGGGAGTTTTTATCAAAACTACAGAATTGTTTTCGTAAAATATTTGCTTTCTCATTCAACCTGCGTGAATCCTTATTCAATAATATCTTCAACAATGATTGAAAACTGCTGAGAGAATTGGTCTTTAATTTTGATTGTTTTAAATTAAATTATGTTTAGATATTAAATATTATAAAATCAATATGAGCTCACACTAAAAGATTTTTTTTAATTATACCAAGAAATAATAGTAAAATGTAAATGTCTTTTTCTCTATCCTTCAATTCCCCATGTTTTTGCCCCAAAGGTACCTACTGCCACTGATTTCTTATGTATCTTACCAGGAATGAAAAGTAGATTTACAGTTGTGAGTACACGAAACAGTTTATTTTTATATTATCATTTATTAATTATTGTATTACAACTGTAAACCTACTTTCACCCACCCCTGTATATATGTGTATATATTTCATTCAAGCAGGAGGAAACACTTGGCAATCTACTCTATTCACTTAACATATAGGAGGTAATAGTAGCATAACTGGAGTTGGAAAAAGGCCTCTTAAAAGTGAGGCCGAAATACAATAATTAATAGTGAGAAAAAGATTTTATTGGGACTTAAGCTTTTAAAAAAACCTAAAAATCACATAAATATATTTCTCATTTTAAACAAAATTTAGATTATAATTTCAACATTATGGTGTTTCTTGGAGAAAAGAAATCAAATGTTGCTGGGCATGAAAATTTGGGTCCTTCACCCTTCCAAATTCTATCATAGCTCAATATAATATGTTTCCACTCATATTTAAATTTCACAGCATTATCTGAGGACAGTTATTTGTACAAAAGTATTTCTGGGCTTTGTCAGTAACAAATCCTTTGACATTCAAAATTATTTTCATTTGAAGTGCCTTTCTTATCATCCTTGTTACTGTTTTTGTCTTCTTTAATTGTTGGTCAAAGACTATCAGATCAACATTTGGAATGCATATCATTTGAGCTGTTTGCATTATCTGAGAGGCAGAGATAGCGAGGGAAGATATTTGAGTGGCCAGTTATTTAGTGAATATTTTCATGTTATGATGGCTTATACTTTACTTCAGAATCTTGTTACTACAAGGACCCAAATGACAGATATGCAGTTAATAATTCAAAAGAGTTTTCTCTAGTCTTGGACATATAGAGCTAACAACCTTTTTTATGGACTACATAAATTTCCTACTTTTCATTATAGGGGTGTTCCATCATTTATTTAACCCATTGCCTAATTGAAAATAAAAGGTATTTGCAGCTTTTTGAAAGTACCAACAATGATGAAATGAGCATTCATACACACACACACACACACACACACACACACACACACATACGTATATATATTTGTACACAGGGCAAGAAAATGGGTTTTTAGAAGTAGAGTTGCCAAGTCAAAGGGTACTAGTATATACTACATTTTGACAGATTCTATTAAATTGCCCTTTAAATGGCTTCACTAATTTATCCTCCTGCCAACAATGCTTGAAAGGGCCTATTGATCATACCCTTGACAACACTGGGTATTATCACATTTTAATTTTTGCCAATCTAATGCTGAAAAAAAAATATTACTGTTTTTATTCTCATTTCTTGAATTATAAGTGATGTTAAACCTGTTTTTTTCTTTTATTTTTCACCATTTGTATTTTTCTGTAAACTTTATATTCATGTTATTTATCTGCTTTACAATTGAGTTATCTTTCTCATATTTATTTATAAGATCTTTTTGCATGAAAAAAATCGCCCTTTGCTATATGGATGCATAAATTTCTCAGTGTGTCATCTGTCTTTGACTTTGGGGTGTTATTATCACATAAACATTAAATTTTTATATAGTCAATTTTAGCAGCCTTTTGTTGGATTCTGTGTCATGTTTAGTAAAGCCTTCTCCACTGTAAAATTGTTTGTTAATTCTACTGTGTTTTCTTCTAGAACTTTTATATTTTATTTTTAAGCACATTAAATATGCTTAGAAAAAGCGATCTTCAAAATAATAGCTTTTCATATCACTTGCAAGCTTTATCATAACCTTAAAACGAGAGTGGTCATCATGATATCCCTATCGTAAGAGGTGCGTAATAAATGGCGTAAACACCACTGATTCCCTTTCTTCTGCTAGCATGGAGAACATATGTGCCTCCTAAACTTGTCTGATTACAAATTATGACTGAAGGAATCTGGGAATGGTTTTTGTGTATACAAGTCACCAGATGTTTTATAATGATTCTGTTAATATGAGCCTCAGGATTAGACTAGAAGCAGTGTTACAGGTCAAGACTGAAGCTCATTGACCAAGCTATGCAGGAAAGTTTGTGCAGTTCCTGCTGGCACAATACATAAATATCCAGATTTATTACTGTCTGTCTCCAGCACCGAATTTGCCCACAGATTTATGAAAGGGAAAACATGAAATTGAGATTTGTAAATATTTGAAGTTTACTTCTGAGATCTAAAAAGGCAGTAAGAAGGCTAGTAATAAATTCAAAATAGAGGTTGGGGAATGCAGTAAGTTTGCCATTATAGGAATATAACTTAAGGAAGGAATCACAAACAATAAAATTTAATAATTTCACCCTTGGTTCATAAAACACTGAGCTCCAACTGACATATATTATTAGCCTGAGGAAAAAATGGAGGTTAAGTGAATATGGATTGTCACAGAGGAAATCGTTGGGTTTGGCAACTAGAGTTAGAACCCCTAATTCTTCTGACAGGGTGATTCTCCTTTCGAGTCAGTTAAAGCCAAAGCTTTTAAGAATTTTTACCAGTATGCACACTAGTCAGTGTCCTTTGCCCTATATATAATTAATAACATTTTGAAAGCCCCTCAAAGTAATCATTTTAGCATTTTGATCAGTTTTCCTATTTTTTATTAATCCAGAGTCTAGTTCCTTCAGAAATCAATCTCATTAAGTTTGTAGGATTGTGAGGCTATGGCAAGTTGCAGGGCTAATCTTAGGCTTTATCTAAGAAAAGCAATTAGATCAGTGATGGGAATCTGGGCCTCAGAATCAGACAAACTAATTTTCAAGTTCTACTTTGTAAGTTAGCAGCTATACAACCTTGGCAAATAATTTCCCCATGCCTTGGTTTCCTCATATTTACAATGGGTTATTAATGACTTTCAGTGGCTGATTCCATTGCATGCCTACTAAATGTCAGACACACTATTGTCTTCTTCATTCACATTGCCGGAGCCACCTCCAGCTGGTACTGGGCCTTCCTAAGATTTTGAACAGACAACGCAATAAGCAGATAAACTGCAAAGCGGTGTAACTCCTCTGGACTGACACAAAAGGGCCACACAGATTAATATGTAGGCTGTACAGAATATGGGCTGGATTCTACCTTTGTGCAGGAAGGTCCTGAATGCAGCCTACGTACTTTTTTTAGTTCCTGGGCAAAAATTTATTGATCTCAAGGAAAGTAGGCCCCATGTCTGGCCTAGGGACAAGCATGGTTGACCAATGAGATGAAAAAGAACATCAGTTGAAGTTCTTCCTTGATAGCAAAAGGCCCAGGAGGAGAAAATTTTTTCTGGTTCCCACTTTTGAATACAATCATGTGACAGCACAATGTTCTAGGCTCTTTTGGTCATTATTTCATCCTAAATGGAAGATCAAGAGACTTGATCTAGAACCCTGACACCAATTACTTACTGAAACAATGCAAGACTTCTCCTCTTTTTGGACTTCTATGTGAGAAAATTCCATTTGTTTAAATCATTGCTAGTTTAGTTTTGTGCTGCTGGAAGCTGAAAGCTTTACTAATTGATAAAAGACCATGAGGTCTGTTAAAAGGATCAAATGAGATGATATAACTAACCCTCTTAGTCAGAAACATAGAAAGGACTCAGTAATAATCAATGATTTCCATGACAGTGGTGGTCATGAGAGGTATAATCATGATCATCTTAAGCAGGATAACTAAAGGAAAGAACTTGAGATTGAGATAAAACCACCTCAGTTTTAGTTCTTAACTTTGTCTCTTGGGCAAATTACCTGACAGAGGGCTCAACTTACAAATCTGTAAAACAGATCTAATAACAATATTTGTCTCACAGGGTAGTTGTGAGAATCCAAAAGGAAAGTATGCGAAAGTATTTTGCAATCTGTGAAGTACAATATAGAGGTTAGTTGTTCTTGTAGCATCTTAGCCATCAGCTCCAAATGAGAAGGCAAGCCAGGTGCAGACAACCCCCTTAGGCGGTGCAGAGGCCACGCCCCTGGCTTTTGTAATTCCCTTACAACCACCAACTACAGTGGAACTAGGAGGCCCCCAAATACCCAGAGGCTTATCATGGGCAAGGGGCTCAGCCTTTGGAGGTGACTCTGCTGGGACAGCACGGGTGCACATTAAAATAGTCCTTTTCTAATCCTCCGAGTACATGCAGTCTGTTCTCTTCCAGCTGACCAACTTTCTGCCACAACACAAGACAGCATAAAAATTGCCTTCCAGGCAAGATGAGGGTGTAGGTAACTGCCGTATCGTGTCCTCCCACAACCACATAAAGTTACAACTAAACTACAGAACAACCATCATTCAAAGCCACCTGAAATCAAGCTGATTGGAAGTCCTACAACTATGAAATTAAAGAATAAGCTGCATCAAGAGTGGTAGGAGGGATAGAGGCACGACGGTATGGTCCCACACCCATGTGTGGCAGATAAAAATTAGGACACCTCGGCTGGGAAGGTGCTCCCTGCGTACTGAGGGGTCCCCGTCCCACACCAGGCGCCCCATTCATGGTTCCAGTGCCAGGAAGAGAAGTCCCCATAACTTCTGGCTGGAAAAACCAGCGGGAACTGAGGCTGAGGCAGCTGGAGCCCCAGGCAGCTCCTCTTAAAGGGTCCACGCATGGACTTACTCCGACTTGCTCTCTCAAGCTCAGAGGGGAAGCAGCTTGAGGGGCGCCAGAGACATACAGGGAAGAACTGAGCTGTTTGGCATTGGAGCGAGGGCTGGAGAGGGGGCTTACTATTGGACAGATGTGCTGTCAGAGGCCTTTGTTCCTTTGGTGAGCCCTTCCCTGGGGCGGCAGACAGCCACCATATCTGGGACTCCAGCAACCTGGCTCATACTGTTTGCCCCGCCCTGGTGACTCCCTGAGGCCCCGCCCCACCCAACTTTCAGGCCCACCCAAGCTGTTGCCACTTGCTTTACCATAGGATTGGCCTGTCTTGGGTCCTGCTTCAGGTTTTCCTAAATTCTTTCAAACAAGCAGCATCTGGTCTCAGCTAGCCCCATACCCCTCCTTAAGTAATACACAGAAACAAACACAAGGAGGCAGCCGAAATGAGGAGACAAAGAAACAGGTCCCAAATGAAAGAACAGAACAAAATTCCAGGAAAATAACTAAGCAAAATGGAGATAAGCAACCTAACAGATGCTGAGTTCAAAATACTGCTTATAAGGATGCTCAATGAACGTAGTGAGAACCTCAGTGAACTTAGTGAGGGCATCAAGAGCATAAAAAAGGACTAGTCAGAAATGAAGGAGGCACTAACTGAAATAAAGAATAATTTACACAGATTCAATAGTAGAGTAAGGAAAGCCAAGAAGCAAACCATTGATTTGGAATATAAGGAAGCAAAAAATACTCAATCAGAACAGCAAAAAGAAAAAAGAATTTTAAAAAATAAGGATAGTGTAAGGAGCCTCTGGGACAACTTCAAGCATGCCAACATTCACATCTTGGGGGTGCCAGAAGGAGAAGAGAGAGAGCAAGAAATTGAAAACCTATTTAAAACAATAATGGCAGAAAACTTCCTAACTTGGTGAAGGAAACATACATACAAGTCCAGGAAGCACAGAGAGTCCCAAACAAGATAAACCCCAAGAGGCCCACACCAAGACACATCATCATCAAAATGCAGAAGGTTCAAGACAAAGACACAATCTTAAAAGCAGCAAGAGAAAAGCAGTTAGTTACCTACAAGGGAGTTCCCAAAAGACTGTCAGCTGATTTCTCAAAAGAAACTTTGCAGGCCAGAAGAGAGTGGCAAGAAGTATTCAGAGTGATGAAAAGCAAGAACCTACAACCAAGATTACTCTATCCTGCAAAGCTGTCATTTAGAATCGATGGCCATATAAAGAGTTTACCAGACAAGGAAAAGCTAAAGGAGTTCATCACCAACAAACCATTATTATATGAAATGTTGAAGGGACTTCTTGAAGAAAAACATAAAAAATATGAACAAACAAAATGGCAATAAATACATATCTATCGACAATTGACTCTACAAACAAAATGAACAAGCAGAACAGAAACATTCTCATAGGTGCAGAGAACATTTTGTTGGTTGCCAGATGGGAGTGGGGTTGGGGGAATGGGTGAAAAAGGTGAAGGGATTAAGAAGTACAAATGGGTTGCCAGACTGACAAACCTCAAAGGGAAGAGGGGTTGGGGTGGGAAGAAATAAACCACAGAACTTATATGTATAATGCATAACCAATGGACACAGACAACAGTGTGGGGAAAGGCAGGAGAGGGACAGAAGTAGGGAGAAGGGGGTCAATGGGGGAAAAATAAGGAACATCTGTAATACATTCAAACAATAAAGATAAGTTTAAAAAATTGCCCTCAAATTAGAGATAAAAGCTATAATAAATGACTGAGTCTGATTTTAGACAAGGGTATTTGGGCAATAAGAATTAAAAATAACTTTCAATCTGCTTTAGCTATTAATAGATCTTATCTTCATACCTGGGAACCTAAAAAAGGCAATAAAATCACCTTACCTGGAGTGGGAAAGATGAGTTATTTTTCCCCCCACAGCTTCAGTGCACTGTTAAAGAAACCATGACAATGAAACAAAATGAGAAATTTTAAATTGGAAGGTGAAACAATGGAGAATATATTACAGAAATGAAGGCCAGATGTTTTTTTTGGGGGGTGAGGTGTTTCATGAGGTATTCAACGGAGAATTTGGGCTCAGAAAGAATCCAAGAATGGGACTAAATTACAGTTATCATTTCTGTGTTTGTGTTCTCTGACTCCCGCTTTAGTGAGCACCTTCCAGTGGAGACAAGTGAGTTCTGTGGCCCCAGCAAATAGGGCTGGAACTTGCTTAGGCCCATTCAATAAGGGGTATTATTTAATGGGTCTGCCTATTCTCCTTAGTGTCTTAAACACAAACATACAAACACCACAAAGTACGATCAAGATGTATTATAATAATTAGAGTTTGTATCTGGTATTTTATCTCTTATACTTCTACACTAAGACATTATAAAACTTTTAGCCAAGAATGACTAAGAAAATGTCTCCATGCTTGGTTTGGTATGAGTTTTTATTTTGTTATCCTGATTCCAAATAATTCAGTAATTCTATGTCTCCAAATGCTCCAAATCCCACATGGATTTGGTTGTTTCCTTGTAACACAGTAGAGCCATGAATTACCAAGAAATCTCTGATTAACTAACATTATTAAAAGTTTGTATTTTTTAAAAATGAACTTCATCCATTGAAAGTGTTTGGTTTTATTTCTTTTCTGATTTGCAATGTTAGGAATTTATATAAATACAGGAGGTAGGCTTTTTCCACAATGTGTGTTCTGCAAAACCAAGCTCCTACAATGACCTGAAAACTCAACTAATTTCAGCTGAGTGAGGGTTTGTTGACGATACCAACTTTTGCAGAAAAGAAACAACTAATATTAGTACTAATATTAGATAATCTTTGTTCACTAATCAAATAGCAATTTTCTATGGTTAATTTCCAAGTTACATTTCTATCCCCACTAGAGGTCTGCTTTTTAATTATTTCATTCTCATTTCAATGTGAGCAAGCAAGCAGACATTTAAGTGCTGTTCCTGCCATTATTAATGAGTTAAACATTTAATTCTGAAGAGACTGTCCTCTTGTTCATCTAGCTCTGTTAATACTAATTTGTTAGTTAGGGTACATGATGAACTGCTGAGCTAAAGATACTTCCATTTACAATGACCGAAAAAAGAAAGATGTTTCTTTCTCAAATAACAGTCCAGAAGTCAGTGGGCAGCTCTATGTAGGTGGCTCTGACATGCTCAATTTGTGACACACATTTATGGGTCCAAGGTGATTCCCACAATTCTTCCCACTTCACGGCAGAGGGAAGACCTAGCCATTTTAGGGGGGGGCAATGGCTCTGATCACTCTTTTGGTCATCCCATTGGCCAGAATATAGTTTCACTCAGCTAGAAGGGAGATAAGTAAATATGGAGCTGAGAACTCATCAATGTGACCAGCTAAGATTCTATTATTGTGGAAGAAGGGGAGACTGGATGTTGAGGACTAACAGAAGTCTGCTACACTAGGTAGACTGGAATGAAGCTTCTCAGTATGTAATGTGCATACAGATTCTGATTCAGTGAGTCTGACGTGAAACCTGAGACACTACATTTTCTAACAAACTTCCAATGCTTGGTGCCAATGTTACTGGTCTGTGGACCATGCTGAGTAGCAAGGAACTAGAAGACTCCCTTGACTGCAAGAAACAGGCATTTCTTTAGACCACCTTAAAGAATCATTTACTGTCAGGAAGGTTGTGAAAAATCAAGGAAACTCTAGGTATCTCAACTCTCTTTTGACCAGTAAGTATTTACCTTTGCACGAATGTGCCCTTCTCTCATACCAAACTGGATAATTCTCTATATATTTTCTAGTCCAAAATCTGACAGAAAGAGTTTGACCAGAAATGGGATCAACTGGCAGCCTGTAAATGGGATCAACTTTGGTTTACTCAGTAGCCACATCAACAGGTACATCCTAACTTGGCTTCCCTGAACAAGGAGCGTGGGGAGCCACACAGAAAACCATATACAATTTCTTTTTTAGAAACTATATCATAGCAGAGCATTGGAGCTTAATGCTTTGTGGATGAAAAACTGAGAAATACAAAAGCAATACAGATTTATACTTTGATATGATGGCATATAATTATTATAATTATTACAATTAGTAACTTCACTGTTTGCTACTTACAGAAATAATTAACACACACTGTTTACTTTATGCTAAAGAGCATAAGAAAAAACATAATCTAATTTCCATTCATTCATATTTTTTCAGAATTACATTAAGATGTAGGGAAGAGAAGGAATGTCAAGTTATAGAAAAAACAAAAGAAGAATATTTTCAGTAGAAAAGGTACACTGTTCATTTATTATATAGCCAATCACGCTTTGCTCTTTAACTGCCATCTTCTTGTTTAATGACACATTAGGATGAGTTTTATACTTAATTACAACTCATTTTAATTAGTATTTCTGATTCTCAGAGCATCCAGAGTCTATCCACATTCATCTTGGCTTCTGGATAACTCCTCTCTCCATGAAAGGCCTCTTTTTAGTTTTCTGGTTCTGCCTTTCCTAGCCCTTTTAAGAAAGGATACATTAGCATGGTTAAATGTAGCTGTTTTTAATTAACCCCTTCAGCTGTTCTCCAGATGAATGATTCGATATGACTTGGCAAACTGATGAATGTGAAGAGGTCATCATATATATTTACAACACACCAATAATGTTTAATCAAGTTAACCCATCTTACACTAGCAGAGCAAGATGAAACCAATGCCTCGATCCCACTCATAAAATCCAGTTCCGGTAACTAACCAGGCCGGAATGTTACTTCTCAGTGAGATGAAGCTGAGGCCTCACCATGGGAGTTTAGGGTCCTAAGGGATCCTTTTTCTCTTTTGGGTGGGAGGAAAAGGCTAAGCAAGACCTGAATTGACCCCTTAGGACCACTATGTGGCCTGGGGAAAGGGCTCCTCTTACATTGGACATGTATTGTAAAGCTAAAAGGCATAAAATGTCAGGTGAGGGAGTGGTGGCTGGAACCAAGGCATCAATCAGGAGACCAGGCTGAACACAGGAGTCAAGCTGTGGAAGCCAAAGCAGGAGTCCAGGAAGACAGGAATACAAAGACTATGAAGCAGTGAAATGAACCAGAAACTATAAGAAAGTCTAGGAATAAAGTTGAAATTTGCCCACTCCACTACCCCAGGAGACTTCGTATTTGTCTTGCCAACTTGAGTGAGTATATCTAGAAGATTGTTGGAAAGAACATAGGATACTAGGTGGGATCCACATTAGTCTCTTCCTGGAGGGAAAGAGACAAGGCCAACACCAGGGAAACGCTGAGAGGGGCTGTTTGCATGAATGGTCAATTTTCTTTAGTCCCAGGCTCACCTGGTCTAGGTCTGGGAATGGTTCTTTATTTATTCATTCTGTAAGCACTTATTGAATAGAAATAAGTTAGTAAAAAAATGAATTAGACATACTTTTTGCCTCAAAGACCTTATATCCTTGTTGGCTTGAGGGAAATCTCTAAATATAATACAAAGCAAAATATATGTCTCAAACCTTGAAGAGGGAAGTTTGGATCCAAAGTCATTGCCAAGGTCAAGGAGGTTTGCCCTGTTTCCTTTTAAGAGTTTGAGCATTTCAGGTCTTACGTTTAAGTATTTATTCCATTTCAAGTTAATTTTTGTGGTGTGCCCTGGCCGGTTTGACTCAGTGGTTAGAGCGCTGGCCCACAGTCCAGAGAGACCCGGGTTCAGTTCCCGCTAAGGGCACGTACCTCAGTTGCAGTTTGTCCCTGGCCCCGGTTGGGATTGTGTGGGAGGCAGCCACTTGACGTGTCCCTTTCATGTCAATGTTTCTCTCTCTCTCTCTCTTCCTCTCTCTCCCTCCCACTCTATCTGAACAGAAATGGAAAAATGTCCTCGGGTGAGGATAAAAAAAAACAACAATGTTTTGTGGTGTGAGATAGGAGTCCGGTTTTATTATTTTGCATGTGACTACCCAATTTTCCCACTACCGTTTATTGAAGACTTTCTTCCCCCATGGAATATTCTTGGCTCCCTTATCAGATATTAGTTGACTGTAGAATTGATTCTTATTGTTAAAACTTGGGGAAGACTTCTGAAGAAGGTGACATTTAAAGCTGATCTTTGAAGCCTGGGGAAAGATGGGATGATGAGAAAGCAAGTCCAGGGAGAGGAAAGATGAGCAGAAGGAACAGGAATACAGAAGTATTTGGCATGATGAGGAGTGAAAGTACTCCACTGTAGCTATGAGGGAGATTGCACAATGGGGATAAGAGGGAGATATGACCAGGGAAGCAGGTTGTGAAGATACTTAACGATATACAAATACTTCTAGAATTTATTCTATAAGTAATGGAAACAACCAAAGGTTTTGAGGAGGGCATTGTGAAATTTGTGTGCCTGAAACCTAAAACTCACTCCTCTCATTTCTGCAATTCTAAATGAGAGATACTCCAAAGAAACCAATATTAATTTTTAATACCTTCTAAAAAGTATTCAATATTTTCTTATCCTCATATTTCTTCCAATCCATTTACTAGAAACCCCATTTTTTAAACTTCAGAACCTAGGTGAGACTTATGGTTCCTAACCACTGATTTGCCAGATCCACAAAGCAGACCCAACTGACTTACCCAGTTAGATACAGATAGAGACATAGAAACAGGGAAAGAGGCAGCCACTGCTCAAGCACTTAAAAATGGAGAAAATGTACCCATCTCTAAAGCAATCATTTTGGCAGGGCATCAGTGCTCTGACCAACTAGGCCTGGTCGTGTGCCCAGAGCTGCCAAAACCATATAGAGTGGCAGGATAAATTTTGAACTTTCTTACTTTTTATCATTAAACACATATGGAGGATCTTGGGACACAGCACAGATTGAGGGTTTTAGGCCATGGTGGTGGGGTAGGGGCGGCTGTCTGCAGGGGAAAGCAACTTGAAGGTTCTAGGAGGAGAAGGTTTGGGAAAGAGAGGGTAGCACAAGGGCCAGTCCCAAAGATAACTTAATTGACTTTACAGTTTTATTTAGGGCTTTCTGGCTTTGTTTTGCCAAGAAGAGACCAACTAGATGCGAAGTACAATATGTATAACAAATATGCAGAAAATAGAGTTAAGGGTTTTACAACACTAACCCCTTCATCTGAACCCATTTCTTAACCAAGGTCCAGTGATAAAGTCACAGAGGCCATTATACAGGCTCATTCTTCAGTCAGTCACCTCAAACTTTCAATAAAGAAGAGACTTCTGGTCAAGATGGCAGCGTAGATAAACACGGTATCTTCTCCTCCCACAACCACATCAAAATTACAACTAAACTACAGAACACCCATCATTCAGAACCACCTGAAATTGAGCTGAATGAAAGTCCTACAACTATGAAATTAAAGCAGCAGCCACATCGAGACTGGTAGGAGGGGAGGAGGTGCAGACAGGCGGGTCCCACACCATGTGTGGCAGATGAAAATCAGGAGGGACACCTTGGCACTGAAGGTCCTTCCTAAGGAGTGAGGGGTCCCCATCCCACACCAGGTGCCCAGCTCAGGGTTCCAGTGCCAGGAAGAGAAGTCCCCATCACTCCTGGCTGTAAAAACCAGTGGGAACTAAGGTTAAGGGAGGCAGAGGGAGGCTGAGGCTCCTGGAGCCCAGGCAGTTCCTCTTAAAGGGCTCTGGGGCTTACTTGGATTCACACCCTCCAGGTTCCAGCATGGAGGGGAGGCAGCTTGAAAGGCACCAGAGACATACAGGGGAGAAGTGAGTTGTTTGGCTTTGGGGCGAGAGCTGGAGGGCAGCTTTCTCCTGGACAGATGTGCTGGCAGAGGCCTTTGTTCCTTTGGTGAGCCCTTCCCCCATGAGGCTGGCAGACAGCTGCCATATCTGGGACTCCAGCAACCTGGTTCACACTGTTTCCCTGGTGACTCCCTAAAGCCCTGCTCCACCCAACTTTCAGCCTACCCAAGCTGTTTCCAGTGGCTTTACCATAGGATTGGCCTGTCTTGGCTCCTATTTAAGATTTTTCTAAATTCTCTCAAACAAGCAGCATCTGGCCTCAGCGAGCCCCATACCTCTCACTAGAAGCAGCCAGCCTTGGTTTGCAGCTTGCCTTTGTCTGGGCACCTCCAAGCCCAGCACAAGAAGCAGCCACCTGCAGATTGCTTTGTAGCTTATGCCTGGTGGCTCTAGGTAGAACACAGACAGTGGCTGACCTTGCCCCAGAGCCAGCACACCCAGTGGACAGCTTCAGACCATGGCAAAGCACACCACCCAACCACCTCCACCAGCAACACATTCAAGGAGAGAATTCAGTGGGTACCAGAGCCCTGCTGAAGTAAGTCTTGCTCTGTGTGATGGGCCCCTGCACAGCTGACTGCCCAAAGTAGTCAAAGGTCAGTAGTCAGTGGACACAGCCAGTCCTTGCAGCTGATCAGCCTGAGTAAATCCCTCCCATTGACATGCCAACAGCAATCAAGACTCAATTACAACAGAAGGGTGTACAGTCCACATGAGGAGTGCACATCAAGGGCCCAGCTGGGGTGGTCAGAGAGGCTGTGCCACTGGACCCTACAGGACACCTACTATATTTATTATTATTATTTATGCGACCCCCCCACACACACACCGAGGACATTTTTGCATTTATCTTCAGATAGAGTGGGAGGGAGAGAGGGAGGAAAAGAGAGAGGGAAACATCAATGTGAGAGAGATACATCAACTGGTTGCCACCCATACAACCCCAACCAGGGCAGGGACAAACTGCAATTGAGGTACATGCCCTTAGTGGGAACCAAACCCGGGACTCTCCGGTCCACGGGCCAAGGCTCTAACCGCTGAGCCAAACTGGCCAGGGCAGGACACCTACTATAATAGGCCACCCTACAAAGCTTAGGAGACATAGCAACTCTA
This sequence comes from Molossus molossus, assembly GCF_014108415.1. Lineage (NCBI taxonomy): Eukaryota > Metazoa > Chordata > Mammalia > Chiroptera > Molossidae > Molossus > Molossus molossus. The sequence goes on along the minus strand of NW_023425349.1, from coordinate 68,107,064 downwards.
CCTAATACATAGAAACAAACACAGGGAGACAGCCAGAATGAGGAGACAAAGTAACATGTCCAAAATGAAGGGACAGAACAAGACTCCAGCAAAAGAACTAAACAAAATGGAGATAAGCAATCTAACAGATGCAGAGTTCAAAACACTGGTTATAAGGATGCTCAAGGAACTTAGTGAGGACCTCAAGAGCATAAAAAGGACCAGTCAGAAATGAAGGATGCACTAACTGAAATAAAGAACAATTTCCAGGGAATCAATAGTAGAGTAGGTGAAGCAAGAAGCAAACCATTGATTTGGAATATAAGGAAGCAAAAAATACTCATCAGAACAGCAAAAAGAAAAAAGAATCCAAAAAAATGAGGATATCGTAAGGAACCTCTGGGATAACCTCAAGCATACCAACATTCGCATCATGGGATTAACAGAAGTAGAAGAGAGAGAGCAAGAAATTGTAACCCTATTTGAAAAAATAATGACAGAAAACTTCCCTAACTTGGTGAAGGAAACGGACATACAAGTCCAGAAAGCACAAAGAGTCCCAAACAAGATAAACCCCAAGAGGCCCACACCAAGACACATCATCATCAAAATGCAGAAGGTTCAAGACAAAGAGAAAATCTTAAAAGCAGCAAGAGAAAAGCAGTTAGTTACCTACAAGGGAGTTCCCATAAGACTGTCAGCTGATTTCTCAAAAGAAACTTTGCAGGCCAGAAGGGAGTGGCAAGAAATATTCAGAGTGATGAAAAGCAAGAACCTACAACCAAGATTACTCTGTCCTGCAAAGCTATCATTTAGAATCGATGGACATATAAAGAATTTCCCAGACAAGAAAAATCTAAAGGAGTTCATCACCACCAAATCAGTATTATATAAAATGTTGAAGGTCCTCTTGAAGAAGAAGATAAAAAATATGAACAATAAAATAGCAATAGCCCTGGCGAGTATGGCTCAGCGGTAAGAGTGTCGCCTGCAGACCAAAGGGTCCAGGGTTCGATTCCAGCCAAGGGTACGTATTTTGGTTGTGATTTGTTCCCTGCCCCAGTTGGGGTTGTGTGGGTGGCAGCCAGTCAATGTGTCTCTCTCACATCTATGTTTCTCTTCCTCTCTCTCTTTGTTCCTCTCTCCCTCCAGCTCTAGCTATAGATTAATGTAAGAATGTCCTCAGGTGAGGATTAAAAAATAATAATAATAATAATTAAAAAATGGCAATAAATACATATCTATCAACATTAATCTACAAACAAAATGAACAAGCAGAACAGAAACAGACTCACAGATACAGAAAACTTTTTGATGGTTGCCAGGTGGGAAGGGGCTGGGGGATAGGCAAAAAAGGTAAAGGGATTAAGAAGTACAAATTGATCACCAGATTGAGGAACCTCAAAGGGAAGGGGGTGGGGGGTGGGAAGAAATAAACCAAAGAACTTATATGCATTTTTGCATAACCAATAACACAGACAATAGTGGGGGAAGGCAGGAGTGGTGAGGAGGGAGTCAATAGGGGAAAAGGGGGGCATCTGTAACATATTCAACAATAAAGATAAGTTTAAAAATATAAAGAACATAAATCTTTTCAAATATATAAGGTGATGCAAAGCAGAAGTCAAGATCTGCTATAAAATAAGATACAGCCTATGTACCAAGCCAGAATGCCTTGGAGGGACATAGTCCAACCTGCGTATGTTTTTAGGCAAGGAATTGTATACTTTGAAAAGGCCACATAGTCATGTAGTGGTAGGGCTCATCCTAAAATTCACATCTCTTGCCCCCTAAACCTAATTACGTTTTATTACATCATCCTATATCAGCCAAATACTTCTAGAAGAAAACTGTCTATTCAGAAGGTCAGTCTAATATGGGTGTATATGTGTTAAAGCATCCACCTAGTGTGATTGGATGTGGTTAAACTAGAGTTAATTCTGGATGCCTATGATAACTGCTAGGAACATTTGGGGGGGAAAAATCAATTCAGATTCATTTTAACTGCTTAAGTCAGACCTGTGCTTGATTTTGTTGTTGTTTGCTATTTCATAGAATTTCTTTCATTTATCTCAGACTCCCAAAACTCAATCCTTTTTCACAAATGATCCCATAGGTCAGAGACCACTAGGATTGAACATCAGTAGATGGAGAAACAGTCACTACCACTGAAGATCAAGAGGCCCTGTCGAAAGAAGTAAATGTCTAACTAGGAAACTGTCACAGTGGTAAAAGAAGGCAGGAAGAAATCCCACCAGGGGATGCAGATCAAATACAACAGAGGAATATTTTATTCAGGCCTGTTAAGATAGACAATTAAAAACAATACAGTTGTCCCTGCAGGGAAACAACTGAGCAGCTCCTCACTTACATATGCAGAGCACACTCGTGTGGCACCTTTCAGACAGGCCCTTCCGAGGCTCTGGCGGCACACTACCAGCATCACGAAATATGTCAGCCTAAATCAAAGCAATGCATAGATTATGGTTTCCATGTTATGTGATGCCTGGGAAAGTCTAAGGCTGGCGAGAAAGTTTCACATTATACCTCACACCTGCCAGAATGGCTGCCATCAACAAATCATCAAACAACAAGTGTTGGCGAGGGTGTGGAGAAAAGGGGACTCTAGTACACTGCTGGTGGGAATGCAGACTGGTGCAGCCACCATGGAAAACACTATGGTGTTACCTCAAAAAATTAAAAATTGAACTGCCATTTGACCCAATGATCCCACCTCTAGGAATACATCCTAAGAAGCCTGAAACACCAATCAGAAGGAATATATGTACCCCTATGTTTATAGCAGCATTATTTACAATTGCTAATATCTGGAAACAGCCCAAGTGTCCCTCAATAGATGAGTGGATACAAAAGCTGAGGTACATATACACAATGGAACACTATGCAACTGTAAGAAATGGAGAGCTCTTATCCTTTGAGACGACATGGAGGGACCTGGAAAGTATTATGCTAAGTGAAATAAGCCAATCAAAGGAAGACAAATACCACATGATCTCACTTATTTGTGGAATATAATGAACAAAAAAAAAGCTGATGAACAAAACAGACCCAGAGGCATAGAAAAGAGTATGGTTCAGACTGACAAACCTCAGAGGAGGGGAGCAGGGTGGTAGTGTAGGGCTGAGATAAATCAAATAACTTATATGCATGTATGTGTAACCAATGGACATAGATAACAATTCTGGGGGGTGGGGCAGGAACAGGAGAAGGGTGTCAATGGGAAAAAAGGAGAAATATCTGTAACAAAAATAAATAAATTAATTAAAAATAAAATAGTTATATAGCCTTGTCCAAAAAAAAAACCCCAAAGAAATGAGTTACGTGCACAAACTATTTTTGTAGTCTTTTTTTTTTTTTAATCCTCACCCAAGGATATATTTTTTTTTCTTCTTTATTGAATTTTAGAGAGAGAAGAAGGGAGAGGGAGAGAGAGATAGAAACATCGGGAAGAAAGGACATTGATTGGCCACCTCCTGATGCCCCCCACTGGGGATTGGGTCCACAACCTGGGCACGTGCCCTGACTGGGAATTGAACCAGCAACCTTTTGGTGCATGGGTTGACACTCAACCACTTAGTCACATCGGCCAGGCCCGAGGATATTTTTCTATATCTTCAGATAGAGTGGGAGGAAGAGAATGGGAAAGAGAGAGAAACATCGAAGTGAGAGGGACACATGGACTGGTTGCCCCCCACATGACCCCAACCAGGGCTAGGTACGAACTGCAACTGAGGTACGTGCCCTTGACTGGAATCAAACCCACAACTCATTGGTCCGCAGGCTGATGCTCCACCACTGAGCAAAACCGGCCAGGGCTATTTCTGTAGTCTTTTTTTTTTTTTTTTTTATCCTCACACGAGGACATTTTTCCATTTTTTGTTCAGGTAGAGTGGGAAGGAGAGAGAGGAACAGAGAGAGAGAGAAACATCGACGTGAAAGGGACACATTGAGTGGCTGCCACCCGCAGGGCCAACCAGGGCCGGGGACAAACTGCAACCGAGGTACATGCCCTTAGCGGGAACCGAACCCGGGTCCCTCTGGACCGCAGGCCGACGCTCTAACCGCTGAGCCAAACCGGCCAGGGCTATTTCTGTAGTCTTAATAGTATCAAATGAATTTCTAGGAGGACAGTCATTTAACAATAACTGTTACTTTAAAAAGTGAAGTAGCCCCAGACGGTTTTTCTCAGTGGTTAGAGCGCGGACCCATGGACCAAAGAGTCATGAGTTTGATTCCAGTCAAGGGCATGTACCTCGGGTGCCGTGAGGTCCCGGCCCTGGTTGCGGGAGGCAACCAATCAATGTGTCTGTCTCACATGGATGTTTCTCTCTCTCCCCCCGCAGCCCCACTCAATCTGAAGATAATGGAAAAAATGAATCCTCAGATGAGGATTTGAACAAAAAAAAGTGAAGTAAAACTCATGGCATCCAAAGCTATTGCCAGCCAAATGGACACCTCTGAGCTTGCAGTTAGTGTTTGTAATTATCAAGTATCATTCACTACCAGTACACTATCCAATTGTTCCTTAGATATCTAAGTGTCTGACACTATTCTAGGCTTGGGGTACACAGAGAAACTGGAGCTCTTACTGAGCTAATGTTCTAGTGGGAAATGTTCAAGCTATCCTTATTTCCTAACTGTTCTGCTGCTTCCTCTCTTGCCAGACTCACATCAGACTTGAGCAAGAGTAGTCCCTGAGCTGGGTCCCATCTCTCTCTCTCTCTCTCTCTCTCTCTCTCTCTCTCTCTCTCTCTCTTTTACACACACACACACACACAAATACATCTATTAAAGGGGTACTTTTGTCACTGGGGATCTGGTTCTCAGTACTGACTGCCTAGCCTGAAACCATAAATGTACCTCCTCCCCCTTGACGAACACAACTCAGACCTAGGGATATGCTTCTCCACATCTTTTGTTCCCTAAGTCTTTTATGAAATAAAAGGTGACTGTATCCAAATACTATGAAGATTTGAGGACGGTGCCATTGCCAACTTCAGAGAAGGACTCTCCTTCAGGACATAGGTTTGAGAGGTGAACATGCTTAAGGTAACAGGCAAAATAATTGAATTGTCAAACCCTTCCAAGAGAGCATGAATTTAATAGATTGTTTCATAAGGAAGTATATTTTCCCATTAGCCAAGCGTCTGAACACTGGCTTCCCTTTTAATTAAATTTCACAGTCCCAGAGAGTTCTGGAGATAGCCACAAATACAGTACACAGTATTTACAACAGTTGCACATGGCAGTGAAACAAAGTTTGGTAAAATTAAATGACTTCTATTACTCTTACATTTGTATACTAAGAAAGCTAGACATTACGTGCACGAAGTGTGACACTGACGACGTTGTCAATGAGGCAGACACTGAAAGCCATGGAGGCTAAACTTGAGAATAGCTTTATATTTGATAAAAATTATGATTTAAATACATTTTAGATTCTACCTGTAAAATACACTAAAAATAAATAAAAATGTTAAATTAAAGCTTTTTAAGTTTAATTTATCATTTTAAATAAAATATTTGGACCTATGACATGTGGGTCTTTACTTGTACCCTTGCCTCAGGCATATAATAGGGTTGAACCTACTTCTTCACCCTACTCCCGTGATTGCACACGAACGAAATAACTGATAGGTGAACAATCAGTACTTCAAATATGTTAAATAAAACTATTAAATACAAGCAATGACTGAAACAGAGAGAAAGTGAATAGCAAAAAAAAAAAAAAAACACAAAAAATTTGTCTAAATAATTAAAGATCAGCTGTTCTAAATGCACTCTAATTGGTTCACTTTGTCAAATACCATGACCCTTTCTTTGATAGCACTGGACCCCTCCTCTTGGAAAGTCTTCTATCTTGACCTTTATAACATAGTTTATATTATGTCCTCTTTCAAAATCTCATCTTAAAATCTCCTCTTTTTATGAATTTGTAAGCAGCCTGTGGAAGAGTTTTCCACTTCTTTTTAGCCCATACAGTGTTATGTTTATTTTACAATAGCAGTAAATAAAAGGTTAAGGAATGGTGAATATAATCAATTATTCTAGCAACATATTACATGGGGACATAGACCATGCTATCACTAGATTCTAAATAGATATGTCTTCAGAAATATCTCAAAATTCAAACCCAATTTCATGGTTATGGAAAATTTTCCATTGTTACACAGATATGCTGTAACAAGCCAGAGAATGCAATTCACTAAAGACCAAGTTAGTAAGAAAATCACAACAGCTGGTATTATTGAGAACATTAAGAAAGCTTATTGGAGCCCTGGCCAGTTTGGCTCAGTGGTTGGAGCATCAGCCCACACAGACCAAAGGGTCTTGAGTTTGAGTCCCTGTCAAAAGCATGTACTTGGGTTTCAGGTTCAATCCCCAACCCTGGTTGGGTCGTGTGGAGGCAACCAGTTGTGTCTCTCTCATACTGATGTTGTTTTTCTCTCTCTCTCTCTTTCCCTCCCTCCTTCCCTCCCTTCCACTCTATCTAAAAAAAAAAAAAAAAAAAAATCAATGGAAAAGTATCCTCAGGGGAGGATTAACAAAAAAGGAGGAGGAGGAGGAAGAGGAGGAGGAGGAGGAGGAGGAGGAGGAGAAGAAGACGAAGAATGCTAATTGGAGAAATAATATCCACATCAACTTTGAAGAGCATGAAACCGAATCTCACTAGAACAGTTCTATTTCTTCTACTTATTTCTATCCAGGAATGAATTAATCAAAATAATTTGAAAATGATTTATGAGTTCCCTTATATATCTGGAAAGGGAATATAAATGAGTAAAAGAATGAGCCCAAGAGGCTATGTGAATAAGTGTGAACATAGAAGATGAAATGCAATTAAGAGAACAAACACCATCATACTGACAAAGTCTTGACCTTTGAAGGAGACCAGGTATGGATTATTGTCTGTTAAATGATTACGTTCTGTAATTCGTGAATTAGCAACTAAACAGTACACTAAACAAACTCCAAGGCTGTGTGTCTAGCTTATGTGACACCTTTTCATTGAAAACTACTCCATCTATCCCTACCATGGGCTCCTATGGGCTACTGGTCACAGATGACTGGACCAGAGATGAACTTGACCTAAACTAGACCCATCTAGTTATTTTCATATCTGGAAATAGGAGTAAGATGGAGTTAATTCAGGAGCTTTAGGATGAGGTTTTTTCTGTCATGTACCCTGAAAGCCAGAGACTGACCTGGAGAAGCAGAGAGAAGCAGAGCTAGCAATGTAGAGCGGTCATGTCCGCATGAATGCCTGGTGGCTCTCCAGGCTCTGTGTTTAGTCCCTAGGCAGACCAGCTGTCTTTAGATTTTTTAAGATACTCCCACATCCTTCCAATCAATTCCTTTCACTACTTAAGCAGTTAGTTTCCCTTACTTCCAACCAAAACAACTTAGCTGAGAAATGGGAAGTACACACACTCTGAGAACTTCTATAATGTGTTTAGAACCTTCATGTGATGTAAAGGTTCGGGCCCATGTCCCTATAGAACTCTTCAGTGAATGTGGGAGGAAGTAGTTATGTTTGAAAATAAATATAAACTCTTTTTATTTTCTGTATATAAAACTGAAAAACAATAACGTTTAAGGGAGAAAATTGTATATGTTTATTAAATTCTATAAAAACCAGGGGATTGTACAATACACACACACACAGAAATGGAATGGGAGACATAAGGAACTAGTCACGAGAAAAAATAAATCCAGAATTTAACCTTTTTTGCCACTTAGACTAGCAATGTTTTGTGTATAATTCATGCAGTATCTTGCTCTAGGTTGAATCTGAATTCACTCACAAGGGAGTTGGAGATAATGTCACTGTGAATATTAAATCAACCAGCAACGGGTGGGAAGGTGGTGACACTACAGATAAGATCAGATACAAATCCAGTGAACTCTTAAATAAAGAAACAAGTGAGTCCAGCAGGGCTATAAACAACCACCAAAGTGAAAGGCAATAAAAGAGAAGAAAGAAAATAAGATACTGAAATGTAAAGAAGCAAGACTTTTAATGACTAGTGCCTGGAATGCCATTCTAAGTAATGCAAGCTTCTGAAACCAGAGTAATTAAAGAGTGTATTTAACTGGTTGTCTAAACCTTCACTAGGATCAACCTGTATGGAATAGGGCTAACATTATTATGAGTTGTTTTTCCTCGTCCTGTAAGAAATAAGGACCAGAGTAGGAAAACACTGACCTGGATCTGGCCGGTTTAAAAAGGACCCTGTGCTTAAGTGGATGATGGGTGACAAGCTTCAGGACCTTTCATGAAGAGGAGGAGCTCCCCTTGGTCAAGAGAGTACATCAAGAGGAGAATGAGCTCTAAGGTTAATGAACAAGACACATAACTCAGATTTGCTACATTCCACAATTACAGCCCACATTTTATGTTTATTTAAAGTGTCCCAGTAAGATAATTTTTAGTATATAATCAAGAACAACCCTGGCCAGTTTGGCTTAGTGGTTGATCATCGGCCTGCAGACCAGAGAGTCCCGAGTTCAGTTCCTGCTAGGGGCACGTACCACAAAAAAAAAAAAAGAACAAATATAAATAGGTATAAAATTATCACAGTGAACACCTATGCTTTCACAGTGTTATACATTAATTATATCTTAATAAAGGTAAAAAATTAAATAGTAGTAGATGCATAAATTCATTTATAAGGGAAATGAATCCAGAATAATCGTGAAGGGCTGTGATGGAGACATGAAATCTCTTACATACGCCAAGTGTGACACAAGAATCTGCCAAGTATTTTTAATTAATATTCATAATTATTAAAACCATATACTTTTATCACATTTTGTTAACATTAATAGCAAAACAAACTGAGCTAGCCTGTGACCAGATTCATATTTAGTATTTTATGTAGATGCATCCTGAAACCTAAGAAAGCTATGCTCTAGGTGGAAAGTCTCTCTCCACTAAAAGTATTAGGCAGATATAAGCCTTTATTACCCATTGAACTCTAAAATATGCTGGATCTAAAGAATATAGTTCACTTTGGTTGCAATTAGTCTGAAATCAATATAGTAAACCCATAAAATTTCAATTACTATAAACAGGTAAATCTATTTTTCAAAATACTAGTATTGAGAAAAAACTTTTTGATTGATATACTAGTGAATGTTGTTTTTCAGAGTTGGGATGAACCAGTTATCATTAAAATTCAATTCAATATAAATTTCGTGAGAGCCTACTGATGGCAAACTGTGTGCTAGCTTGTATACCACTAGTGGAGGTAGGAATGGGCACCTCCCACCCAGAAAGCAATTTAGCAGTTAGTATAAAGAGTTTCCCATATGCTTATATCTTTAAATCAGTTATTCCACTTCCAGATACCTTATCTAAAGAAATAATCAGAAGTCTTCACAGGTGAATATTTAAAGAAGTAATACCAATTCTTTACAAACTCTTCCAAAAATTAGAAAGGAGGGAATAATTCCCAACTCATTATATGAGGCATTACATTAAAAAAACTCAAGCCCTGGATGGTTTGGCTCAGCAATTAGAGCATCAGCCCTCAGACCAAAGGGCCAAGGGTTCAATTCTAGTCAAGGGCACATACCTGGATTGCAAGTTCAATCCCCAGCCCTGGTCTGGGTCATGTGGGAAACAACCAATTGATGTGTTTCTCTCTCATCAATGTTTCTCTCTCTCCCTCTCCCTTCCTCTCTGTCTAAAATAAAAAACATGTATTCTTAAAAATTATTTTAAAATAACAAACTAAAGATCAATATTTCTTATGACTATAAACACAAAAATCCTCAACAAAATACTAGCAAACCAAATACAGCGACATATAAAAAGAATTATACACCACAGCCAAGTGGGACTTATTGCAGGAAAGTAAGGTTGGTTTAACATTTGTAAAGCAATTAATGCAGCATATCATATAACTTGAATAAATAACAAACCCACATGAGCATCTCATTAAATACAGAGAAAAAATATATATTTGACAAATTGCAACACACTTACATGATAAAAAGCACTCAACAAACTAGTAAGACAAGGAAACTTACTCAACATGAAAAGGGCATCTATAAAAAATCCACAACTAACTTATATCATACTCAATGGAGAAAGACTAGATGCTTTCCTCTTAACATCTGGAACAAGACAATGATGTTCAAATTTGCCACTTCTATTTGACATTGTCCTGGAGGGTCTAGGCAGAGCAACAGTGCAAGAAAATGAAATAAAATGCATGCAGATTGGAAAGGAATAAGTAAAACTATCTCTAGTCACAGATGGCATGATCTTATATAGAGAGAATCCTATGGAATCCATAAAAAACTATTAGAACTAACAAAAAGGATCACCAAAGTTAAAGGTCAATATGCAAAAATAGATTGTATTTCTCTACATATGCCATTGCAATCCAAAAATGAAATTAAGAAAACAATTCTGGTCAACCCACTTGGGTCCCCTCCCCACTGCGGGGAGCCCGTCTACTTTTCAAATAAACTTTCTTATCACTTAAAAAAAAAGAAAGAAAGAAAACAATTCTATCTACATATGCATCAAAAAGAATAAAATACTTAGGAATAAATGCAACCAAAGAATTTCAAAACTTATACTCCGAAAATGATAAAACATTGTTGGAACAAATTAAAGATGAACTAATAAATGGAAAAACAGTACACATTTATGGATTAGAAGACTTGATTGTTGTTAAGGTGGCCATAGTCCCCAAATTAATCTAAAGATTCAACACAGTATTTCCCAGTACAACAGCTGATTTCTTTATATAAATTAACAAGCTAGCCCTGAAATACACATGGAAGTGCAAAATAATTCTTGAAAAAGAACAAAGTTGAAGAATTTTTAGAACTAACTACAAAGCAAAAATAATCAAGACAGTGTAGTACAGGCATAAGAATAAACATATTGATGAATGGAACAAAAATAAAGTCCACAAATAAATCCATGAATCTATGGTCAACTGACTTTAGACAGTATGCCAAGACCATTCAATACGGAGAAAAGAGTCTTTTCAAAAAATAGTACTGGAACAGCTAGCTATAAACATGTTAAAAGATTAAGCTGGACCCCTACTTCATATCATGTACGAAAATTAACTCAAAATGGATCAAAAGCCTAAAAGTAAGACCTAAAATTCTTAGAAGTACTTCAAAAGACAGTATCAAGACAATCCACAGAATGGGAGGAAGTATTTACAAACCATATATCTGATAATGAACTTACATCTAAAATACATAAATTTTTACAACTCAATAATAAAAAGACAAAAAATCCAATTTAAAGGTAGGCAAAGTATAAAGTAGACATTTCTCCAAGGGAGATATACAAATGGGAAAGAAACAATCATAAAAGCGAATGAATTGTTTACAAGTATAGTCACTGCCGCAATATTTATTTAATAGCAAAAAAAAAAAAAAAAGGAAACAATTTAGATGTTCAAATAGGGGAATAGTGACATGCATTTTAGTACATCAAAACACTGAAATATGAGGTAGCCATTAGAAAGACTTATGGAAAAGCCGTGTAGGGAGCTAACTGAGCACTGGAGCGCTGGCGACAGATTGCTTGTGTTTGAAACCCAATTCTACAATTCACCAGATACGTGTTGTTGGGCAAATGACTTAACATGTCTAAGCTTCAGTTTCTTCATCTGTAATTTTTTGCTAGGATTAAAGGTGTTTGTGCATGTGAAGTGCTTAGTGCAAAACATGGCATATAATGAATGCTAAATAAATGTTTGAAAAAAAGTACGGTGTGCTTTTATTAACATGTTGATATCCTTAAGATATAGTATCAAGTAAAGAAGTAGGATATAAAAGTATACATAAAATATTCAACAAACTTTGAATGAACAGTTAGATAGATAGGCAGGTAGATGAATATACAGGATGGGTAAATAGATGAATACAGAAATATATAATGAAATATTATATTACTCCATGTCATTCCCTTAGTAGGGCAAGCCATCCTTGTTTATAATTATTTCACAGTTCATATGTCTTTTTGGAGGATCCTCCTTAACTTTATGTATTCTTTTTTTTTTTATCCTCATCCAAGGACATTTTTTCATTTTTGTCAGATAGAGCCGGAGGGAGAGAGAAGAGAGAGAAAGAGAGAGAAACATCAACATGAAAGGGACACATCGAGTGGCTGCCACCTGCAAACCCAACCAGGGCCAGGGACAAACTGCAACCGAGGTACGCGCCCTTAGCGGGAACCGAACCTGAGTCTCTCTGGACTGCAGGCCGACACTCTAACTGCTGAGCTAAACTGGCCAGGGCTACATGTTCTTTTTTTATGTCTTGTCTGGTTTCCCAATTGATGTGTACCAAGAGGAGGCGACACTATCAGGAACATTTATGGATCACAGAGAAAATAGGCTGTTTTATTTCTACTGAGAAACCCCATAGTTACTACTACCACTACATTCCTATTACTGTTTCCTGGTGGGAACAATGTAGTCTGCCATTTTTATGTGCTACAAGTATATCCCTTATTCAACTTACTCATTTTTTTAATCCCCCCTTGTTGGCAATTAGCAATCAAATTCTTAATTAACTTAAATCCCCCTGACTGTTTTGCACCTAATAAATCAATTAATTCAATTCACATAGAGGGGTTGTATTTAGTGCCATATTTTAGTCATTACTGACCATCATTGTATCTGGCTGCTGTATATGCAGTAAAGATATGGTATCCAGGCAGAATTTTTTTTTTTTTTTTGGTACGTGCCCCTACTGAGAACCGAACCCGGGACTCTCTGGTCCGCAGGCCGATGCTCCAAACCCTAAGCCAAACCGGCCAGGGCCCCAGGCAGAATTTTTATTCTCGGCTGTTTCACAGTCTATCAGATAAGTGCAGAGTGTGGTTAGTGTTTTTAATGTAGAGAGGGATTTAGCAACAGGCCTCAGGAGACAAACAGAATTTAGGAGTCTAGTGTATTATAAATAGGTTCACCATTTAGGTTACAACCTTTCAGATATGCCGGATGATGTGCAGTGCCATTCATTTCCAACTCAAATTGTATTTGTTCAGTAGAAAAACTGTAACATTATAATCTCTGTTGTTGAAATAGAGGTTGCTGAATAGTGGGATAGAGTTTCTAGAACATGTCAAGGATGAATTTCTCATCATTATACTTTGCCCCCAAGTCTCCTGGTGGATACAGAGTTTGGAGAAAGAGGGCAAAATTTAAGATTTCACTTTTAAAATCAACTTGAAGAACTTCAGAAAGAAACAAGTTCCTTTTCACCATTTAATATTATGCTTGTTTCTTGAAAAAAAATTTCTTTGGGGGAATGATAGTAAAGTAGCAGTGGATAGAGAATTTTAATGATCAAAATCTTTGGAAACAGGTTAAGATTTTATGCAAACTCAATTACATGTCAATTTTTTCATTATTCTAGATTCAGATACTTGACCTAGTGACCTTGATTATTTTTTTAATCCCAATATAATTAATATATCAAAATATTTAGCCCGGCCAGTGTGGTTCAGTGGTTGAGCATCAACCCATGCACCAAGAGGTCGCTGGTTCAGTTCCCGATCAAGGCACATGCCCAGGTTGTGGGCCTGATCCCCAGTGGGGAGCATGCAGGAAGCAGCCAATTGATATTCTCTCTCATCAGTATTTCTATCTTTATCTCCCTCTCCCTTCCTCTCTCTAAAAATCAATAAAGAAAAAAAATTAAAATATTTAGATATAGTTTGCGATAGACTGCTCCAGCTTAATAGTATGTATTTCATTCAGGAGTCTGAAAATACTATTTCTGAATAACAAAATAATATTTCATTAACCTATTCTGATTCAGGGTTGTCAATAAAGTATATAGGGCCCTGGCCGGTTTGGCTCAGCGGTTAGAGCGTTGGCCTGCGGTACAGAGAGACCCGGGTTCAGTTCCCGCTAAGGGCACGTACCTCGGTTGCAGTTTGTCCCCGGCCCTGGTTGGTCGTGCGGGTGGCAACCACTCGTGTGTCCCTTCACATCGATGTTTCTCTCTCTCTCTCTTCCTCTCTCTCCCTCCCGCTCTGTCTGAACAAAAAATGCAAAAATGTCCTCGCGTGAGGATTAAAAAAAATAATAATAAAATAAAGTATATAGGAACCTCAGAATTTGATATGGGGAAGTAGGGGAGTGGGGGAATAAAGCAAAGTCTTATGAACCAATACCACTTCAGAACTAGTTCTCATTATGGATGTACTTTTTTTTTTTTTAATCCTCAGCAGAGGATATTTTTCCATTTATTTTCAGACGGGGGGGCGGGAGATCATTGTGAGAGAGACACATTGATTGGTTGCCTCCCGCATGACTCCAACTGGAATTGAACCCGAGACTCTGGCCCACAGGCCAACGTTCTAACCGCTGAGCCAAACCTGCCAGGGCTGTATGTACAAATTTGAGTGTCCCAAGGAGTGAAAGGAAATCTCAACTTAATATTTTTTCTTTTACTACAGCTTAATTGAAATGTAATTCACGTATAATAAAATCCAGCCTTTTAAAGTATAAAATTCAGTGGTATTTAGTATATTATAGAATTTTGTAAACATCACCAATATGTGATTCTGGAACATTTTCAACACCTCAAAACAAATCTCATATTCATGAGTTGTCACACCTTATTTCCCCCTCCTCCAGCCTTTGGTAACCACTTGTCTAGTTTGTTTCTGTATATACAGGGTAGGGCAAAAGTAGGCTTACAGTTGTGAGTATATGAAACAGAGTTTATTTTTGTATTATTTATTTATTATTATATTATTTTCCCTATGAACAACTGTAAACCTACTTTTTCCCCACCTCTATGTGCCTCTCTGGACAATTCATATAAATGGGATCATAAAATAGGTGGCCTTTGATAACTTGCTTCTTTTGCTTGGCATAATGTTCTTAAGGCTCATTTGTGTGGCGACATGTAGCAGTACTTCATTCCTTTTTACTGATAAATAATATCTCATTTTATGGACTTACATTTTGTTGGTCCATTCATTAGTTGATGGACATTTTGGTTGTTTCCATTTTTGAGCTACTATGAAAAAGACTGCCATGAACATTAATGTTCAAGTCTTTGTATGGACTTAGTTTTCAATTATTTTGGGTACATATACCTAGGAATACAATGGCTGTGCCTTACAGTACATCTTTATCTAACATTTTGAAGAACTGCCAAAGTGTTTTCCATAGTGCCTACATCATTTACAAACCTACCAGTAGTATATGCAGTTCTAATTTCTCCACATCCTCACCAACATTTGTTATTGTCTGTCTTTTTTATTAAAGTCATCCTATTGTGTGTCACATGGGTTCTTATTGTATTTTTATTTACACTTATCTAATGGCTAATGATGTTGAGTATCATTTCATATGTTTATTGGCCATTTGTATATTTTCTTTGAATTAATGTCTATTCACATCTTTTGCCCATTTTTTATTGGATTATTTGTGTTTTAGTTGTTGAGTTGTAAGAGTCCTTATATATTCTGGATAAAAGTCCTTTATTGGATATATGGTTTATAAATATTTTCTCCTATTTTCACCTTTTTGATTGTGTCCTTTGAAGCACAAAAATTTTTATTTAGATGTTCAGATTTTAATTTTCTTTGTCACTTGTGCTTTTGGTGTCCTATCTAAGAAACCATTGCCTAAACCTAAGGTCACAAGGGTATGTGCTTATGTTTTCTTCTAAAAGTTTTATAGTTTCAGCTCTTACATTTATGTCTTTGATCCACTTAGCAACCTAATTTTTTTATATGTGTGAGGTAGGAATTCAATTTAATTATTCTTTATGTGGATATCCAGCTATCCCAGTACCATTTGTTGAAAAGACTATTTTTCCCCACTTTGCATTGTCTTGCTTTCCTCATTAAAAATCAATTCACCATAAATTAAGAGTTGTTTTTTTTTTTGGACTCTCAATTCTCTTTCATTGATATATATCTTCATCTTTATGCCAGTACCACATCGTCATAAGTGTGAGTCTTTCAACTTAGTTTTCAAAATTGTTTTAGCTACTCTGGGTTCCTTGCAATCCCAAATGAATTTTAGGATCAGCTTGTCAATTTCTGCAAAAATAGTCTGGACATAATCTTAGTTGACAACAGCACCCAACAGTTTCTGGCCCAGTGGAAAGAACATAATTGAAGATATCCCCAAGCAGGAGTGATCACTGGAGGCAGCCAGTTGCAGTTTCATGTTCTAGCTGGTCAGGTCAGTCCTGGGTAGAATAGGCCCTCAGCAGAACAAAAGCATGCCTGACTAGTGTGGCTCAGTGGACTGAACATCGTCCCATAGACTGAGAGGTCCTGGTTCAATTCCTGGTCAGGGCACATACTAGATCCCCAGTAGGTAGAGTGCAGGAGCCTATTGATGTTTCTCTTTCACATTGATGTATTTCTCTCTCTCTCCCTTCCTCACTCTCTAAAAAATCAATAAAACCATATTTTTTAAAAATAGAAGAACAAAAGTAGGCTTTAGTCTCTAGAGGGAGAATAGAGTTGCAAGATCTGGGCAGAATAGAAAGATCAGAACCAAGAAATACAAAACTTGAGGCCAGAGATCTGCTATAAGAAAGAGCAATTGTACATGTCATGTAACCATGGCCAAAAGTACTGTGTGCTGACCATTGTGTTATATAAGCGTTCAATTCACGACAGTGATTATTGCTATACTCACTTTGTCAAAGTCTCATCGAGAAAAATGGAAGTCATATTACTAGGGTGGCTCTTCCGCAAAAGCCAATTTAACCCATAATAATTATAACCAGTATTTGAGAAGCACTTTTTAGTTTATAGCACCCAATCACACACACAATCTCACATGATCCTCATAACAATTTGCATAGTAGATATTATCTATGGATCAGTTTAAAAACATTCACTGAATTTCTCGATGACTGGTTTGGACACTGGGGATAAAAAGATGAATGAGGGAAGTCCCTTTCCTTCAGAAATCAACTTAATAATGGAGATGCTGATTAACAGAATCTGATAATTATGTGTCAATCAGTATTAAAAATTAGACTTATGGACATTTGAGTCAAGTGCTCAAAGGGAATATAGGAGAAGAAGCTTCTAGTCTGACTGGGAGTGTATGCTCAAGGTCACAAGGAGTAAATAGAGTGATCAAAATTAAACCTAGATGTAACAATAATATAGCCTATTGTATTAGTCAGTGTTCTCCAGAGAAAAAGAAGCAATAGGATTATCTATCTATCTGTCTATCTATCTATCCATCCATCCATCCATCCATTCATCTCTATGATGAGATTTATCATAAGGAACTGGATCACTCAACTTTGGAGGTTGAGAAGTCCCGGAATCTACCATCCACAGGCTGGAGACTCGGGAAAGGAAGTGGTGCAGTTCGAAGGCCTAGGAGCCAGAAAGCCCATGATGTAGATTCCAGTGGGAGTCTGGAGGCCTGAGAACTGGGAGCTACATGTGTAGGAGAAGAAGACTGATATCCCAGCTCAACAGGCAGGCAGACAGAGCTAATCCTCCCTTCCTCCAACATTTTATTCTATTTAGAACAAATTTTAATTAGTAGAAGCCCAAATTCTGTTCTAATTATCCATTGGTGTGTAACAAAGGATCCCAAACTTAGTTGTGTGAAGTAACAACCATTTTTATTATGTTTGTTGACCTGTGAAATAGGAATTCTAAGAAGGCAGGGCAGGGACAGCTTATCTGTACTCTGTAACATCTTGGACCTCATCTAGAAAGACTGTGAGAAGCTAGAAATGGCTGTGAGTAACTCAGATGCCAGAGGATTGGAATCATCTGAAGGTTTCTTAACTCACATTCAGGATTACTCTAAGGCTGGGCTCAATAAAGACTGTGGATTGAGAGTCCCACAGTGTGGTGGATGGGTGCCCAAAGGGAGTGCCCAATGAGGATGCATCTAGAGAGTGAGTATTCCAGGAAAACCCACAGTAAGTCATGCAACTCTTATGATCTGGTTTTGGAAGCCACTTAGGCACCATTTCTGCTATAATCTCTTGACCAATGTAGTCACAAGCACACCAGATTCAAGGAGAGGAGACATATATATATCATGTCACAATTGGAGTAGTTTTAAAATCTCCAGAACATGTTTGAGAATTCCAAATGGTATCAGAGGGTAAAGTGCCACAGAGAAATGCAGCTGGACAAGTAGGCAGGGCCATTTAGGGAGGGCATTGTTTTACCTGAAACTTCTTAAAAAGGAGCTGAGATTTTGTTCTTATGTGATTATAATAGTTATCGACATCACTATAGGCAAGGAGAATCATTTAAGAGTTTTAAGTAGTAAAATGACCTCAACATTATAGCAAAAATACTGACACATGGCAAGCTTTGGAGTAGATATTTTTGGTTGCAAGTAATAGAAATATAATTCAATCTGGTTTTTAAAATTAAGGAAACTTATTGGTTCACATAACAAAATTCCTCAAGAGAGACCCTAGGCATTGCCTGAACCCGTTTCTTAGTGTTAAGGTCCTGGCTTCATTTCTTTGTGATTCTCTTGGCTCTGCTCTCCCATCTGTGTCCACTTTATCCTCAGACCACACTTTCATGTGGGGAAATGTAGCTGTTACAATTCTAGGTCTCGTATCTGCATACTACACCATATGGAGGGAAAGAGATCACCCTTATCCTAACATTCGAAGCAGAACTTAAGATTCACTCTAATTGGTAGGCTTAGGTCAGATGCCACAGGGAACCAACCTACAAGTCAGAGGAGATGGAGTTGTCCAGGTCACATGCTTCATCTGTAGAGTCACATGGATTTTGAAGTGGAGACAAGAGGCTTCCAGAACGGGGAGAGAAAGAAATGAATGTTAATGAATAAACACCAATATACAAGTTGGCCCTAATAAATATTTGTAGGATAGAAAAATAATTTCCAGCATTAATGATATATGTGACTAAATACAATATCTCTGGTGCTAGTATAAGGGAGGTGGATGAGACTAGACAGCTAGAGGCAAGAAAATTGGTAAAGAGGATTCTGCAATAAAAGTGATATCCAGAAGGCCCTGGCCAGTTTGGCTCAGCGGTTAGAGCATTGACCTGCGCGCTGGAGAGACCCCGGTTTGGTTCCCGCTAAGGGCACATACCGCGGTAGCAGTTTGTTCCTGGCCCTGGTTGGGTCGTGCGGGTGGCGACCACTCGATGTGTCCCTTTCACGTCGATGTCTCTCTCTCTCTCTCCCTCCCACTCTATCTGAACAAAATATAAAAAAAAAAAAAATGTCCTCGGTTGAAGGGGAAAAAAAAAAGTAATATCCAGAAGAAGAGTGAGGGAGTGGTTATAACACTTTTGAGTTTGTATTTCATTCACGATGTAACTTAGATGTGTGCTATTTCTCCCTAATAATTAAAAATTCTCCCATGACCTCAGCTCTCCCTCCACATCAATCATACAATTCATTTCTACCCATCCTCTGGCTACCATTTTTCTTTTAAAACCATTCCCTCTAAAGTCACCAACAACCTTCAGTTTGCCAAATTCAGTGAGCATTTTACAGACCTCTTGCAACAGGACTGCTTGCTATATCTGAAACTCTCTGAAAGTACTCAAAGCCTGTATGCTTTGGTAATTCTTACAACTTTTCTTGTTTTTCATTCTCATTTCTTTGTCCTGCACCAGAGCCTTAATCATGTGTTTTTCAGAGAACTCTCCTTGTCCTCCTGCTTTTCTGACCCTGGACCAGCACAGTCTTATGTAGTGACCACTGGTGGCTCCGCAGCGTCTGAAACGTGTTAGTCTAAACTGAGATGTGCGCTGAGTGGAAATATACTCCAAATCTCAGAGACTTCGTACAAGAAAAGGAAGTGAAGTATCTCATTAATTTTTTATATTGAATGTGTATTATATTCATATTTTGTATATATTGCATTAAACAAAGTATATTATCAAATATATCATCAAAATTAATTAACTGTTCTTCTATAGATTTTTAATGTCATGGGTTCTTTTCTGATTCTTTTTTTTTTTTTTTTAACTTATCTTTATTGTTGAATGTATTACAAATGTTTCTCATTTTTTCCCTATAGACCCTCTTGTCCCCACTCCTGCCCCCTCCTGCCTTTCCCCACACTGTTGTCTCTGTCCATTGGTTATGCATATATACATATAAGTTCTTTGGTTTATTTCTTCCCACCCCCCAACCCCAGTTTCCTTTGAGGTTTGTCAGTCTAGAAACCCATTTGTACTTCTTAATCTCTTCAACTTTTTCCCCCATTCCCCCAACCCCCTTCCCATCTGGCAACCAACAAAATGTTCTCTGTATCTATGAGAATGTTTCTGTTCTGCTTGTTCATTTTGTTTGTAGAGTCAATTGTCGATAGATATGTATTCATTGCCATTTTGTTTGTTCATATTTTTTATGTTTTTCTTCAAGAAGTCCCTTCAACATTTCATATAATAATAATGGTTTATTGGTGATGAACTCCTTTAGCTTTTCCTTGTCTGGTAAACTCTTTATATGGCCATCGATTCTAAATGACAGCTTTGCAGGATAGAGTAATCTTGGTTGTAGGTTCTTGCTTTTCATCACTCTGAAGACTTCTTGCCACTCTCTTCTGGCCTGCAAAGTTTCTTTTGAGAAATTAGCTGACAGTCTTATGGGAACGCCCTTGTAAGTAACTAACTGCTTTTCTCTTGCTGCTTTTAAGATTGTGTCTTTGTCTTGAACCTTTTGCATTTTGATGATGATGTGTCTTGGTGTGGGCCTCTTGGGGTTCATCTTGTTTGGAATTCTCTGTGCTTCTTGGACTTGTATGTCTGTTTCCTTCACCAAATTAGGAAGTTTTCTGCCATTATTGTTTCAAATAGGTTTTCAATGGCTTGTTCTCTCTCTTCCCCTTCTGGCACCCCCAAGATGCGAATGTTGGCATGCTTGAAGTTGTCCCAGAGGCTCCTTACACTATCCTCATTTTTTTTAATTCTTTTTTCTTTTTGCTGTTCTGCTGGGTGTTTTTTGCTTCCTTATATTCCAAATCGATGGTTTGCTTCTTGGTTTTACCTACTCTACTCTAAATCTGTGTAAATTATTTTTTATTTCAGTTAGTATCTCCTTCATTTCTGACTGGTCCTTTTTTATGCTCTTGAGGCCCTCACTAAGTTCACTGAGGTTCTCACTAAGTTCATTGAGCATCCTTATAAGCAGTGTTTTGAACTCAGCATCTGTTAGGTTGCTTATCTCCATTTCACTTAGTTCTTTTCCTGGGGTTGTGTTCTGTTCTTTCATTTGGGACCTGTTTCTTTGTCTCCTCATTCTGGCTGCCTACCTGTGTTTGTTTCTATGTATTACTTAACGAGGGGTATGGGGCTAGCTGAGACCAGATGCTGCTTGTTTGAAAGAATTTAGGAAAAACCTGAAGCAGGATCCAAGACAGGCCAATCCTAAGGTTAAGCAAGTGGCAACAGCTTGGGTGGGCCTGAAAGTTGGGTGGGGCGGGGTCTCAGGGAGTCACCGGGGCAGGACTACCAGTGTGAGCCAGGTTGCTGGAGTCCCAGATATGGAGAATGTCTACCGCCCCAGGGAAGGGCTCACCAAAGGAACAAAGGCCTCTGACAGCACATCTGTCCTGGAGAAAGCCCCCTCTCCAGCCCTCGCTCCAATGCCTAACAGCTCAGTTCTTCCCTGTATGTCTCTGGTGCCCCTCGAGCTGCCTCCCCTCCAAGCTTGGAGGGAGAGAGTCCGATAAGTTCGTGCGCGGGCCCTTTAAGGAGCTGCCTGGGGCTCCAGCCGCGTCAGCCTCCCTGAGCCTCAGTTCCCGCTGGTTTTTCCAGCCAGAAGTTATGGGGATTCTCTTCCTGGCACTGGAACCCTGAGAAGGGCACCTGGTGTGGGACGGGGACCCCTCAGTCCTCAGGAAGGACCTTACCTGCTGAGGTGTCCTCCTGATTTTTATCCGCCACATGTGGGTGTGGGACCAGCCTGTCAGCCTCCGCCCCTCCTACCAGTCTGGATGTGGCTACTGCTTTAATTCCGTAGTTGTAGGACTTCCGTTCAGCTTGGTTTCAGGTGGCGTTGAATGATGGTTGTTCTGTACTTTAGTTGTAACTTTGATGTGGTTGTGGGAGGACGCGATACCGCGTTTACCTACGCTGCCATCTTGACTGAAAGTCTTTCTTACTCTCTTTTAAATTCAAAAATTTTAAGTTACATATGTGGCTTGCATTATATTTCCACTGGACAGGGCTACTCTGGACACTCCCTGATGATCTCATTCAGTATTATAAATTCTTGCAAAACTCTGTGAATCTAATTCCCCTTCTCCCTGACCTCAGATTCATCTATTCACCTGCTGGCTTGGCATTTCCATATAGATAATAGGTAATAACAGCAGATATTTATTTATGGCTTTCTATGTGCCAGGCACTATTCTAAATACTTTACATGTGTAAACTCATTTATAATCCACTAAAAACTTTATGGGGTGGGTACTTTATTATCTTCTATTTTATAGATGAGGAAACTGAAGCACAGAGAATTTAAGAAGTGTGTCCAAGTTCTCACATCTGGTAAGTGATAAATCCCAGATGCAAATTCTGCCTCTGAATCCATTTTCTCCCTAAACATTGTGCTACATATCCTCCAGAAATCCCTCACTAAGCTCAAACTCCACCTGTTTACACAGGTGGGCCTCCTCACCCTCTGCTTCTGCTCCCACTTGAAATTGGCCAACAAGTGATCTCAGCAGGAGGCGGGAGGGAGAGCCCAGAATGAGAATTTAGCTCTCTCCCTGCACCTATCTGCGGGATGCAATAAACTGGCCACCTCCATTGTTTCTTGGCTGAGGTCACAGTGGTCAGCCCTTTGTCTCCAGGCTCCAGGAGCCTTTCTTTCTCTTCTGGTCTTGGGTGGATCACAGCATTCCTTCTCTCACTGACTATTATTGGTCCCAAAGGGCTCTCTTATTCCTCATGGTTTCTTTATACCCTGGGCACATCCTTGTAAATAACTTAGTTGCTAAACTCTCCTCAAATTGCCCAACCTGAGTGTGATTCCTGTTTCTTTTGAAGACACTGAACAAGATATACATGCTCCTTTTTTCTTTGTATTTATTAACTCAGTTCATGGGACCATAAATATTCAGTCACCTAAGCTAATACCTGGAGTCATGTGTCATGTAATCCTGTCCTTGCCCTTCTCTCCCCAACTCCCACATATAACCTTTGTTAAGCCTTGCTAATTTTGTCTTCTAACAGCCCTGTCTTCTTTAGGCCTTCACCATCTCTCCCTACATTGTGGTACCAATCCCCAGTGAGTCCCACTCAAACCCATTCTCAGTAACACAGCCAAAATGGACTCTCTAACATGAAAGTCTCAGCAGGACTCTCCCTTGTTTAAAACCCTTCCACACCTCCATGCCACCAACAAGCCCTGCTTCCTCTCCAAGACCACATCCCATCAATCTCTGCTTTACAATTTATGTCCAAAAGAAGCAGACTGCTTGTGTTCCAAGCTCACACCACTAACATGGTATCTCTCACCACTGTGCCTTCACACTTTGCTTCTGCTCTGCACCTCCACCACCACCCCTGCTGCTGCCTGGCCAACTCCGAGTCATCCTACACCATTCTGTTTAGGGAGGTAACGAGTCTTCCAAAGAGCGTCCCTCGCACATGCATTCACATGGCTTATTCTGAGTAAGGTTCCCTGTCAGGACCATGTGCATGCCTCTCGATTGCACTTACCACACTGTCTTTTCATGATGTCTTTGTCATTTTTCTCTGAAAGGAAAATGACACCCCAAAATACACCACCTTGGCATGAGGATTATTTTGAGTTAAAAAAAAAAATTAAAAAACAACAGGTGCAAGAAAGACACCCTGACCTACCCTTTTCTTCTGAAAGCGGGAGATAAAACTCCCAAGTGAGTGGAGCCCTCCCTATTTCAGGAGGAAACATTCTTATCACAGAAGATGGGAGTTGAGGTAGAGACAATTCTGCACAAACAGACCTTATTCAAATAACTCTTACCTCCCTTTAGTCTCCCCATATATTTTAGTTTCTTTTCCACAATTGCCTCTCCTTGTTCAACGTAATATATAGGCACTTAGGTTTTGCCACTTTTTTAGGTGTTCATTTTCTTATGTGAGTTCCCATGTCACATAAAACTTACATTAAATAAATTTATGTGCTTTTCTCTTGTTAATCTGTCTTTTGTTACAGAGCCCTAGCTGGGAACTTAAGATAGGTAGAGAAAAAAATTTTCCTTCCCTATACCCTCGTTCATCTTCACATTCTCAAACTAGACCCAGTACCCAGCACCTAGTACATGCCAAAAGAATGGATATGTGAGATAAATATTATATCCAACCACTGAAAGTGAAGTCACTAACTAAGGCATATAATTTTTACAATGTAAATCCAGATTCAACATCTACCACAATTTTATGACAATTTCAGGAAATTGTCTCTTTTATAAATCTAATTTAGTTCGTATTTGAAGATTCAACCTCAATTTTTGTCAAGTATTTCAAGCCAGTGTCTCTATACTGGGTATAGAGTCATAAAATCTACCTCTTATGATACTTAATATCTTTCTTCTAATCCTTTCCCCTAAATTGTATGTTCTATGGGACATCACTTAGCTTTTTACAAAGCTGCGTGCTTTTGTATGTAGCTAATTCTTCCCTCAGTTTTCTGTTCCTTATTTATAAAATGTACCCCTTTATTTCTTCACTTAATTTGAAAACTTAGTGCTTGATCTGCTTAGTGCTTTATCTTATTGACTGTATTTCATACTTTCAAAGGCGGCTTCTGCTTTCCAAGATGACATTTAACCAGCAAACCTGGCCATCAGTCCTGGTGCAGAGGAAGGCATTGTTCCTCTCCGTGACAGTTTTATAGCATTCTTCCTCTCCACTCTCCACCCAAGAACCCACCCAAGGAAAACTGATCACTTCATTTAAAAACTCTAAACCACATCGCTTATTTATTTTCCAGTGTTCCATCATGTGTCTATCTTTTTGCATTTTCAAGCTCTGGCTTATTTAATTTGTTTATTTTTTTAAATTCCCCTTCATCTATTTTAAGGGCCCTGAATCTACATAGAAGCTGAGAAGGGAGAAGAAATAGTTTAAATAATTATATTTTTGTATATTCTTTACCTGCCAGTAATTAAAATCTTAGCAGAAAGGGAAATTTTAAAAACTTTTCTCTAAAATATAATTATTCTATTTAAACTATTTTTCTAGAAACGTCTCCTTAAGAAGGTTGCAATTTTTTAACATTAAAAAGACAACAAATCTACAGTTCTCCATAGAAGATAGGTACCGTTCCTGGGTTTTCGCCCTTCCCCTATTTCTCTCCTTACTTCTCTAGTTAGTGGGTGAATAGAGCGTGCACAGAAGCAGAGACAAGTCCCCCCAAGACAAGTGCTTTATTCCATGCCCTATTCAGGTTTCTCAGTCTCATTCTCGGTCAGATTCTAGCTTAGTCCACTAAGCAGTGATAGCTACCAAGATCTAGATCAAATATATTCTTTCTTTGGGGAAAAAAATCCTCACAATATTGTTATCTTACCTTATTATATTTACATTTGAAAACATTTCATAAGATTATTGACTTAAATAAAACACTTGAGTGGCTTTTTACAAAAAAAAAAAAAAAAAATGACTTAATAGCATTTATGCACCTAGGTTCCTGTTTTGTCTCTTGTTCCAGAGACAAAATGCTTTGAGTGAATCTGAGAGCCAAAGCTTCAGGTATTCTTCTGTGAGCTCCTTAGGGTGGCATCACTAAGAGGGCCAATTGTGTGCTCACCAAGAGTATTAATCCCCTGGTCACACCAAGGTTCAGTTTGTTACTGATGTGTTCCTGGAGCTGCAATGAAAGACAGGGCAGCATTCATGAGCCTGTGACCTGAGCAGTCTCATAGGACCCCCGCTTAGAAAGGACTTGCATATCCATTTATGCTCTGCTGCCATTGTCTTGAAATTCTTAGTAGTTTTGGAACAAGGGGCCCTAGTTTTCATTTTGCACTGGGCCCCACAAATCATATAGCTAGACTTGCTGGAAGGTAGGAACTAACAAGCACAAAGTGGGAGGAGGTGAACATACTTAATCCTCTATATATTCTTTTCATAGAATCAAGCCAACTATACTACAGAAATCAAAGGGGTTCCTTTTTCTCACATTGATTATTTTTCTCACCTAGATAATTTTATATAAAGATAAATATAGTATCCTAAAGAAAGTATGAGAAAGGTCAGAAAAAGGAATGATCAGTCAAAATTATTTTTTGTTAGAGAAAGTAATACTAGTTCGGGGGGAATAATTCAGTCGGTAATTTTGTTTTTTTCCTTCTAGATCATGGGACCTTTCAGAATCCATTTAAATACAATATATAACCTAAGCCACTGTTGAAACTTCTAGGAAACAACTGCATAGATTGCTACCTCCTGAGTACTTAAATTTTAGTACAGTCTTACATTTACTTATATTTTAGGAGAATTGTTTTCAGAAATTTGATATTGATGAATTCATTGATTTGGAAGTGACAAACAGATGGTGTTTATCTTTGCTCCACTCTGGGAGGCAGTAGAACATAGTGTGAAAACCAAGGTCTTGAGGAAAGATGGATTTCAATCCCAGCTGAATTTCCTCGGGCACATCCCTTCCAAACTCTGAATCTCAGTTTCCTCAACTTTAAAACTGTTGACTCAGAATCATCTCACAGGGCTCTTATGGTGATCGAGAGTGTGCATGAAAAATATCTGACAAGTGCCGGGATTTCAGTCAGCTGCTCTTGTTACTATTGTTATCATTCCTCTCTCTTCTCTTCTAATAGAAGCCCTGTCTAAAAAGACCTAGTCTTCCTGTGCATTTGAATAAAGCATTTAACATTTTGGTGCTACAATATCCTCATCTGTGAAATGGTTATTCACCTAGTGTGGCACTGGGCAGGTAACAGGCACTCAGTAAACAATACTGTGAAAGTTGGGGTTCAGAGTTGAACATGACTTTGGGAATGTGTGGCACACATCAGGAAATGTACATGCTATTCCCCTGAAATTACTCTTATCTCTTAATTTACTGTGAACTGTATTTGAAAAAAACGTTTTATCCTCACCCAAGGAATTTTTTTTAGAAAGAGAGGGAGAGAGAAAGAGAAACATTGATGTGAGAGAGAAACATCAGTTGGTTGCCTCCCACACATGCCCGGATGGGGATCCAACCTGCAACATGGGTATGTGCTCTGACCAGGAATCAAACCTGCAATCTTTCTGATGTATAGAACAACGCTCCAACCATCTGAGCCACCCAGCCAGGGCTGTATTTAAATTTTTTTATAAACGATGAATTTTCCTGACCAAAGCATATAGTTCTCTCGACTCTCAAAGCACTTTAATACATTATCTCATCTGATGAGATCACACAACTGGTAATGACAGAGTCTGGAATTCTGCTGTCAATTTTGTGATCTGTCTTCTTCATCACCTATATAGTCTATCAAATACTTGGAGACACATTATAGTGCTATCTTCAGGAAAGTTACTTGTGCAAGATTACTTACATAGGTAGAAAGCACTCTGTAGTCAAGAGTTATTCAGTGCTTAGGACTAAGCCGCCCTCTTCCCTCACCTGGCATCCATGTGTCATAAGATTGTCAAATTGGAGAGAGTGGGATCCAGCTTGGGGGTACAGAGGGCCATGCCAAAAGACAGTGGGGAGGTACTTCCTGAAGATCAATTCACTTGTATTTCATTCCTACCTAAAATCAGGCCTGAATTTATACAGTGGTGTTTGTTTAAATTCTTAATTTCAAAAAGCCTTATTATCAAGCACCAAATAAAAGAACCCCACCCCCAAAATAAAACCTTTGCCTTCTGTAAACTGTTCTCCATGGTAGACAGCATTTGGGAGAGATTTGTCTAATCTCTTACATGCTCTGTCTTCTGGGTCCAGTCTCGCTGCATTTGGCTCAGTCCTCAGATATGGAACCCTGTGCTCCCATCCAATCTCACCTTGTTTAGGTTCGGTGACCTTGGGGCCAGTCAGACAGGGCCTGGGACCGCTCACAGAACTGCCATCCTTTAGATGTTTACCCTTCCCTATGGATAATGGCCTACTCATCTCGTACCTTTCCTGCCCCGACAGGGCCCACTTGGAACGGTTCCAGGAAACTCCCAGAAAACACTTTACATTATTTTCTTGAAGGTTGGCTTGCTTGTGAATATTAAATCCTCCCTTCCAACCACCAAATTATAAGAAATGGAAGAGTGAATTCTTGTCACAGATTTAGTTATAGCTCCTCTTTTTTGCATACTGAGCATTGGCATATTTGTATAATGGTGATAAACATATAGCATGTGAAAACAATGCTACATATATTATAAAATCTTTGGATTTTATCGTTTAAATAAGTGGCCCCTCTAGAAGGTTCCACATGAGATTTTTTTAAAATTTAGTTATAGAAATAGAAGTTTGACCTCCTCTGATGGAAACAGCAAGAAAGACTTTATATTTTCCTTCTTTCCTTGTTATCAGCAAGCTCAGAAATATTGTAACAGTAGCAACTCTTATGGTTAGCATATTTATCTTCTCTTCCTTTCTTTTGTTTCAATTTTCCATTTTATCATCTGTTAAAGTTGGTTCTGGTAATTTTTGATAAGAGAAAGGTAAAAATTAACCATTATATATATGTATGTAATGAAGACTTGGGGTTTTCCAAGGGCTTTCAAATACACCATAAAGTGAAGGGTCTCGCATATTTTGCACGTATACTTGAGAAATAAACAGGCAGACCAAGCCTTCTTCATTCTCAAATCCATGACCTGGAGTTGTGGTTCTCAAACTCCAGGCAGCGTCAGATTCTCCTGGAGGGCATGCTAAAACCCGACTGCTAGGCCCCACACCCAGAATTTGACTTCACAGGGCTGGGATGGGGCCTGGGTATTTGCGTGTCTAACAAGTTCCCAGGTTATATTGATGCTGCTGATCAGGGACCAAAATTTGAAAACTGTTGACCTGAAGAAACTCATCTTATTAGAGAGAAATGTTAATAAGGAAGATATTGATATGAGGCCTACTTACACATATGGACCAAGTACGTATAGGGGAGTAGAAGGTCAGTACCAAGGAGTAACATAGATATTGAGGAAAGTTAAGGTCAAAGAGGTTGGGGGAAGCCAGAGACCTGGAGCTGCCACAAAGGCTTTGGAAAAAGAGATGAGGCTTAACCTAAGCCTAAGATGAAAACCAGGTGGGGAAGCAGGTCAGCTATAAGGGTAGATTTGAACAAAGTCAGGAAGAAGAAATGTTTATAGCATGTGTAGTAATTAGAGTCCAAAGAATACACCATTCAAAGAATTCAGTCAACATTTGTTGAATAAATGGACAATGAAGAAATTGGTTGGTGGAAGCAACGATTCCTTCCAAGAAACAGTGAGGACAGTAAATATGAACAAGGAAAGACAGTTTCGAATGTGAAATTAAAGGGTTTGATTTTAGTTTTTCTAAGCAATAAGAATTCATTAAAGTTTTTGAGTTGGGTACTCACTTGAGTAAGTGGCATTTTTGTATATCTTTGTATAATGGTATTATATTATTGATTTCTTGTGGCTTACCACCCATAAAATCAATAAAAGGAAGAGACATTTCAGAGGAGTCATTAAAAGGAATTGTTCATAGACTGATGTATAGGGAAGAGAGAAGAAAGCCAGTAATGAGTCTGTACAGTATTTTCAAGCCTGAGTGGAAAAGAGAAAGATAGAATCATATACATAAGGAAGTATGCAATAGGAGACAGGTTTCAAAGGAAAAATTATGAGTTTTGTTTTAAAGCAAGATGTCAGGGGAGAGGTGTCCAGCAAGCACTAAAGATGCCACTTTAGTTTGGCCAAAAGATGGGTTGGAGCCCAGGTGGTGTGGCTCAGTGGATTGAGCGTTGTCCCATGGGCTGAGAGGTCCCAGTTGAATTCCCAGTCAGGGCACATGCCCGGGTTGCGGGCTCGAGCCCCGGTGCACAGGAGGCAGCCATTCGATGTTTCTCCCTCACATCAATGTTTCTCTCTAAAAAAAATCAATAAAAACATATTTAAACAAAAAAAAAGGATAGGGTTGGAAGTGTGGAGGCATTCTCATGGAGGTGACAATCTGGCCATGAAAAAAGTGACAGTAACTCTTATGCCAGCCTTTCCTCCCTGACCCTCACGTATCTCCTGCGAACACCGACCACAGCGCTGGCAGGTTGCAGCCGCAAGCTTCTCCCTCCAGGCCCTGTCCTGGGCTGCCTGGGCTGCACAGGGTTACACAGAACCACCCTTGTGGTCTGGTTGGCTCCAACCTGGGTCCAGAGGCCAGAGCGCTTCCACAGCCTCCTCGGGGCCTGGAACTTAACAACCCAGTTCTATGGCAACCCTGTTGGGCTCCAGCTGGCAGCGGGGGAGATGGCAAGAGCAAAGCCCTCTGTCACCACACCCTGGGGGCAGTCCTGCCAAGAGGGGGAAGGGTCAGGCCAGGGCTGGAGGCCAGGCAGGCAACCACCAGCTCCCACTAGATTTTAAATGCAGTTGGAGAAGATACTGCTCTAGCAACCAAGGCCGGCAGGAGTGTCGAGGTAAGGGGAGAATGTGATGGCACTGAGGACCGCTCAGGGATAAGAATCCACAGGGACCTTCTGGTAAGGGGAGAAGACCGGAAGGCATCTGGGGGGATGAGAATGGAGAGTCCCCTCAAGTTAGAGACGAGGTGGAAGAAAACGGTACATAGGAACTAGAAAAAGTTTTTTGAGCACAGTATACTTTGGCAAACTGGGGGCTCTAAGGAAAAGCCAAGAGGTTTAGTCATCAGAACAAGAGGATTGAAATTATGCACAGTGACTAAGACTACATTAGAAGAAAATAGGGTCCTTAGAAGATATACAAAGTGAAACAAAAGAAAAATGAGTATTCCTTTATATCTTTAAATGGAGGTGATTTAGTCCATGTGAATGTGTGACCGGTCACCATGCACAGTCCTGTGTGCTACGGAATCAGAATCAGCACAATCTATTTAAATGTAGGGTGGGGCAAAAGTCGGCTTACCATTGTTCGCATGGAAAAATGATACCATAATCAATAAGTAATAATACAAGAACAGATTCTGTGTTTTGTGTACTCACAACTATAAACTTACTTTTGCCCCACCCTGTAGATACATTTACACAACACACCTATTATGTAAACAGCTGCCCAGTGTCCCTACGTTTCAGCCAGTTTGCATAAGGGATGCAGAGGATACTGATCAGGTCTCTTGATGCAGAGAGCAACTCTGTCTTTCTGTCACAGCAGCAGAGAAACGCTGGAGGAAGACAGGGGGTAGAACCACGGGAGCTTGTGGGAGCAAGGTTATGACTTGCGTGATAGAAAATGCAAAGCAGCCCTGGCCGGTTTGGCTCAGGGGTTCGAGGGTTAGCCTGCGGACCAGAGAGTCCAGGGTTTGGGGTTCAGTTCCCACTAAGGACCCATACCTTGGTTGCGGTTTGTCCCCGCCCCGGTCGGGGTCTGTGGGTGGCAACCTGTTGATGTGCCTGCCTCCCTAACATCCATGTTTCTCTCTCTCTCTCCCTCCTGCTCTATCTGAAGATAAATGCAAAAGTGTCCTGGGTGAGGATTCAAAAAAAGAAAGAAAGAAAGTGGAAAGCAGCATTTGGAAAATGTATCAAGTGCAAAGATTGGGGATCTGGAAGGCAGTAAAGAAGCCCTGACCAATGAGTCCTGAGGTAATTGAGCAGTAGGATCAGGACAAAACAGAACTTACACTATAAGAATGGCCTGAGACTAGAGGACCATTTTTGCTCCTTATACGCATGTACCTGTGGAAAGAGCCAGAGTGCCTACTGTGTGCTAAGTACAGTGCGAGTCGTTTTACAATCATACTTTCATTTAATCATAATGAAGACACCATAAAGCAGGCATTATCAGCATTTTACAGGGGAACTTACACTATGAAAAAAGTTAATATCTTGTCCAGATTTCTAATCCCATCCTGTGTTACTTCTGTGACATGGTCCTGCCACCATAGAATTTTTTTAAGTTCCTGTCTATGGTCCTTAAAAATCAGGCTAGTGGAGAACTGTCTGCTGAGAACCTCACCTCCAAGTCTGAGGCTTGTGAGGAAGGAACATCAAGACGTGTGTAAAGCCCTGGCCGGTTTGGCTCAGCGGTTGGAGCGTCGGCCTGCGGTCCAGAGAGACCCGGGTTCGGTTCCCGCTAAGGGCACGTACCTTGGTTGCAGTTTGTCCCGGCCCTGGTTGGGTCGTGTGGGTGGCAGCCACTCGATGTGTCCCTTTCACGTCGATGTTTCTCTCTCTCTCTCTCTCTTCCTCCTGCTCTATCTGAACAAAAAATGAAAAAATGTCCTCGGGTGAGGATAAAAAAATTAAAAAAAAAAAAAAAAGACGAGTGTAAGGCAGGAGCAATGCTATCTACCATGCTTTCTTTTATGACAAAAGGATACTGTACTTTTCCCATTGAAATAAAAGTAGAAATTAAACAAATGCCTAGGTTACGGTATTGTTTTTCTTCTATAGTAGGAAATATGGGGAAAGCAAAAGCAGGCTTTGAACTCTCACCATGTTCTGTGAAGACATATTACGTTAAAGTGAGAATGAGTCAGCCAAAGAGAGGTCATTCTTAGCTTTTCCTGAAGCTCTGTTTTCTCAAGCATACTCCCAAATATTAGATCCTGAAAAAAAGGGTCTGTGATGTCCAAAGTAAACCAGCCAGAGGCAAAGTAGCATTCACATGTCTTTTTAGTCATTACTACTTTTCCTTCTACTTCTCAGCATGTACGCTTAACTGCCAACCCACTAGGTGGTTGTGACAAGCAATGTGATAACTTCAATAAATATAAGAACATCAATATCACCAATATATTAAAATAAGTGTTGCCCAAAGGAGCATAGTATCACAATGAAATCCTGAAAATAATACTCAGTTTATCTTTAGAATATACATGTGGAAACACACAGACACACCAACTTTTTTCCAGTTCTAATATAGAACTGGTGGTCTAAAAAAGTACTACGAACATAAGGTTAACTTCCAAACCTCAGAGGCAGTGGCAGTACTCAGGAAGAAGAGAGAGGATCTTTGTCAGGTTTGGGCGTGACCCTGGGTCTCTGTGATCTTTCAGGACCAGGACAAAGGCCTGTGAAGGGCCAGGCAGCCTTGGTCCTGTTGGCAGTCGAAGTTCAGCATGCCCTGTTTCCATCCTTCTTGGACAGGACCAGAGTGCCAGGTGTGATTCTTTGGTTCTCTGCCCAGGTTTGTAGGGATTGCAAGTGGCGCCAGTCACATTCAGTCACAGCCAGGAAGAGAATCCTGATCACTGGCATATCACACTGAGTCCGAAGAGGCCTCAGCAGGGCACAGAACTCTGAAAGACAGAGAGTTCCAGACACTGTTTTAGGAATAAGGGAGAAAATCCTTGGGATCCAAATGAAAAAGTCTTTCTTATGTTCAACCCAGGCAAAAAATAAAGCTATAATTTTTACACTTGTGTTGCATGTGTGTTTCTCATAATGATAAATCCCAAGCCTATTTTTTGTCCTTCAGTTTTTGTACTGGTAGCCTTTAACACAGGAAACTGGACTGTTTAATTGATCTTATGACATCTTGAAATACTATCATTTCCTTAAAGGAAAAACTAAAAGGAAACTGACGTTCTGCAGACCATCCCATCACTAGCAATGTTGACGTTGAAAATAATGGACTGATCCTTCCTAAAATGGATATTTGTTCATTCAGAAACATTTCTCCTCTTTTAAGTTTTTGGGCAATTAAAAAGAAAAAAAGCAATAACCCATATTAAAATGATTAAGTGCAAGGATGTTTGCTATTATACAGACAATGCTTCAGAACTGAATAAATGTAAACGTGAAACTTTTACTCATTGTGAAAGAGTATCGTGATGTTTTCATTTTGAAAATAATAGTCTGCAAATAAACTTCTCAAAATATATTCTTTAAGTCCTCAAGAATGTATGACTATGGAAAAAAATAATTACCTTTTCAACTTGAGAGAAGGAAAACTGTTGGAACAGTTTAGGCCTATCCAATAATAAAAAAATGTTTCTTGGACCACAACTTATTCTCTAAACCTTCAAAAGCCTATCATTTATCATTAATTTTGAAATAAAACAGGAAATACCTGTACCAAGAGAACCTTTGAAAACAAGCAGAATAATTGGCAAGGAATATTTTGGGAGGCACTGACAATAATGTAATGCCTGGATTAGTCTTTAAAAAAAAAACATGAAATTGTAGCTGGGAGGCATATGTAGCTAAAGATTCAGCATTCCAGTGCTGAGCATTATAACTCAGTTCTCTTGATATTCTGACATATTATTTAACAAAAAGCACATGGAAGATGTTCCCAGAACCCAACTGCAGAGTTCTTACGTGAATCAAATTTTTACTGCTGTAACAGAGCTCACGAATATAATTGGCATAAAGAATAAAGTGTTGTTGGGCCAGGCGGTTTTGACAATAGGAAAAACACTTTTAAGAGATGTTATATATGTACATATGTGTGTGTTTGTATGTATATATCTACATATGCATATATGTAATCCTAGGCTGCTTCATTAAAACATGGACTCAGAGATGTCTGAACTTATTTATCTTCTAATTTGGCATTATTCTCCAATTGCTAACATCAATCCTAGGGGTGTAAAGATCCTAGAGGGGTGTAAAGATCTTATAGGGATGTAAAGATTTGTAGGGTTATCACTGTGATATCTACCGAAGATGTCTTCCCGTGCTTTCCCCCAAATAGACCTTGGGTTTTCTTACTCCTATCTTTGCCCAAGCTGTGCTGTTAACTTAGAATACCTTCCCTTTGGTCTCCACTCGAAGTTCATTCAAATTGTACACCCTCTCCTAATATCTGCAACCAAACACAATCTCCTTTATTCTGTTTTATTCCCCTTTCTTATTACACATTTTACTTTACCTTAAATTAGGCTTATTGACTTCTATATTCCTCTCTTTTATTCCCTTTCCCTCACCCCCACAAAATTAGGCAGTACATTTCTTGAAGGAAAATACTTTCCACGTACTATGACTGCTTATCAAGTAGTGTTATTTACAATGTCTAAGATCTGGAAACAGCCCAAGTGTCCATCAGTACATGAGTGGATACAAAAGCTGTGGTACATTTACACAGTGGAATACTATGCAGCTATAAGAAAGCAAGATCCCTTACCCTTTGAGCCTACATGGAGAAACTTGGAGAGTATTTTGCTAAATGAAATAAGCCAGAGAAAGAAAAGTATCACATGATCTCACTTATTTGTGAAATATATGAACAGAATAAACTGATGAACAAAATAGATCCAGAGACATGAAAGTAGGGAACAGACTGACAAATCTCAGAAGCAAGGGGGGTGGGAGGTAGAAAGAGATAAATCAAAGGACTTATATGCATATCTATATAACCAATGGACACAGACAACAGTGTGGTTAAGGGTGGTGTCATGGGAGCCAAGAGGAGGGTGTTAATGGGGAAAAAAAAGGAGGGACATCTGTAATACTTTCAACAATAAAGATTAAAAAAAAAAAAAAAAAGACTGCTTATTACAGTGACTTTGCAATATAGCAGCGCTCAAAAAAATGTTTAATGAATTAGAGTGAGTTTTCCTGAAACTGAATTGCTGATTTTTTTATGTTCATTACTTTTGATGATTCTTTGGGTCTTGTTTATTCAGAAATCATTTTTTTAAAAGCATTTAATATGAAGTATTTAATTTTTCTCTTTGTTTTCCCCATTAATTACTAGATCTCTTCTCTCTGTCTCTTCTTTCTAACATTAATTGGATTACATGTTATCTGGCAGTTAAAAGACACAAAGAGGAATAAGAAAATATGGATCAAATAGAATCTAATAGTTCTGACAAAGCTATAAATTGTATTCTAGATTAAGACAAAGATGTATCCAATATATTTATTTTAACAAAAAAGATATTTTAAAATGTAATTTTAAAAAATGCTGTAGACAAAATTTAAATTCATTCCAAGTCTTCTCTTAAACCAGTTCCTCTTTATGCCAAGAAGTTTTCCATCAAATAGTATCACTCATAATGACAATGGCTTAATCACAAATTATAAACTTTATAAAACACACTGAGAGAGGGGTTGTTTTGCATCACCTACCCCACTGCCCTAGTGTTATCACTGAAATGGCAAATTGCTTAATCATTCTAAACCATCTCAAAGGTTAAAGGGGAGTTATTCAATCATTCATTCACAAATATACTACTACTGCATGCCCGGCAATATTAACTTTCAATAACAAACAACATTTTAGTGTAAATACGTTCCAGGCAGTATCTAAGATGTACTTACACTAAAAAAAATATTGTTTAACTAAAATTCTGACTTCACCGGGTGTCCTGTATTTTTGTTTGATAAATCTGGCAACCTTAATGGGAAAGCACTGGCTATATTGCTGCCTTCCCTTTGCAGAAGCTGGTTGGGGTAGGGGAATAAGAGCGAGGACCGAGAGCCCAAAGTGTAGCAGGGTGGCACGTGGAGGATGAGGTTTTGAGTATGCACAACTGCATAGGAGCTTACTACTACGCATAATACAATTGTAAATCATTAGGGGGCTGACACTAAGTAAAAGAAGAAATCCAGCAAGGTAGTGGGAGGCTGGAGCCCAGGCAGAAAAGTTTATTTTTAGTTGTTCACACTTCTGTAATAACTATTCTCCCTCATCTTCCCAAATCTATGGCCAAGTCTGCTGCAAATACACATTTATGTGTATCTAAACCAAGGAATAGGGAATGTTTTATGCAGTAATGCTCACGTCAGTCTTCAGGACTTTAACTAGTTCTTTGCGGTTCTAGCCACATTGCTTTACCGTGGATATAAGCGAGGTATACTAGAACATGCAGTTTCAGTTTAGTTCTACTTTGTTCCTGGTGCACAGCTATAGCTATAGAGTACTTGGTCTTCTGGAGCTAAGATAGCACGTCATCCAAATGGCAGGGGTCTGTGTCAGTTTTTGCTCAGGGTCCTAGGGCCGTCCCACATATTTACAATTAGTACCCAGAAGAAGTCTACCTTTTCCTTCCTAGAAGCCAAAAATATTTTACCAAACTTCGTGCTCAAGGCTGTCAATTTTGAGCAGGTGTGTAAGTCATTTTCCAAATACTAAAGTTCCCAAGGGCTAAAGCCAGTTCCTGTTCTTTCCATCGCATTATCAGAGGACAGCTCCCTAATACCATCACAGAAAGATCAACATACTTACCTTTTTGTTGATCAGGGATCTCAGTTACCTGAAGTTTCTTCATACCCTCTGGATCTCTGGGATTCTGTATCCCAGCTGGTTGTTGGTAAGATGCTCCACCAGCGCAGTGTCCTGCTCTTATGCAGCTGGACGCATCTGGAGAACCTTGGGAACACCCCTTGTCCATTCTCAGAATGCTCACTGTCTCCCAGATGCAATTCTGAAGCCATGCCTTTTACTCTGTTCCTTTCCGTTTGGAACTCTCACCAAAAATCTGGACTCTAAAATATATTGGATTCATCATGGTGCAATTTGTCAGCTTCTCTCTTAGACGACCTCTTCAGCTCCCTTTTTGTCCCACACCCCAGCAATCTCCTTCGTTTGAGGCCCACGGTTCCCTCTCTCAACCTGAGCTGCCAGCATGATTTGTCACCACACAGTCTTGTCCTATAACTTGTCTCCTGAATACAGACAATCTGACACTCCCCTAATTCCATATTTCACTTTCTGCCTTGAATCTCAGAATGATACGCCTTAGACAAAGTGTCAGAATCACTCCTCTGCTCCTCCTCCAGAGTGAGTGGAAGAGAAAGACGGCACCCGAGTCGTGCCTGCTGCTGTGCAGACAAACTCACAAACCTCTGTGGCTGCATACGATAAAAACAGAGGTCTTGCTCACATCAAAGAATGGGTTAACAGTGGTTCCACAAATGCGCTGGGCTTCAGATTCACATGTATTCAGTGCACCGATGGGGAAAGAGAGGGTGGAGACCACAACACACACCCACTCCTTAAAATTATCGTGGACTCACATTTTCACCTAGACGCAAAGGAAACGTATGTAGTCCCTGCCCTGCAGCCGCCAGTCAGTGGTAACTCTATACCATGGAAGGGGACATTGGACTGTCTCTGTCGTGATGGTAATTCTCAGCTGTCTCTGTCAAAAACACAACTTCTACCCTAAGATAAACTTAGTATGTAAAAATGTCAAGACATCTCTCTTCAAATAGACTAAATAAATTGTGAATAAAAGGTTCATGTAAAAGAGGAATGGAAAACAAAGTGATTTGAGGATTTTGAGTATTTGTTTACTTAGAGTCCCTTTCTCTGTATGTATTATAGTTTACATAACAGTATGTAACTGGTTTCTCAATCTCCTGTAGCTGAACACAGAAAATTTAAATATGACAGTATGTAATGATTTCTTTTTTTTTATCCTCACCCGGGGACATTTTTCCATTTTTTGTGCAGATGGAGTGGGAGGGAGAGAGAGAGAGAAAGAGAGAAACATCAACGTGAAAGGGACACATCGAGTGGCTGCCACCTGCATGACCAACCGGGGCTGGGTACAAATTGCAACCGAGGTATGCGCCCTTAGCGGGAACTGAACCCGGGTCTCTCTAGACCGCAGGCTGACGCTCCAACCGCTGAGCCAAACCGGCCAGGGCTATAATGGTTTCTTAACCACCTATAGCTAAGCACACCTACTTGAAATTAAGTAACTCTAAGAGATATCTGAGAGCCTTCTCATTTTTGCTATTATACATAGGGTAAAAGCACAGAGGCATATAGGTATAAGAATACTTGCTAAGCACATTTATTCATTCAGCATACATCCAGTGTCTACTCTGTCTCCATCATTATTCTAAGTACTAGAAACATTAGAACAATAAGCAGGGGTTCTGCCCTCAATAATGGATAATGGAGTAAAAAGTGCATGTCAAAGTAGTTCCTTTTTTGAGATTAGGCGATGCCGAGTTTTTCCTTTGAGCTAGAAGTCAGAATCTACTAGGGTCTATTTGAAGAAAAAAGTTTTTAAAATGTTGTGTAGGTTAACTGTATTGCTTGGGGGTAGAATCTATGTCTTTGATGGTCAGGGCTGGTCATATTATTCAAGTAAAGATCTCTACCTACATGATACACTTTGAGAAGGTATTCAGGTCCTTGATGACAAACCATTTCCCATTTCTAGCTTGACTTAGAGGCCACAACTTCCTGGTAAGTTAACTCATTAGGGCCAGTATTGAGCATGATCACTCTTAGTATTATTAATCAAACTTGTAGCAGAAAGAAGGGCTAAGGAAATGGATCAGAGGACCAAAAGCTAAAATAGGGAAGCAGAGAGAGGCTGTCCTGGGCTGGCCCTGCAAGTAGGAGTCAGGAGTAATCCTGAGTTAGGAGTGAGAGAGTGCCTGTTATTGTAGACTCTGCTACTCGTGAGAATGCATTTGACCCCCAGGCATGTCAGGAAAAAGTAAACCTTTTTTTTAAATCCTCACCTGAGGATACTTTTCCATTTATCTTTGGATAGAGTGGGGGGGGCGGGGGAGAGAGAGAAAGAGAGAGAGTCTGAGAGAGAAACATTAATGTGAGAGCAATACATTGATTGGTTGCACCCTGCACGACCCCGACCAGGGCCAGGGAACAAACCACCGAGGAACACACCCTTGACCGGAATAGAACCCTCGATCAACTTTTTGGTCCCCAGGTCGATGCTCTAACCACTGAGCAAACTGGCCAGGGCAAAATCAATCTTGACTATCTTAAGAGTAGATGGTCAATTTTTCTTCAGGATTTGGAAGTTAAGTGACTGGATTGAACAGGGTTTTTTAGACCATTAGGGATAAAAAAAAAAAAAAAAAAGATATGAAGGTCCATTGAAAATGGCAACGTGCAGGCTTCTTTTCAGATTGCCAGGTACATAAAGCATTTTTTCAGACTCCAAAAACCCACCATATCTCTTGGTTTTCCCTGTTGGAACTCAGCTCTTATCAGGAACCTTATCATAAAGATCCACTAGCTGGAAATAATGTCACATCCTCCCACTTCCTCTTGATGATCTCTTTTATGGCATTTACTGTATTTTACGGTGGGTTATTATTTGTGTGCTTCTTATTTCTCTTACTTGATGGGAAACTGTTGGCACTAAAATGTGGTGGTTTAAAGACACTCTCTGGAGTTAGACAAATCTGAAGGAGCCCCACCCAGGCCACTTAATAACTGTGTGACCTCAAAACAATAGTCAACCTCTCTAAACCTCAATTTCTTCCTCTGAAAATGGATATTATAATAGTATATGAAACATCAATACCATGATGCTTGGAGTAGGCACTCGATGAGGTATTATTAGACCCTTTTTCTTTGTTAGTTTAATAATTTCAGTCTCAGGAAGCCAGTGTTCTTAAAGCCATTTTCCTGAGGAGAGCTCTGCATTTCAGAGGTTATATAAACTTTCTCAGGATTACATAACTGGTTGGTAGAAGAATCTTAATTTGAACCCAAACTGTATCTGGGCAACCTCTCTTTCTAGGAGAACAGGGAGTCTCTATTTACTAACATTGATAGCTGCCGTACTATGAGGTTTTAATCAACTTTTCTTTGTCTTGTCATTTTCCCCAGTGAAACAAATAGGCTCCAGTAGGGATGGATCTTGGCTCAAGTATCCATGGGTCCATCACAGAAATAGCATTTAGTAGGCATTCAATGCTTTATAACTTAAAAATGGAGAACAGATACTATCTTTAGTTTTGAGCAATGGTTTGTTAATATAAGGAAATGTTTAAACTGTTCTCACGCAAAAATGTTTTACTGATGCCATGGTGCCAGAGTCATATATTGTAAAAGTATAAGAAGAAAATAATAGAACTACATTTTCTGAAAAAAATATGTACTGGTCTCTAAAGTTTGTTTCTCTGTAGTTTAAGAGTCAAAAGCCAGAGAATACCTAATTTAATTTTGTGGATGACATGAAACTATGCTGTAATCTCTTTAGTTTAGTTATTCCTCTGCTTCAGCACGAGGCCACAGAGATACATTCTCTACACTCAACAATCTCTCAGCAGACACTTAATGAATAATTTTATTGTTATAGTAAAATAAGCAGAAAAAAATTCCCTTAAGCATCAAGTAAACTCTATTTTAAGTATGTCTCTCTTGATATAAGATTCTACTATTTAATGCACTCAATGTACTGTTGAAGATTTTTAACTCAAGTCTGATGATTCATTAGTTTCATCTTAAGGTACACTTGCTGATCCCAATGAAGGTTTCTTTC
The DNA here is from genome assembly GCF_014108415.1 of Molossus molossus. Lineage (NCBI taxonomy): Eukaryota > Metazoa > Chordata > Mammalia > Chiroptera > Molossidae > Molossus > Molossus molossus. Next base: position 68,065,803 of record NW_023425349.1, on the reverse strand, counting down.
TTCTGTTATGTTTTTTGTCATTCATTCATCTGATTAAATAGTTGAGTGTCAATGTATATAAGGCAACAAACACATTCGTTTCTCTGCAAACCAAAATGAGTGGTATGTCCAGTAAGTGGGTGCAAAAACTTAATGGAAAAGGAAGGGGCTCGAGCCGGGACTTTGCGTAAATAGAGAGGTAAACATATTTTCTAGTTACTGGCGTTCGCATCAGGGTTAATGAAGATGATACCCATTTAACTGGCTGGATGAGTATTTCCTCTCCTCAGGGGACTTGCCAGCCACCATGCCAGGTATTTATTACTGAAAAGGATTTTTATCTATACTGCTTTTCTGCTTCCTTACCCTGAAATAGCATTTAAATGACAATGGGGACTCCGTACCCACTTCCTCAAAGCTTCTTGCCAGCTGCAATAAGTTAGGTTTTAGATTCCTGTCTGATCCTTCACCTGAGTCAGGAATATGCACAAAAATATTAAGAGAGGCTGGAATGGAGTATAGATGAAAGTTACTTATTTTCACTTTTATAACCCAAAGTGGATTTGCTCTTTTTTTAAAAAAAAAAAAAAAAAGTAAAAGATTATAAACCACATTCTCCAGAGTCAAGATAGCTCCCAGCTTCCCAAAACGTGCCTCCTACATCTTAACACTTAAAAATGTGAAAGGATCCAGGGAAATGGTCCTTCATAATTCAGAATTTCTACATGCACTCACTCCCAGCTTTTCTACACTGAAGTGGCTCTCTCTCTCCACATTTATTCAGCAAGTGTGTCTGGGCATCGGCTCTACCTGTGGAGGTGAAGGAAAGGCTCTGTGGATATAACTTTTTTAACTGAAAAGGGGAGGATGGGCAGGCGAGGTTGTGAGGTGAAGGGGGAGCACTTAAACAGTCTACAGAAATCGGAAATCGATCTCCAAGAATTTCAGTTACTGATAGTGTCACAGTAGGTGCATAGAAGCATCAGAAACAGAATTCAGGTTCTTCCCAACCCCTCCTACCCTGCACCCTGCCAGCGGGCCTGCATCTTCACACAGCTGCCTTGTGGGGGTTGTGATTCAAGTCTTCCAGTCATGGACCTTAAAGTCAGTTATGAATGACGATTGGTTACAGGTTTTCTGAGGACAGACTTTACCTACCAGATAAGCATTTCTCTGAGTCCTTAGAGAGCTTTCACCTTTCAGGTAACCGATTTATGAATAATAAAATGAATTTCATTTCTTGTTAATATTCTCTATTCTCCACAAGCCAAGTCACACTACGCCTGGAATTTGAGTGTTTTCTAGGATGGGTGGGCTTGCTGAAGCCGAACTCCTGAGACGGGGGGAAAACCAGCTGGAAGAGTTGACCCTCCTTCTCTGCCTCCAACAGTGCTCGGTGGGAATCCTTTGACCAGGAGCTTGTTGCAATATCGACTCCCTTGATCACACAGGCCTGTCCAAAATCTTTTGTGTGGTTTCCCCGAGATTCTGAAGATAAAAAAGAACAGCAATACATCTTGAAGCCTCTTGGAATAAATATATGTAGAGATAGTTTGCAGTTCAGATTGATGTGTTTTTAGTACTTTATAATAGTGTAGCCTCTGCTGGTCAAGCACATTAGTATTCTATTGTTGGAATAAAATTTGGTGGCATGCCAAGTGTCTTCTGATTTGACATCAAAATGGGAATGATAGCCAACTTAAAAGAGTAAGCAAGCTTCTGTAAAGTTCCTTCTGAGATAACTGATTTTATATTGACATTTTCCAGTTTCCTCATTTGCTTTTGCTTTTCTTTCCGAGCAGCATGTTTATTGTTGTTATTTTGGATCAGTTTTCCTGATGTCGGTATTAAGTGAGACAGCTATGTAAACAAGTTGCAAGGAGTTACTAGTTTATCAGTAGAAGGATGTCTGGTCCATTGCCAAGATTCATTGATCTGTTTATTATGACTCTACCCAGTACAATTTTAGTGACAATTTAAAAAATGGTCTTAGGGTTTCGCTTACAGAGTCCACTGGTTCATTTATTAACCCATATTTGAGGGCTAACTCACTGTATAATCTTACCAGCATTATTATGACAGTTGTTATAATCCACTGCAGCCAGGGAGCAATATCCCAATTATATGTTCTATTGTTTCACTTGTGATATGAGAGCAATACAAATTGTTGATGATAATTATGTTGATTTTCAGCAGTTTGCAAATTAGTAAATTAGTACATTTAGAAATATAAATATACCCGAAGGCTAATATGTGTGCTGGGGCTAGTTAACAAGTATTTATTGAGTGCCTACGGTGTATGTGGTGGACTGTAATGCCTACAGTGTAGGAATACTAGTGATGGCGTAAAACAAAGATCCTGCCTGGCACAGGATATACTTTGTGCTAGGTAAAAATCAAAATACCTTACTAATTGACTTAGTGTTTTGTTTTTTGTTTTTGGTAACAAACAACCTTGAAACTTACTGGCATAAAACAACAATTTATTATTGCCCACATCTCTGTGGGTTGGCTGTGCTGCTCCCCACCTGGTTTCACCTGGGCTCAGCTATGCTAGAAGAGCATCCTGCGGAAGGGTCAGCTGGTTTGGAAGGGCTAGCCTCCTCCACTAGTGAGTGGCAGTTTGTGCTGGCTGTGGGCTGAGCACTTTGCTTCTCCTTCAGTAAGCTAGACCAGCTCCCTTATGTGGTCTCAGGGCAATGCTCCAAGAAGGTGGAAGAGGAAGCTGCAAGGCTTCTTGAGGTCTAGCCTTGGAAATCTCATAACATCATTACCACTACGTTCTACTGATCAAAGTAAGACACAAGGCCAGTGCTAATTCACAGAGGTGGAGAAAGAGGCTTGAAGAAAGCAGTGGCAAAGAAGCATTATAAAAATATATACACACCAGGACGGGTGGCATTTGTGCCATATTCTGCAATTTACCACACTGCCATGTAAAAATGAGTCCTTCACAAGGGTTGTCTCTGCACTTCAAAATTCCTATTCTGTTATTATGAATGAGCAATATTGGATCAAGACCCAGCTATTCTCATATCTGAAGTTTATATAAGTTCCTTTTCCTATGTCAATTTAAGTTCTTTAAATGTCAAAGACCTTGTATACATGATTTTCTTGTCAAAGCTTCTATTTAATGTTCTGAAAAGTGGACTGCTATTTGACATATTATTTAGTTTTTAAATAGTGGACTGCTATTTATGCTTAAAAATTTTGGTAGATATAGATAATCATAGAGCCCTGGCAACAAAGGGGAACTAAACTTTGTGCTTTCCAACATTAAAGTCCATTTATCTTTAGTTGTTTTTTGATCCAGAAGGCACTCTCTTATTTAAACTTTTAAAGAAAATCTTCTAATAAAAACAATGGGTAATAGTATAGTATTCTAGAAAATAAGGTATTAACTTACAGCAATTTAGATGTGTTCCATATTTAGAATAAATTCACTCATATTATTTTCTGTTATTGCACATTGTTTATACATTAAAGCATCAGATTTGATTCACAGATCTTATGGAAATAAGTCTTTTCAGAATGAAGTTGACCATGTAATTTATTTATTCTTTAAGTTGTTTTCAGAATAGATTACCCTTTCATGTAATTCCTAACTCAAAAGATGCAGTGATGTATCCAGTTGAATTTCTCCATCTTATTCATTTCTCCTGGCGCTTAGTGCCATACATTTTCTGTGGGCTCTTCTAGAAATATGTTATTCATATACACGCAAATATAGAGAGATACTCCTTCCCCCCCTTTTATACAGAAGGTAGCATACTATATATATTATTGTTCTTCATCTTGCTTTTTCACTTTATTATATCTTACAGATATTTTCTTTCTTTCTTTCTTTCTTTCTTTCTTTCTTTCTTTCTTTCTTTCTTTCTTTCTTTCTTTCTTTTTTAGAGCTATGTAATATTCCATGGTATAGTTGTAGCATACTTATTTAATCAGTACCCGATTGATTGGGCACTTATGTTATTCTGAGATTTAACTACTTATTTTTCTTTATTGATCTTAGAGAGAGGAAGGAAGAGGAAGAGAGAAACAGAAACATTGACCGGCTGCCTCCTGCATACCCCACACTGGGGACCTGGCCCACAATCCAGGCATGCACCCCGACCGGGAACCGAACCGGCGATCTCCTGGTGCATAGGTGGATGCTCAACCAGTGTGCCACATTAAATTTTGTTTTCTTTATTGATTTTTAGAGAGAGAGGAAGGGAGAGGGAGAAAGACATAAAAACATCAATGAGAGAGAACATTGATTGGCTGCCTACTGCATGTCCCCCACTGGGAATTTGGCCCACAACCTGGGCATGTGCCCTGACCGGGAATCGAACCAGTGATCTCTTGGTGCATGGGTCAATGCACAACCACTGAGCCTCACCGGTCGGCCTACTTAACATTTTTAAAAGCCCTCCTTTGTATATGGCAATGTAATAAAATAATAGTATAATAGTTATTTGAGTCACATGATTTAGTTCAATGTTACTGAGCCACAGATAGTACTGAACTTTCACCTTTTCATTACAAAAAAGTACTTTACTGCTTTTCTTTGGTATATCCAAATTGCCAGCATCACCACTCTTGCACTTTGGGGCCATTATGAAGTAAAATAAGGGTTTCTAGAACACAAACACTGCCATACCATAATAGTTGATCTGATAACCAAGATGGCTACTAAGTGACTAATGGGCTGGTATTGTCTACAGCATACAGACCCTGCACCAAGGGGTGACTCACATCCCAAGTGGGACAGAGCTGGACAGCTTGAGATTTCATCACGATACTCAGAACAGCATGCAATTGAAAACTTATTAATTATTTCTGGAATTTTTCATTAAATATTAAAGACCATGATTGATCAAGGTAACTAAAGTAGTGGAAGGTGAAACTGCAAATAAGTGGGGACTACTCTAAATGGAATCATACAATATGTGGTCTTTTGTGTCTGAGTGTCTGATTTCTTTTACACAGCATGACATAGCATTTATAGTAACTCATTCTTCTTTATGGCTGGATAATATTCCATTGTATGGATATATCATGTTTTATTTATCCAGTCATCATTTGATAAACATTTGGGTTGTTTCTACTTTCTGGCTATTCTGAATAGTATTTCTATGAATATTGCTATACAATTTTTTGTGTGGATGCATGTTTTCAATTCCCTTTGATATAGTATATCTAGGACTGGACTCTATGTTTAGCTTTTTTGTTGTTGTTGTTAATCCTCAACCGAGGATATTTTTCCATTGATTTTTAGATAGAGTGGAAGGGAGGGAGATGGGGAAGAAGAAGAAGAAGAAGAAGAAGAAGAAGAAGAAGAAGAAGAAGAAGAAGAAGAAGAAGAAGAGAGAAACATCGATGTGAGAGAGACATATTGATTGGTTGCCTCCAGCATGAGCCCTGACTGGGGCTAGGGATCAAAGCTGCAACCTAGGTAAGTGCCCTTGACTGGGAATTGAACCTGAGACCCTTCAGTCTGCAGGCCAATGCTCTAACCGCTGAGCAAAAACTGCCAGGACTCTTTAGATTTTTAAAGAAATGTCAAAAAGTTTTTTCCAAAGGGGCTGCACCATTTCACATTTTCATCAGCAATTTATATGGGTTCTGATTTCTCCATATCCTTACCAACACTTGTTATTATTTGTCTTTTTATATACATATTTTTTTCTTATTGATTTTAGAGAGAGAGGAAGGGGAAGGAGAGAGAGAAACATTGATGAGAGAGAACATCAATTGGCCACCTCCTGCATGTCCCCAGCTGGGGATCTGGCCTACAACCTGGGCATGTGCCCTGACCGGGAATCGAACCAGCGACCTCTTGGTTCATGGGTCAGTGCTCAACCACTGAGCCACACCAGCCGGGCTTATTTGTCTTTTTGATTATAGCCAGTCCAGTGGGTATACAGTGGTACTTCCATGTGATTTTTAAAAATTTTTAATTGTGATAAATGCACATAATATAAAATTTTCTATCTTAACCACTGTGTACTGGTCAGTGGCATTAAGTACATTCACAGTACTGTGCTACCATCATCATTATCCATCCATAGAACTATTTTAATCTTGAAAACTGAAACTCTGTACATATTAAACAATAAATTCACATTCCCTTCTGCACTCATTTCCTGGCAACCATCATTGTACTTTCTGTCTCTCTGAGTTTAACTGCTCTAGGTACCTCATATAAATGGAATCATGAAGTATTTGTCCTTTGTGTTGGGCTTATTTCACTTAGCATAATGTCTTCAAGGTTCATCCATGTTGTAGCATGTGTTCAATGTAGTTTTTATTTTCCCGATGACGAATGATGTCCATCATTGGTACATTATTTTTCGGAGAAATGTCTATTCAAACCCTTTAATTATCTGTTTTTAAAGGCTATTCTCAACTAAAACCTATTTTTTGGATTGCCTGTAACATGTTTGTATTTCTTCTTATTTTTCTTATCTAGCATTCATATGATGAGGTATATCACTTAATCACTATCTTTGGGTAAATAGAGGTTCAGTAATAATTTCTGTTCAGCATAACTGAAAGTCCTGACCAGTCCTGGTGTGGCTTTTGGCCTTATAAAGGCAATGTTAATTATGTTAATTACAAATGTAAATAATTTTAGAATTTATGTGTAGTTTAAAAATATGTGTATTCTTGCCTGGCCGGTTTGGCTCAGCGGTTGGAGCGTTGGCCTGCAGACCAGAGTCCCAGATTTGGTTCCCACTAGTGTTTTCTATGCCTAAAAGAAAATTGGTAATGGATGTAGATTCTAATTAACCTTTCATTCTTATTTTTCCTCATTTCAATTCATCTTAAACTCTGCTGCCTGAATAATTTTCAACAGTGTAAATCTGATCATGCTACTCCTTAGCTCAAAACTTTCTATGGCACCCCATTGCCAACCCAAATAAATACAATCTCCTGTAATTCAGGTCTTTCCATCTTTTTTGTTTTATTTGACTGAAGTAACCAGTAAGAAATATATTTTATATTATAGAATCAGAACACAAACATGTACATAAGCAAACACACACTCAAAAAACAACAAATCTTTCACAAAATGTTCCTACCCTAATCTGATATTTTGAAACAATTTTATTGAGACTCACAAAATTGATGTTCAAACCTAAAGTTTGGAAAACATGATTCTACAGCATGGCCAACTATGGCAAAATTCTTCAGAGTTTGGTAAAATCTACTCCAGTAACCCCCAAACCTAGTTGCACATTAGAATCATTTGGAGAATTGAAACAATTTAATTTTAAAATGTTTTTTCTTATTGACTTTTTACAGAGAGAGGAAGGAAGAGAGAGATAGAAACATCAATGTGAGAGAGAAATATTGATCAGCTTCCTCCTGCACACTCCCCAGGGGGGACTGAACCCACAACCGGGGCATGCACCCTGATCGGCAATTGAACAGGGACCTCTCAGTCCATGGGCCATTGCTCAAACCACTGAGCCACATCAGCAGGGCTAATTTAATTTTTTAAAAGCAACATAATCTAGGTCTCTACCCTCAAAAATGCTCATTTATAAAGTCTGGAAAAGAGCCCAGAAATCTGTGTTTTTATTAAATGCTCTCTAATTCATTTGTGCAGCCAGGTTTGAAAACAACTGCTCTTACTTGCCTTTCCTCCTCCATCCCACACAAATATTTCTTGTTTCATGTACTTTCTTTTTTTGCACATTCATTTTTCTCCACTTGCAATTCATGCCCTCTGCTTACTGGAATCTTTGCAGGTGCATCTCAAACACCACTTGCTACTTATTTCTCCAACCAAAACAGTCTCATTTCCCTAGACTTTCCACAAGTCTTTATTTGGGTTTCCTTGATGGCACTTCCCTTGCCCCACCTCACTGTGCTTATCTTCCTATCACATTGTGAGCAAACACATTGTACTTGCCCTTCAATGGGAAGACAATGGCCTACTTAAAGGCAGGATTTTATAAACTTCCTTAAAGTGCAGTTGAAATGGAACCTTGAATTCTGGGGCCAAGCTAGTAATAGAGAGTGAAAGCAACATCGGATTCTGCTATGTTTTAATGGGATATTATGGGCATAAATAGGTTAATATTAAGCCTTTTTGCATGGAATATTCATACAATCTAGCCTCTGATTAACTTTTCCCCAACATTCTATTCATCACAATCCTCCACAGAAAGAAAGAATGGCTAGATCTAAATACTCATATCCAAAATAGACGGAAACTCTCCCCATCTTACTTGGTGTTAGGCTTTCTTAAGAATTCCTAGTCTCTGTGATTGGAGGTTTCCAGGTCATGTCTTTGAGCTTAAAGTAGATGAAATACCCTAAGCAATGTTCTCATCAGATTTGGCTGTGCGTGTTCAGAGCACCGTTACAGTATTATGTTTTCCATTTTGCATGGGTATAAATTAAAGTACAGAGAGCATTTGATTAGCTCAAGATCCCAGAGTGACTGGCAATGATGGGAATAAAGTCTTACTCCCCAGATTCCTGGCCTAGTTCACTCTGTACCAAACCACAGGTATGCCGCCTTTTTGCTGATGAGGCCACACAGCATTCCTTGGAGGGGATACCCATTAGCTCTGGGTGGATGAAGGCACATAGGGAGGCTTCCAGAGAGCCATTTGGAGAGTCAGAGTAAGATCCAATGGCATTCTGCAAGTTTAAGTGAACATTTCTGAGTATGGTTTAAAAAACATGTGGTTAGCAAACACTTAATGGGGGTTGAGGATATTTATTTTAAATGTCAAGCCCCTTTGCATTATGAGTAATATCAGGTCCTGAATGTCCATCTCTTACTCTGAGTATAATGCAAATGAAATGATAAACCAGTATGTTTTTCAAAGGACACTGTCATTTGAATTCTTAAGAAATGCTAGAAATTTAAAATAACACCAAATGACAAAGTAAAGACAGTGGTAGGGATCAAATTGTAGAATTTGGGATTAGCATTATCAGTGACTGGAAATTCTTGGAAGAGGGAGAAGTCAGTGAGGTTTCTTACCATACACCTAAGGTTTTATGTATCCCCAATTCAACAGCGGATTCTCTGGTTGGTGAGTCTCATCTCATCTGAACTACAGGCATTTTGGGGTCTTTCCTTATTTACATTCAAAGTTTTCACTGAATACACATATTCTGTCTGCCTAGCCTCTCATTCCAGCTTTAAAATCACCTTGCCATGATTTCTAAACCCTCAGGATAACCACCCACACTGACCTTCTTTAAATTCCTTTCTCAACTCTTTCTTACCTCAGGGCCTATGCAGGTGTTTTCTATGCCTAAAAGAAAATTCCCACTAATCTGTACAATGTTTGTCAAGATTCAATCTCATCAGAAAATCACCTTCTTTGACTATGCAATATAATGTTTTACTCCATGGTTATCTACCACCAACACCCCGCTCCTGGGCACTCTGGATCCCTGCCCCCTATTCTATTATCATTAAAGCTTTTATTACCATTTGTATTCTCATTTGTTAACTTGTTCATGTGTCTCCCCCACTAGACAGTAAGCTCAGGGAAAGTAGAGGCCTTTTTTATCCTGGTCACAGTTTCATCCTTAGCACTTAGAGCAATGCCTGGCATCTAGTAAGTGCTAAATATATATGTGTTGAGTAAATGAAATACCCATCAATGATGTCACTGGGGAAAATGCCTCTTCAACACATGGATTGCTCTAAGAAATTACCTAATAATGATCTTTGGAATGACTTCAGCAAGTACATTAGGTAATATCCCCCCAAATGTTGGCTGGCTGCATAGTAAACACTAGCCAGGCCTCACAATTCACCCAGGAAGATGAACTCAGAGTTTGAATAAGCAGTGGGGTCAGCTTCCTATTGGACAATCTTTTACATATAGGCAGCAAAGGAAGGCGGGCAGGTGTCCTGGGCTTCAGGGAGCAGCTTGCCCCAGCATGCTGTGCCTGTTGCAGGCAGCAGAAGAGCTCTGATGAAAAGCAGAGGAAATTACAGTTGTTGGGCCTTGTGGTCACAAGGGCATGTGCTGCCTTTGCAAGGTCATCATGGGATAATTCAGGGTGTAGCTTGCACACATTCTGCTGCTGAAAGGGAGGTTTTTTTTTTCCCTACCACATCCGACACAGGGTTTGCCAGAGGAAGGGCACGAGATCAGCAGCACTGATGAGCTGGCTCGGTGTTTTTAGGCCACAACTCTACTAAACCAATGACTCCCTTCTGACTCCTCCAAAAGAGCCAACAGAATTTATTTATTACCAAGTGTGAACAGCAGTCAGACACAGCCACCAGACTGCTTTGCCAAAAAGCACTCTCAGAAAAAAAACAAAACAAAAACACAACAATACTGTCAATGCCTATTGTACTAAAATCTTTGGAAGGAAAGAATGTTAACCACTTCTAAACTACAACTAAATACAAGTTTTATTTCTTCATTATAAATCTAAAAATTAAAAGATGGAGAACCATAATATAAAGCACAGGGTGTACTTAATATGTATAAGGTAGACAGATAGAAAGTCAAACAAATGCTCAGCCCTGTTTGCCAATTGGGGGTGTATAATAATGCTATATAACTAAATGATTGGGACTGTTTGAAAGTGTCTAACTTTGGTAACCTGGGGAGATTCACTACATTGAACAAGACCCTTCACTTCCCCCCTGTTTTGGGCTAGACAAATTGAGTCATATTCTATAGATATGAATAACATTAGTTGAGCAAAATAATTAATGCCTTCACTTATATAAGGTAGATTAGAAGGTAAAAGCTTACAATTGTAGGATAAGAATGAGGGCCTTAAAATTTAAATAACCAAGCACATTAAAGCATTGTCAGCAAACACTAAACATTTCTATATGGATAGAGCAAGAAGTACGTGGTGCATAAGTAAGATACATATTTTCTTGGTAGGAGAGAGGTGACTTAGTTATGTAAACTGAGAGAACACAGGAGATGAAAAAAGATACGGAGGGGGCTCTGTCTGACACAATTACATGGTAATCATCAACATAACTCAGAAGAAATGAGGCTTTAACAAAGCCCCTTCTTACTTTAGAGTTGACATAACTGCATGAGTGGGGCAACAAGTGAACAAATCAAAACTGCATGCAATTAAAATAAAGCAAATAGAAAGTCGCCTGGTCCTAACATCCAGGTAACCAGATACAACCCAAGTCAAAACTTATCATAAGCACATGTAATGTTAGACTCTGTGATGAGAGGACTTTAATTCCTATAGAAATATGTTTTTCATCTGAAATTATTTCATGTCTAAGAGTTAGAACTTAGTTTTCATAAATTACTTCATTAAACACTTTTCTTTGTTTATGTACCTGTCACTCTACCAGAGATTGTGGGGAGTCAAGAAATGTGCAATCAATGGAGTCTCTGCCCTCAAAGAGCTTACTTTTTCATTAAGGAGATAAGACAGATACTTGTAAAACAACCATAAATACATAACAGCACGTGATTAGGTAGTGAATCAACAATCCAAGCTATATATGCTGTAGGAGCTCAGAGGAGAAAGAGAACCACAGAAATAAAGGAAGTATGTGGCATCTGATTAAATCTTTGAAAGATGGGTGGAATTTGAGGACTGGAAAATAAACCTGAGATGCAATCTTTGCTTTAACATATTCACGCTGTGTGCCCTTAAACAAGATTTAAAAAGTTTCAGAGCCTTTTTCTCATCCATATAAACAGGGATGATAATGTCTAACTCTGTTACAGTCTGTTTAGACAATTCAATAATATCTATAAAGAAAAAGAATATAGAATAAGAACTTAATACATAGGTACTCAGTAAATTTTACTATAATCACAAATGATCTAAAGGTATTTGCACCTCTTTTTTGAACAGTTTCAAATGACCATTGGATGTTAGTGGAATAAGAAGGAAGGAATACATCCAGTTGGAAAGTCAAGAGAAAAATATGGAAATTATCTTGCATGTCTGTGAGGAAGCCTATCTGATTAGAGCAGCAGGCTTATTTAGGGAAAATCATTGTATAGATATGGCGAGTCATTCATTCATTCAATACAACTTTATTGAGCAACTATTAGTTACCATGCACTATATTAGGTGTGAGAGTTGAATAAAGGTGAACCTTGAAAAGCAAACATTACAATTTGGCTTAACATGGTAGAAAACAGGGTGAGATGGAAAGTTTATTTATTTAGCTACTATTATGCTGAGGAGCAACACAGAAAAAATAGAGTTGGAAAAGCTAAAATCCTGAAAGTGGATTAGAATGACAATAAAAGGTGGGCATGAGGAGTATAACTGGAAAAAAATGTGGCAATGCTAAATTTGAAGGAATGGTGGTCATGTGAATGAAGTGGGAATGGATAAACATGAAAAATAAATGGAAAAAACTTCTATGCAAGTTAGTAAAGGACCTGATTTCAGAAGTGAAGGCAAGGGAAAAAAAGATGCTTCAAAGATTAATACAAAGTTTGCCTTTGAGTAAATGAAAGAATAATAAAGAGAGAAAAAAAGGAAAGTAGGGAAGAGTAATTTGGAAGGGTTGCTGAAGGTTTCAGTGTTGGGTTAAATTTGAGGTGAAGATAAACTATTTGTTGAACATTCAGTGAGCCAGATCCATTTAGACAATATAAGCAAAGGGACTAGAATTTGGGGGAACCAAATGAATATAGAGATCAGGTTGCAGTCGGAATGGTTCCAAGAAGGCCATAATAAAGAGAGAGGAGAAAACTAGGAGGTTTGATATTCTGGGAAACTCCCACACTGGGTTCAGGGAGGAGTGAGTGTCCAAGCAAAGAAAGAGAATATAATGAAGAAAAGGCTGCAGTCAGGATAGGACAGCGTGCAATAAACCACTAGAGGAGAGAGACAGTTTTGTAAAGAAGTTGACCAACAATATCAAATGCATCTGAGAGTCAAAGAGAATGGGACTGGCCTATATTGTTGCATTTATCCACAAAATGATTCATGATAATTATGGAATAATGCAGAATTTTAAAAATTTTTAAGGTACAACAATATAAAAATACTTTGGTATGCCTCGCTGGTGTGGCTCAGTGGTTGAGTGTCAACCCATGCACCAAGAGGTCATCGATTCGATTCCCAGTCAGGGCACATGCCCAGATTGTGGGCCTGATCCCCAGTGGGGAGCATGCAGGAAGACGGCCAATTGATGTTATCGATGTTTTTATCTCTCTCTCCCTCTCTCTGTAAAATCAATAAAGAAAAGAAAATTGAAAAAAAAAATACTTTGGTATGACACACAGATCTTATGTTTTCAAATTCCTGACAGATATTAATTAGTTTTTGGATTATTCAGGAATGAGAATTGGAATTCCTGAGACTTCCCCAAATCAAAAGTCATTCTGTATTTTACATAACACTTCATTTATGTAATATTAAATAATGAGTGACCATTATTGTAAATAGTGAATCCTCTTTCTGTAATAGAGTTAGAGGTTCTGTGTAAAAATCATTGTATGGTTTATTAGTATTATGAACCAATATATCTGTGAGAACATTATATATGTAAATAAAACAGAAATTAATTCTATCTAATAAGCACATTTAATAATAGAAAACATGAAAACAAAGGAAACATTAACATAAATGCCAAATAAAATACATTTAAAATTGCAAGATCAAACCACAAATATTTAATATTTAAAAGTTGCCATTGTTACCCGGCCAGTAAGCCTCAGTGGATTGAGCATCATCCCGTGGACTGAAAGGTCCCAGTTTAATTCCTGGCAGGGCACATGCTGGGGTTTTGGGCTCAATCCTTAGCAAGGGGAGTGCAGGAGTCAATGATCTATGTTTCTCTTTCACATGGATGTTTCCATCTCTCTCTCCCTTCCCCTCTCTCTAAAAAAAAATCAATTAAAACATATTTAAAATAAAATAAAAGTTGCCATTATTAAAATGAAATTTCAAAACTTTGAAAACATTAATTGCCTTATGCAGTAGTCATAATCTTTGTTTCATAATTAAGCTTTTACTTGTACAAAAATTTTTTCATTTTGTGTTAACAATGGTGAAATTTTAATTATGACTACGAAAGCATCCTCAAATTGAGCATTAGGGTATATGTTGCTCCACATAAACTCACTTTTTTAATGATGAAAATATTTTGTCTGCCCTGATTTTGTTCTGAAATTGAAATTGATTTACCTTTTTAAGTTCAGGTTTTTTTTCACAATAACATTTATATTTCCTTCTTTTTACATATCTACCATTAAAAAATTTACAAAGAACAGTAGTCCATTGTGAATATATTGAGCAATATTTGCATAACATAACATTCAGGATATCCTATAATGTCTAACAGCTCTACACAAAATCACTTGTCAATTTAAGACCTTATTTGGTTTCCTTTTTATTTTAAATATTTTATTGGTTAAGGTCTATTTATTGATTGTTATGGACAGAAAGGAACTGAGAGAGAGAGAGAGAGAGAGAGACATCTATTTGTTGTCCCAATTATTTATGCATTCATTGGTTGATTCGTGTGTGTGCCCAGACTTGGGATAGGCCCCTAATACTTAGCACATTGGGAGGAATCTCTAACCAATTTAGTTACCAACCAGGGCTAGAACTTATTTGGTTTCCAAATAATGTTATTTCTTGGAACAAAACTCATAGGATCTTCATAGAATATACTGTGCAAATAAAATTATATTTACTTAATTTGCAAGAATGACTCATCATTAAGCAGCAGACAAGGCCATGAACACACGCTTATAATATGAGTACAACTACAAATGAAACTAACTGATTAGATGGTAAACGCTTCTTGAAATGTCCCCCATAACCTTCAACTTTGTATCAGCATTTCTGGCTCTTGCATTCATTCCAACTATTATTGTCTCTATATTGATTAAGTTTTAACTCTCACAGGAGAATTATAATACTTTTAAATCCAATTTTACCAATTTCTTGACATTATTTTTAGGATTTGGAAAAAAATATAAATGTGATGGGAAGATGATAGGAAGGAATTCCCATATGGAAATGTGACACAGACATGCCATTTTTGTAATATTTAGGAAGCTTTATGCTGCAAGTAATAGAAAGGCACCTCAAAATGACCTAAATGATAAGGGAATTAATTATATCCCATAACAAGCAGTCCCAAGCCATCTGGGGTTAGTTAATTAAGTTAGTAACAGCACCAAGATTTCAGGTGCTTTCCATCTTCTTACTTTGTTATCCCAGTATATAGGCTCTCTGCTGGTTATGAGACTGATTCAGCTGTTTCAGGTACCACATTCTGACATACTAACATCCAGAGCAGAAGAGAGACAATTTATTTGTCAGTGTTTTTTGTTGTTGTTGTTTTAATGAGTAAAATAATCTTACTCCAAAGCCCCCACCCAGTGATCTTACCTCATTCTTCATTGGCCAGAACCAAGTGACATGCCCATTTTTAAACCAATCACAAATAAGGGAAGACAGCCATCATAATCTATTTAGTGCAATCTAATCTAATCTAATCTGAGGCATGGAAGAAGGGAAAACAGCTATTGTGTAGGCCAGTGATTCTCTGAAACTGGTTTCATGACTTCTTAAATATTATTGAAGATTACAAAGAGCTTTTGTTTATTGATAATTATCATATCAGAAATTTAAAAATAGTTATCAATTCATTTAAAATAACAACAATAAACCCATCATGTGTTACTATATTGTGGTAGACCGAATGATGGTCCCTAATAATGGCCCACATCCTAATCCCTGGAACCTGTGAAGATGTTGCAGATGTGATTAAGAAGTTTAAAATTGGTAGATTATCCTGGATTAACTAGATGGGCCCAATGTAATCACAGGGGTATTTATAATGGAAATAAGGAACAACGTAGTGTAAGAAAGAAATGTCTGGCTATTATAGGCTTTAAAGATGGAAGGGCACCACTAGCCAAGGAATGAGGGTGGCCTCTAGAAACTAGAAAAGGCAAGGGAATGTATTCTCCCTTAGGGTCCTGCTGACACCTTGATTTTAACTTCCTGAAACCAATTTCGGACTTTTGAACTCCAGAAATATAAAATAATAAATTTGAGTTGTTTTAAGCCACTAAATCTGTGATAATTTGTTATGGCAGCAATAGGAAATGAATACATATACTTTTTTTTTTTTATCCTTGCCCAAGGACATTTTTGCATTTATCTTCAGACAGAGAGAGAGGGAGAGAAGGAGAGAGAGAGAGAGAAACATCGATGTGAGAGAGACACATCAAATGGTTGCCACCCACATGACCCTAACCGGGGCCAGGGACAAAATGCAACATGCCCTTATCAGGAACTAAACCCAGTACTCTCTGGTCTATAGGCCGATGCGCAAACCGGCCAGGGTGAATACATATACATTTTTAAAAATTAAGTATGTTTTCCAAAACAAAACAAAACAAAAATTCGAAGAGTGGAGTTGACTTACATATTTTGACAAATGTCTTCAAGGTCTGATGTTAGAAAAGATAGGTGAATTTTTGTTTGCTTCTGCATTCAATCGGTTATAATATCACATCGTATTATCTCTGGAAAAATCTGTTGTACATTCATAAAAAATGTGAGTGGAAAGGCAATCACATAAATAGTCTTGACTTCATGGCCCTCTGAAGAGGGTCTTGGAGACTCACAGGGCTGCCCAGACCACACTTTAGGATTCCTGGTGGAAGAAGTCAACAGTTTTTGCCCCGTTTCCCAAAGAACAGATAGGGAACTGTTATTTCTATATTCCTAGAGTGAACTTGTCTGTCTTTAAGGTCATCTCTGATATAGTATAATGATTTTCACATTTCTTCCTTAATTTATACAATACTTCTAAGAATTTATTTTGTGCCTGGCACTTCTTTATGGGCTGAGGTTATATCAGCAAACAAGGTGGATACAACTCTTTCCCCCCTGAAACTTACATTTGAGTTGAAGAAAAACAAACACATAAATAAGACAATTTCAGATATTGCTAAGGGATACAAAGAAAAGCAATGGAAGAAAATGTGAGGGGACCCTGGCCCATGTGGCTCATTTGGGTGGAGCATCATTCTGTATACTGAAAGGTTGTGAGTTTGATTCCCAGTCAGGGCACATAGCTAGGTTGCTGGTAAGATCCCTGATCCATAGTCAGGGCACATATGGAAAGCAACCAACTGATGTTCTCTCTCATATCAATGTTTCTCTCTCTCTCTCTCTCCCCCTTCCCCTCTCTCTAAAATCAATAAACATATCCTTGAGTGAGGATTTAAAAAAAAGAAAGAAAAAAAGTGATATTTCTGAAAAAGTGAAGTTAAGAATTGAGATGTTTAAGAAGGAACCATTAGGAAATGTGGGAGAATATTCGAGGTAGAGAGAACAGTAGGGGCAAAGATCAGGAAGGAGCTTGGCAAGGTAGAGGAACAGAAAGAAAGCCAGAGTGACTTTAGTGTAGTGTAAGAAGGGAAGGAAAAAACAACAGCTGAAAGGGTCAGGCAGGTGTAAATCATTAAGGTCTTCCATCCACACTGAAAGGACTTAAGGTTTATTCGAACTGCCATACAAACCCACTGCAGGAAATAAGAGACTGTGGAATTCTAATGTATGCTAGGTTTTTGCTTCTATAAATTCTTCCACCTTCTCCAAGTACTGCTCTCTAGCCTAACACATTCCCAATCTTTATAACGATGACTCCAGAAAGGTACAGGACCCCAAATAGACACGTCTTACCTCACATAAATTGTTTGTATGCTTAACACCAAAAACAAATAGATCTGAAACCAATCAGGGGAATTTAAATTACAGGTTGCTTGATGTGGAATAACTTCTGCCTGTTGGCCAGTGTAGGTGTGCAGCCAAAATGCACAGTGTGAATACAACTGTTTGGCAATTGCTGGCCTGTCACTTGTCCAAAGCGGTAAGTTTGTGAATGGATTTGTATGGGTAATGACTCTGAAATTACTTTTCTCATCTCTCTATAATACAGGAAAACACATTGGAACTTGGCTCATTTCTGGGGAATTCTTGTGATGATCCTCAGTTGCTCAGAATGCACATTTGGTCATCATTATCCCGTGTGTAATCAGTTTCTACAAACTATAGGATGATGTTACAGTGATGTTTACAGAATAAGGGAACATGCTCCACACCTTAATCAAATAATTTAAAGATGATGCTTCTTAGAGAATATGCATATATACATAGTCATTAGATATCTAGTCTATATTTTTATAGTATAGTGAGAGAAGTAATCTTCTGTTTCCGACTAGAAACCTCCAGATGAACCATGTGTCTAGAACTCTAAGGTATTAACTATAGATAATATGGTATAAGTGTTTACCAAACTTTCCCACAAGATGATGTAAAAAACTCACAAATGAAGAAGTGACTTGAAATCTGCTTTGAAAGGGCTTGTAAAAATGGCTAGGAATTTGGACCCAATCAGTACACTGAACTGCAGGTGCGATGGCCTCACTGTTAAAAAGCTCGATCCACGTGAGTAAGAAGCCTAATCACATTTTCAGAACAGCTGTGGCTACTTGGGCCCTCGTCTCTCCTCAGTCATGGCTCCTGAAAAAAAAATGTTTTTAAATTACTGTCAAAATTTTTATTAAACTTAGGACCAGACTGTACATCAAAGAAAACAGAACTAGGTAATTCCAGGGCTGCATATTTTCAAAGAAATTTAATTCTGATCTCTGAATGAAATTAAACAGTTTCTCCCTCCCTCTCCTTCGGGGAAGAGAGAAAGGAAGGAGATGGTTTTCTCCTTTCAGTAGTAACCGGTAACCAAAACTGTTGTTCTGCCAAGCAAGTCTCCTCCTGGGCGGATTCTGATCCCTAAGTGCTCGGGAGTATGCTGGAAACCTGTGCCTTCCTCCCCCGTCGGATAAGCATGAAGTTTGCTCTAGCTATGACAAATGTGCACAAGGCGGAGATGTTTTTGGCCCAAAGTGTACGTTAGAAAGATGATTAAAGTCGCCCTCCTCCCCTCGTTGCGGCCGGGAGTGTGTTTTGCCTGCATTCGAGCGATGTCCTTCGGCGGCAGGCGGGTGCGCGCGGAGCCCGCAGCCTGCGTTTCCGCGTCTCCAGGGCAGGGCGACTCGGGTTGGCTGAGTGTCATCCACAGATGTGACTGGTGTTCCCCCGCGGGCGCCCGCGGAGGCGGCAGTCCCCTTCCGTCCCCAGCGCGAGGCCTGCGGCCCAGACCATGGGCAGGGGAAGGAAGCCCTCGCCGCAAGCCGGCGTCTTGGCCGGCGCAAAGCACGCCGCCACCGAAAACTTTGTTCTCCCAGCTGCGCGCAACTTTTTCCCTTTTCGCCCAGCACGTTCTCGTCCCGAGTTTCTGTCCCCTGGGGTGTTCTCGGCGTCCCTCGCCTTCTCCCCAGCGCGGGGGACCCGGGCTGACAGGGCGAGGGGCGCGGCGGAGGAGGGGGAGAAGGGGAAAGAGGAGGGGGCGGCGGCGGCCGCGACACTTCGAGAGGAGGAACTGGTCAAAGGGGACGGGGACGGGCGAGCGCCCGAGAAGGAAAGCGACGCCGCGGTTTGCAGCAGTTGGAATAAAGTTCGCGCCCTTTCCTCGGCGTTTGCAGCCTCCCCTCCCCGCCTCTGCTCTCTTTTTTGACAGCTGGGCGCTAGCGGCCACCTCCACGTCCACGCCCGCACCCCCCGGGGGGCGCCAAAGTTGTTTTCCAGCCCCAGAAAGAGCCGGGGCGGGGAGAGGAACAGCGGGAGGTGAGGGAGGGAGAAATATACATCCTCCTTCACGAAACCCCTAGAAATCAGAGGACAAACAACAGCAAACTAACCCGACTTTTATTTTGCAAAAGGGAAGCAACATTGTAGTCACGACAATTTTGCAGAGGAGAATCCTGTGGGGCTTTGCAAATCCACCCTAGGTCACCTCGCCCGCCCCCGACAGCCCCCCCCCCCCCGCAGCAGCCCCCTCCTGTGACAGTCCGTTCCTTTTTTTTTTTTTTTTTTTTGTGCTGTGGAGCCGGGGGAACGCTGCAGGCTCCGACTTGGGGAGCGAGGGCGACCCGGGGCGCGTGTGTAAATCAGTCACCTGAGCGCAGAGGGGCCGCGGCGAGGGCGCGCGCGGGCGGGCGGGCGGGGAGAGGCGGAGGCGGCGGCGGCGGCGAGAGCGGCGGCCCGGAGGAAACCGGGAGGGGGAGGGAAAGAAAGGCCGAGACAGAAGGAGCGAGAGGCGGCCGAGGGGCTGGTCCAGGCGC
Source organism: Molossus molossus (assembly GCF_014108415.1). Taxonomy (NCBI): domain Eukaryota; kingdom Metazoa; phylum Chordata; class Mammalia; order Chiroptera; family Molossidae; genus Molossus; species Molossus molossus. Next base: position 68,045,677 of record NW_023425349.1, on the reverse strand, counting down.
GGCCGCTAAGAGGAGACCAAGAGGCGGGGGCTGCACTTGACAACCAGCATGCCGAGATGGTAAGAAGTTTCCACCCTCCTTTCCTTTCCATTCTAGACTTCGTAAGAAATGAGCCCCGGGGCCGCCCGGGGGCTGTGTTTTCCTCTAGTCCGGCGGCGTGGGGTGGAGGGGGGCGGTGAGCAGGGCGGGCAGGGGAGGAGAACCCCAGTCCAACCTGGCCCCTGCTGTGCCCCCGAAATCCCCCCTAAACTTGGCCCAAGTTTCTGAGCAGAGTTCCAGGTGGGAGGGTGTGTGAGGGGCGCCGGGGAGCGTCGCCCCCTCTCGCGGCTGGCGGGGAAAGGTGAGCGGCAGGCTCCTGGGAGTTGGGGACGGGCTGCGGGGGGGCACGGGCTGGGGGAAGGCGGGAGATGAATGGAGCGCTGCGAGGAGCTGGGGCGGAGAGGAGAGCGTTCTGGAGAACGGGAACTTTCAAAACTTGCCCGCGAGTGAGGGCCGGGCGGCTGGGCGTGGGCGCCGGGGCGCGCTGGTGCGCCGCGCGGCCAAGGACGCCACGGCCACCGCGTCCCCGGCACCTCGCTGTGCCCTCCCCTCTCCCGCACGTTGGGGAACCCTCCCTTTGTAAATGAAGAAATGTAGGAAGTGCTCCTGGAGGTTTTATGAGGAATGTGCAAAACGGCAGGCAGGAAAATAAATCCCAGCGAGAGGGAGATTTTGAGGTGCGATTCTGGAGGAGCCGATTTGTTTTACTTACACGTGGACTGCAGGGTGGCATGTGGGCCCCAGGGAGGGGGCAGAGTAATTAAATAAAAATGAGATGAAATCCCCTGTGAAGTGATGTGGAGATTAAATAACGAAAGTTCCAAGTGCAAGTGGCAGCGGCGCCGGGAACGCTGCGGAGCGAGATGCCCGCACAGCCCTGCTGCCCTGGAAGCGGCGGGCGGCGGCCGGGCAGCGCGCGGCGAGGTCGCCCGCGGGCCGGCGCTCGGTCCGCTTTCGGGGAAGTGATTTGTTAGAAATGGGGCTGGACCACTCTCTCCCCTCTAGTTTGCTTCCACCCAGTGCTGCTGCTGTTACCCTGACTTGGGGATCTCACACACTGTTCCGCATGGAGATGGAATATGTAAGAAAAAGGCAGGTAGCGGGTTGGCATATTCCCCCTCTTCTCTTCCCCCCAATGTGACATCTCTTGTTTCAGTGATCAAAGTCACGACCGGAGTGTAGGAGATGCGACTGTCAAATGCAGGCACACACACACACGAATAGTGTGCGCCCAAGACTGTGGTTACAGTAACACTGACAGAAATTAAAGTGGCTTTGAAAGCAGCGTGCGATTTATGGTGCTTCCCATTTACCCTAGAGTCAAGTTGTTGTAAAACTGATGTACAAAAGACATCATAAAATAATCCTGTGTACCCAGGATTAAAGTGGCAGAAAGTGGCTTGTTTCATTATTTTTTATGTACCTCGTGGACAATTGCAATGGTTAGGACCGTGTTTAAGTGGAGGCGTCAAAACAAAATATTAACTATAGCTGTTTGGCGCTTGAGTGTTTTTCTTCTCGCGTCATTTTACACAAGAACACTGAAAAAGCCGGCTGTAGGTATTATTTTTCTTCCCCTTTCCCTTAGTCTGTATACTGTTTGTCTGCACATCTATTACCAAATACTGATCACTTTGAACGGTGACTAAGCCCATTTGTCATCCACTGCTTTGTGTTCTGCAGTTTCAGATGTGACTTTGCACACACATACGTGCTTTAAGTGGGGAAATTTGTTTCTGGCCCTCTTATTTAGTGTGTCTGATCTGAGGACGTACTCAAGAGGACTACAAACTAATAGAACTTCCTTTACCTTTTGGAATCACCCCAGAAATCTCTTATGAACCTTTATAGAGTATCTGTGTTTTATGTTATATTTGTAGCTGTTTCATTTAAACTGTTCAGCCTTAATGAAGTTCTCAGTTGTAGCTACTCTTCTGTTCCCGGAGAGCAGAGTATTTAAAATCCAGATTGCTAATCACTTTACCAAAGTACTCTGGAGTATCTTCACCTGAGGGAAGTAATACTGAGCCTGAATGTGAACTCTGAGAGTCTTGTGAGAAAAGTTCAAAACTGTCTTTTTTTTCTCCCCTTGAGAATACTAAGTTTGGAGTTGCTCTTTTGTAAAACCTTGGGGGGGGGGGACAACCTTATATGATTTTAAAAAATAAATATGAAGAAAATATTAATAACGGTTGTACATTCCTAATACCTGATTTTTTTTCCCTCTTCTACCTGAAATGTAAGCTATCTGTCAGGCAGGGATATGTGATTACAAAAAGAAGCAGACAAAAGCATAGCTGACTATTGCTGTATTAAAATGTAAGTGTTACAGTTTGAATTTTCAAGTGAGAGTTTTTGAGTTCAGTGCTTTACATAACATTTTGTCCTAATCTTGCTTGCTGTCAGGGATGTTTCATGGTTGTGCAATTGCTGCAGTCAAGAATGCCAATTTGCATTCCAGGAGTGTCATTTGATTACTTTTATCTGCACAGCTCCAAGACCGGCCCAGACCTCTCGTTTCATCTTGCCATGTCACGAGTCAATGCTGTGTCGTCTTTTCAAAAATCTGCCTGATTTAGACAAGAAAGAAAAGTACTTTCATGTTGCAGCCGCAGTCCCCTGCTAACTTGTCAGCAGCAGGATATGATTCACTTGGGCCCAGAAGAATGGAACAGAGAGGCGGGTTAGGCGGTTCAATAAAGCCCATGGACAGGTAGTGTGTGACATCCCCAGAGAGCCACAGTTAATGAAGAACAGGTCTGCTTAGTTCTCCACACGCTGACCTGGTGCTGTCCCCACAGTTTTCTCATTTGATCTTTCCCAGCAAATTGATCTTTTCTTGTATTTTTTTGCCTTCCAAGTTAGTCCTTGTGGGACTGAAATTAGCAGAGCAACTTAAGTTGGATAATACAGCTGTTCAGAAAAGAAGAAATTGGACACTGGCTCAAAAAGGGGCGGGGGTTGGAGGGTGGAGGGAGCTGTTTTTTAGTTGTTGTTCCTGAGAATGTTTCTTATACGAAGGGAGTCAGTCCAAAATAGGTGATGGCCTGAAGTTAGTGGTTCCCTTTAGTTTTAGCTTTAAGGTTCCACACCATTTTAAATATTCCTTAAGTATTTGAAAGATGGTCCTAGTGCATATGAGGAGTTCGATTGAGCATTTTTCATATTCACTTGTTTGAAATGATTTGCCAGTCGACTCTGTGGCTTTTATGGCTATTGTAATATAGACTAAATATCAATGGCATACTTCAACTATATTATTTATAGTCTTCTAAATAACTACAATCCCAAAATATCCAATACTGAATAGCAGAAAAGATTAAACAATAAAAAAGTCATTACCAGTGTTGTGTATAAATATGCTACATGGAAATGTTTTCTACAAATTACCATGAGCATCTTTGTTTTCTATAAACCCCACCAATACACTGTTAATAAAACTTAATTTTTTTTTTTTTTGGTAAGATTCTGCGTTTAAATGCAGGTTTTTAGAACTGAGACCAGATCACAAGTTTGAATTGCTATAGATATTAATACATGTTGTTACTTGTTTTTTGAAATGAAAATTGATTTTAGCCAGATGGGTAAATATAAGTTGGGAATGTAGATGCAATTCAAACAGGTTAAAGTTTCATTATAGAATTTTGTATGTAAAGCTTAGATTGTAGGCAATTAATAGGTTCTTAACTTGATGTGGATATAAGGAGCAGTGTTTTCTGAATTCCTGTGCAGATGGTCTCATTTACCATCTACAGCCTTACAAGAAACAGTTGAAAACATTTCTTGTAGAAGGGGAGGCAGCCTTTTTAAATCTTTCCTCTTGGATGGAAATTATATAGGGTCATTGGTTAGTAAACTCCTCTCTGAAGAGCTAGAGGGAGCCTCATGATTTTATTAGACATACTTAAGGTTAAAAAAAAATCACTCTGGCAATCAGAATGTTGTAGAAAAAGTACATTAAGAATACTGGCATACTGGCTTTGTGTTTAGGCTTGGAGGGGCTATTGTAGGTTTGGGTTTTTTTTTCTTTTTTAAGCTGTGACAGAAGCAACAGAACTTTCTATAAGAACAGTCGTCAAGTAGTCAGCTAAGATTTCTAGGGTTCTACCTTTTAGATGATTTGAAGGTCAAGCAAAATGCAACCAAAAACATTTTAAATCTGATTTGGTTTGCTAAGGTCTGTTTGTCATTTTGTTAACTGAAGGAGTTCTCTTGTTAGAAGGCCAACCTTCCAAGTTCTATTAAAAGTAACTTCCTACCAAGCACTGAGGAGGGGGATACCTTCTTTCAGTTTACTAAAGACAAATTCCTTTCTGTAAATAATGATTTTTAAGTAGTTCTACCTGCAACTGCCGTACTCTGAAGAGGAAATCCCTTTAAAATAAATACTTCATAGTATATGCAAAAATAGTGAACCATTTATAAAGCTGATATATTGGGAATCAAATATATTAAATTTAAAGAAATAGAACTCAAGTGGTATTAAATTTAGTATTTGTTGTTTAATTTCAGTCTTCCCACTAAAATTTGTGATATATTTACATTAAAGAGTCATTGATCATAATTGCTCTTCAATATTTATGTAGTAGTTTTTAGTAGCATTACTTTGGACAAACTTATTTGCCATTTAAGTAAATAATATAATCCAGTGAGATAAACTACCCAGATTTGTCTTTTTTTCATTTCTTGCACAGTAGCTCTCATTATATTGCTAACCAATAAAAGTCTTTATTTGTTGCTTATTAGAACCCTCAGTACACTCAAGAGTTCAGCTATAATTTAATTTGGCTGTTCAAAGAGGCTCCCTTGTTTTAAAACATGTTCTCAGTATGCTTTTACCATTTATTGTAAACCTATATTCTAACACATGCATATGCATAGGAACGATTTTACAGATATATCATTTAAGGTTTTGCCATAGCAGAGTCAAAACTTTTTTTCTTTAAAAAAATCTGTACCTAACAAAGTCAATTTTTTTTCTTTTTGCTTTATGTTCCCTTGACATTCTGGAGCATTTTTTTTTTCTTGGTGATTTAAATAGTCTTGCTATTACAATTTAAAATCAATTTCTCAAGGTATACAACATTCCATTAAGGTGTAGTTGAAAAAGGCACTAAAAATAAAACAAATTTAATAATTAAGAATTCTAGTTGAGGACATTTCACTTTCTAGTCACTTGAAATTGCAAAAGTTTGCCTTGCACTTCACACATTGGTAGCATGATAAATTCAGTTTCTTTACAGGAAACTGCTGGGAAGTTTTGCAATGAGTGGAAGGAAAATGGCTTGAGAGTTTTGGTGATATTTGTAACAAATCACATTCACTAAAGACTAGGACTTGACTATAAAACTCTAAAATGAGTATCAGGAATTCTTACACAAGGAAGGCAGAATGTAGAACTACTAAATGGACTGCATGTATATCTTACCAGTGGGAATTGCATCAAACCAGCCCTCTAGATACAGTATTTAATAGTTGTCAAAATGTACAGTATTGTCTTAGAACTTGTGGTTCATGAGTTCATAGTCCCTGCTTTTTTGTGTTTAGTACAAAGATGTAACAACCCACACAAAACATTTTTCTCTTATTATGACCTTACATTTGCCAAAGTGCCCCATGCTAAAATTCCTTTTCAGTATCTTTTTTTTTTTTTAGTCCAAAGCCAGACGTGTACCCAGACACAAAAGCCTCTGTGTATAGCAAGCTGTTTTAAATATTGTGACTCGACGATGTGCTGTCCTTTCTCTGCTTGAGCCAAGGATCTCTGCTCAGTGTCTGTGGATTACCAAGCTCCTTCTTTATTGTACCTCTTGTCAACTATTCCTATTCATTTAACCTTTCATTAGTGTCTGTGCAGCTTCACTGTCTAGAAAGGCAAGGAAAAACCGAAAGGCCCCACTGTCACAGTTATTAGATTTCTCGGTTACATCCCAGCAACCATAAAGAAGTGAGAGTCGACACTATTGTCGTGCATGCTGCTGTCCTGGGGTGCAGCTCTTCTGTGTATGTCAAGGACATGTGCCACATGTTGATATGCATCCCAGGGATAAATGCACAACATGGGGGATAGGCCGGCACTGGCAGTAATGAGCTTTGTAGGAGTTATTGCAAAGACCAACAGTTTGTGAAGGAATTTTGCTTAACAGGCCAAGGAGATAGACAGAGTTGAGGGCTGCCAAGATTTGCCTGTGTGGAGCTTGTCAGTCACATTGTTTTCATCTAAACTTCATTTGAGGGAAAAATTGAATACATTTGATAGCATTGAAAAGTTTTATTTTCATTTTTAATGTTTCAGAGGAGAAAAGTGTTATTTCTGGTGACTAGTGTATTAGAACTATTTTCTTACTGACTGAATCATGTATATAAATGGATCCATTAGCAATATATCTTAATTCTTACATATCTAGAAAAGAATCGAAATATTTTGTAATGTCATATATATATTTAAAATCTGTGTAAAAATAACATAGCCTGTTAATTTTCCTGTGCTACTATTTCCCCTTTTGATTTTCCTCTAACACAGCCCACTGTTAATGATTTGATTCTTTAGAAATATGTTTGCCTTGTTGCCCCAGTGTAAAGAAAAAACCCCAAAACAAAACAGATGATCATTGGATCATTTTCAAATCATAATAAAGACAAATACTTACAACTTTTGGATTGGAAAATACTACTTCAACATCTTAGAAGATTCATAGAATTACTTTTTAAGAATTCTCAAATCATTTGAATAGAAAATGCTAAATTACAACACTTCATCTCTCTCTACCCCCCAATTTTTTTTTTAACTAGGCAAGATTGGATAAAATATTTTTGTCTTTTTAATTTAAATATTCTTGTCAGTTTTCCAAACTCTTTTGGGGCTCTCCAATAACTTTGCAAACATTAATTTATCACCGATCCTTATAAAGTTGATTGTAATTTTTACTTGACCCTACCTTTTTTAGCCACATTTCACTTCTTAATAATTAGCTGTATTTGATGCTCTCTCTGGTAACGTTTTATGGTATTATGTGGCCGTTTTAAGTGGCTTAGTTGTCTTTGTTTCAGGGAAGAGAGATGAGCTAAATCACACTCCTTCCCTCAGGTGGGATGCTGCCTTCTGGAGAAGCATATTCAGTAATTGACAGCTAAGCTCCTAGCCATCCTAGGGGACATGTTCCAGACTCTTGGCTATTGGGTGGAAGTTCTGTGTACATTAAGATGAATTTGCCTTGATCATTTGCGGAGACCTGGTGGCTTTCCCACAGACAAGGCACGGATATGTTAACTTTCCCCCATCTAATAGTCCTGTTTCCATTAATTATGGTTTGTGTTGGATGAAGTAGAAGAGGAGAAAGGGAATAATGAGCTATAATTTTAGCCCCCCCCCAAACACCTTAGACAACAGGCCAGAGCTATATGGTAATGAAAGAGAGAGGGATACACACAGCAGCTACTCTATAGGAATCCTGCAACCCTTCTTCTACTTAGTATCTCAGTGCAGCTGGCTGACCATGCTTTGTTTATTTTATTTTTGTTGTTAATGCTTACCCAAGGATATTTTTCCACTGATTTTCAGATAGAATGGAAGGGAAGGGAGAGAGAGGGAGAAAGAGAGAGAGAGAGAAACATCGATGTGAGAGAGACACATCAATTGGTTGCCTTCTGAATGACCCCCAACTATAGCCGGGGATCAAACCCACAACCCAGGCACTTGCCCTTGACCAGGAATTGAATCCAAGACCCTTTGGTCACAAACCGATGCCCTAACCACTAAGCCAAACTGGTTAAGGCCTGACCATGTTCTGTAGGCAGATGCACCATGATTCACCCAGAGTAAGAAGAGCCCTGGGACTAGATTTCAGACAGACTCCATTCTATTCTACCTAGGTTTGAGCGCCTCCATTCCATCATTTGTAAAAGTGAGTTTGGTTATTTCTAATTTTCTTTCCAATTTTATGTGATATGACTATATAACCGTTGCAGTTTAATAGTTTTAATAGCTGAATTGAGCTATAATTTATATGCCATGTATTTTACCTATTTAGAATATATAATTAATAATATAACATATCACCTTTTATTTATCCACTCATCCAGTGGTGGGTGTTTGGGTTTCTTTCACCTTTTGATTATTATGAATAGTGAATTATGCTACGGTGCACATTTGTGTACAAGTATTTTGTTCTTGTTTCTGTTGGGTCTATACCTGGGAGTGGATTTCCTCAGTCATGTGGCAACTTGATCTTTAACCTTTTGAGGAAGTGCCAAATCATTTTCTAAAGCTCCTGCATCATTTTACATGCCCACCATCGGTATGTGAGGTTTCTAATTTCTCCACATCCTCTCCAAACTTACTATTGTCAGTCTTTTTGAAATTTAATTTCTTTTTTTTTTTCATCCTCACCCAAGGACATTTTTCCATTTTTGTTCAGATAGATAGGGAGGGAGGGAGGGAGGAACATCGATGTGAAAGGGACACATCGAGTGGATGCCTCCTGCACAACTCCAACCAGGGCCGGGGACAAACTGCAACCGAGGTACATGCACTTAGTGGGAACTGGACCACGGGCTGACGCTCTAACCGCTGAGCCTAATCCGCCAGGGCTATTGTTAGTCTTTTAAGCTTCCTAATGGGTGTAAAGCATATTTTCATGTGCTTATTGGCCATTTGCATGTCTTCTCTGTATAGCAGAGAAATATCTGTTAATCCTTTACCCATTTTTCATTTAGGTTACTTGTGTTTTTATTGTTGAGTTGTAAGAGCTCTTTATATATTCTTGACACAAGTCCTTTATTAGATAATAAGATTTACAAGTATTTCCTCGCAGTTTGTGGGTTGTCCTTTTACTTTTTTGTTGGTGTCTTATCAAGCATAGAAACTTTAAATTTTGGTAAAGTCCAACTCATTCATTTTTTTATTTTATTTTTTAAATGACTTCAAAATGGAGTTTTAGAGAGAGAGAGAGAAACATTGATGCCAGAGCAAAACATTGATTGGCTGCCTCCTACTCTCACCCTTTTCACAACCCAGGCATGTGCCTTGACCAGGAATTGAACCAACATCCTTTCAGTACACGGAATGATGCCCAACAAACTGAGCCACATCAGCAAGGCTTAATATTTTCTTTTGTTGTTTGTCCTCTTGTTATGCTAAGATACCATTGTCTAACCCAAGGTCATGGTGATTTATCCCTGTATTTTCTTCTAAGAGTTTGAGCTCTTACATTAAAGTCTGTGATACATTCTGGTTAACTTTTGTATAATATGAAGTAGGGATTCAACCTCATTCTAGTTGTTCCCAGCACCATTTGTTGAAAAGACAATTCTTTCCCCATTGAATTATCATGGCACCTTTGTGGAAAGATCATTTGACCATAGATGTAAGGGTTTATATCTGGGTTGTGTATTCGGTTCTATTGATCTACATGACTATCCTTGTGCAAGTACTGCACTGTCTTGATTACTGTAGTTTTGCATTAAGTTTGCAGCTGAGAAATGTCTTATAATTTCATTCCTCTTTTTCAAGATTATTTTAGCAGTTTACTTAAAGTTTATTTTATTGTGGTAAAAAGCCCTGGCTGGGTGACTCAGTTGGAGCATTATCCCATACACCAAAAGGTTGTGGGTTTGATTCCTGCTCAGGGCACATGCCTAAGTTGTGAGTTCGATCGTGGTTGGCATGCATATAGGAGGCAGCCAATCAATGGTTCTCTCTTTTTCTCTCTCAAATAAAAAAAGCTGCACACAACATAAAAACTGAACAACTTAACCATTTTTAAGTGTACAAAGGTATAGTAGCGTTAACTGTGTCTTATGCAACATATCTCTAGAACTTTTTCATTGTGCAAAATTGAAACTCTCTTGAACAACTCCCCTTTTCTCTCTCAACACAGCCCTTGGCAATTACCATTCTACTTTATGAGAGTTTGATTACTTTAAATACTTAGTATGAGTGGAATCATGCAGTATTTGTCCTTCTGTAAATGGCTTATTTCACTTAGCATAATGTCCTCGAGGTTCATCTGTGTTGTAGCAGGTGACAAGATTTCCTTCTTTTTTAAAGCTTACAATTTTTCATTGTATGTATATACCACATTTTCTTTACCCATTCATCTATAGATGGACATTTAGGTTGAGTTTCCCTCTTGGCTATTGTGAATAATGCTGCAGTGAACATGCATGTGCAAATAACTGCAAGATTCTGCTTTCAATTCTTTTGGCTATATATCCAGAAATGGGCTAGCTGGATCATATAGTAATTTTATTTTTATTTTTTTGGGGAAGCTCCATACTATTTTACATAGCTGCTGTCCCATCTTACCTTCTCAGTAGCAGTGTACAAGGGTTCTAATTTCTACATGTTCTTGTCAGCACTTATTTTGTCTTTTTTTTTTTTTTAAGTAGTGATCTTTCTAATGAGTCTGATGTGATATGTCATTGTGGCTTTGATTTGTATTTCTCCGGTGGTTGGTAATGTTGAACATCATTTCTTTCATACACTTGTTGGCCATTTTTATATATTCTTTGGAGAAATGTCTATTCAAGATTTTTGCCATTTTATCAGAGTTTTTATTGTTGAGTTGTATCTTTATATATTCTGGATATTAACCCCTTATCACAATTATGATTTGCAACCATTCTGTAGGTTGCTTTCCCCTTTGAGTTGATTTCTTCCTTTACAGAAGTTTTTTAAATAGTCCCATTTGTCTAATCTTTTGTGGTTGTTGTCCTTATCAGTTTCCTTTTAAAACAACTTTATCTGATCCTAACAGAGGAAAGACTACATTAAGAAAGTATATCTATTGTTTGGGTAAAAAACTCTTGGTAGTACTACATGGGACAAGAAATATGTCATTTGGTAGCCTAAAAATTATGGCTGTTAGTTCCCTGTGAAACACCCTGGTTTTACTTTGATGTTTCTTAATTATCACTGCATTTAAAAACATTCTAGGTGTTCTGTATAAGAGAGACAGTTCATGCCCTGAAGGGTGGAATTAAGTACCTAGGAATAATTGTTTTTGGTTTTATGAATACGTCAAAAGGAAGGGAAGAAAAAAATTATGATTGTGAAAATCTCTCTTCCTAGACATTTCGTTGTAACTAGAAAAACTCCAACAGTGATTAAAACTAAAAATTATTGTAGGATCTCAAACACAAACTAACTGGTCCAATTGAGTTTTAAATAAATACCATGTTTAAATCCAGCATGGCACATTTGGAAACATGAGCTTAATTTTAAAGTTTTCCTGGTAAATTTTGTAATTAAAATACCTCCTTGAATTTAGAAACACTTCCAAATGAAAGGTAACCTAATTTGGAAGCAGCCATATTGCATCATTGTTGAATTTAAAATAATGTGTTCCCTTAAAGTTCTAATTTCTCTTTATTCATGGTAATAAAGACCAATATTTCCATCCAAGTAATTGCTTTTCTAGTATTCTGATGGACCAGTCTTGCTTAACTACATTGTCAGTTGTTTTGCACAAAAGTTTTATTTTTCATTCAGTACCAAATATTAATTAGATGGCTAACTGATCAAAATAGATATGTGCAGAGTATTTCTTTTTTCTCCCCACGTCAGTGTTTACCTATTTTAAAAGTAATCAGCCAATTTTAAATTGTATCTCATAGTTTAAGGATTTACTTTTTCCCTGGTGAAAATTCTGTAAAGGATTTAAAATCATTTATTAAAATTGGTATAGAAGAAAAATTTGCATTTACTAGACACTTGATTTTTGATTATATATACATTATTCCAATGGCACATTTTGTTAATGTTGAACAAGAAAGTAATGCTACTTTTCTGTTCTTTTTAACATGTTTTGACATGTGCACATATGTATATGGAATGACAAAATCATGTATGCTGTTTGAAGACATGAAGAGGTAATTAATTAGAACTGTTCAGCCATACAAAAAAGTCCACTCAGTTCCCTGGTATCTAATCTCCCTGTAATACACATTTCACTCTCCAGTGGATCAGGGAAGTTTATTCTATCAACATGTACATACCTAACAGGTATGCTGTTGGAAGCACAATGTGTTCAGATTTTGCTCTCATTCAAAATGGTGATTGGAAACAAAACGTTTTATTTGTGTGAATTGGTGTTGACAGACCAAAACATTAATTTTGCTTCAGAGTACATTAACCTAAAATAATATTACAAAATAAATATTTTTAAACTTAGAAATTCTGCCAGGTGTTGAGCCATATTTTTCACCCTACCTCTGTCTCTGGTAAGAAGTATTTTCCCATAAGGGACTTGTGTTTGTTCATTGGTCTTTGCAGCTTCACCATGTCCCTCAACAGCAACCAGTCATGGACATGACATTTTTGTGTATAGAATACAAAGATAATTAGATCTAATGAAATATGTGTGTGTGTGTGTGTGTGTGTGTATCTGTAGAAGTATCCATAAGAAACTGATACTTTACAACTTCCTTGTGGGGAAGGCAGAATAGTAGGGTTCATTAAAATTTTATTTTGAGTGGAAGGGAGTGGTTTAACCTTGTTATATTTCCATACTGCAGTAATAGCTGGTACTTTTTTTGTAGTTTCAGGTATATGTGTGGATAGTATGGATGTATATTGAGAGTATCACTGAATGTCTTACTAATATATAATTGTATTTCTGAAATAGAGATATGCCAGGATAATAAATCTGTTAACAGCCAACAAGTAAATATTTGATTACTATATGTAGAATAACTTGCTGTAGATTTGCATGAAACATTAGACAATAGTGGATTGATTTGGTAAAAATAAAAATGAAGCTTTTAAAGTTTTTCAGGATTTTGTGTTCTTATTCCAAAGTCTAACACACTTTTAATTATTTTAGAATATAACAACAGGCATTTGAGTTTCTTTGATATACATACCACTCTATTAGGTGCAATAGGTATTACAGATGAAGTAGGAGTGATAGCCCTAACATCAAGGAGCACAAAATTCATTGGCAGAAAGATATTAATTATATTTTAAAAAATAACCATAGTTCAGAGTCTGCCTCGGGTCTTCATTTGCTTAGAAATCTAATTTTGTACTGACACCTTTGAAAGAAGAGAGTAGTTATTCATGTACTCATTCAACTTGTTCACTGACAGAGGGGTGGAGAATACGCACGTTAGGTGGAATACTCACATACTTGTATTGGTATGCTTAGCACATTTTCTCCTTTACAGGCATATTTAAGTAGGGTATCAAATTATATTCCAAATGTTGCTCATTGCTTTATGAGTTTGAGAGTTGAGCAGAGAATTTTAGGGATGGTAGGGGATGGAGGTGGAAAGCATAAGGGCCTCCTCACACTGTAGGGAAAATCTTTCCAGTGGCCTGTATTATTTACGAAGTACACTTTGTGCTCCTATCTCCTGGACACTTTCTGGAAGAGTATTGACAGAATTTACCCCTCTTGCTTTTTTTCTGCTGCTTGTTCCCCTTTCTGATTGACAAATGCTTTTTTCTCTAGATATATTAATATTCTCAAGCAGATATTGCTCAACTGTCCTGGGAGCTACTTATTAAGGTGACTTTGAATCTGTTTGCCTTTTTATGGACCTAATGCAGATGGCAGTCTCATTTCATTCATTTTAAATTTCTTGGGAGATACCTCATGGCACTACCTTACATGTACTGTATTTTGTAGAGGGGTAGGCAAGAATGGTGGGAGGCCATAGGGTAAGACATCAGTTTTCTGGAGGAAAGAAGATTTTTTTTATGCTTATTTGTTTGTTTAATAAAAGGCTTAGAGACCAGTTAAATACCTGGTAGAGAAAGTTTCTATAGTTGAATGTCCTGTAGAGAAATACCTTGATCTGAGATTGGCCTTACACATAAGTGTAATAAACTGCAACATAGAAATCAGCAGGGGTGTTGCATGTGTGTATTTAATCTCTGAATCTATTTTCTTTGTGATAGGAAAGTTCCTCCATTACTTTGAGCTTCTCTTTTCCATTATACAGTTAGGGTCAAGATTAGATTTTAAAGATTCTTAATAATGTTTCACATTGGGTGATACACAACATCTCTTTTTTTTTTTTTTATCCTCACCCGAGGATATTTTTCCATTTTTTGTACAGATAGAGTGGGAGGGAGAGAGAGGAAGGGAGAGAGAGAGAAACATCGACGTGAAGGGACACATCGAGTGGCTGCCACCCGCACGACCAACCAGGGCCGGGGACAAACTGCAACCGAGGTACGTGCCCTTAGCGGGAACCGAACCCAGGTCTCTCCAGACCGCAGGCTGACGCTCTAACCGCTGAGCCAAACTGGCCAGGGCCACAACATCTCTTTTTATATTGTATTATTTTATGGGTGCCGAAAAGGACTGAAAAGTTAAATCTATACCTTTAACCTCACATTGGTTGATTCCAGCAACTTCCCAATTAGTTTAAAAAAATAACCAAACATATATATCTATATATATACACACACACCCCTATATGTGTGTGTGTTTGTGTGTGTATGTGTATATATATAATTTTTTTTTCCTCACCTGAGGATATTTTTCCATTTTTTTATTCGGATAGAGTGGAAGGGAGAAAGGAAGAGAGAGAGAGAGAGAGAAACATCGACATGAAAGGGACACATCGAGTGGCTGCCACCTGCATGACCCAACCAAGGACGGGGACAAACTGCAGCTGAGGTACATGCCCTTAGCGGGAACTGAACCCAGGTCTCTCGGGACCACAGGCCGATGCTCTAACCACTGAGCCAAACCGACCAGGGCTCGCTCGCGCGCGCTCTCTCTCTCTCTATATATATATATATATATATATGTATTTTTTTCCTTTAAATTATTACCTGAGGATATTTTTCCATTTATCTTGAGGTAGAGTGGGAGGGAGAGAGAGAGAAGCATCAATGTGAGAGAGACACATCTACTGGTTGCCTCCCACATGACCCCGACCAACTTCAACTGAGGTACATGCCTTTGAATGGAATTGAACCCAAGACTCTTTGGTCCACAGGCTGATCCTCTAACTGCTGAGCCAGCACAAAAAAAACAAAAACAAAAAACTCTCTCTCTCTCTCTCTCTCTCTTTCCCCCCATCTCCCCTCATCCGAAGACACGATTTTATTGATTTTAGAGAGAGAGAGGAAGGGAGAGGGAGTGAGAGAGAAACATCTGTGTGAGAGAGACACATCCATTGCCTCCCGCACGCACCCCAACTGGGGATGAACCTGTAACCCATTAGCGTATGGGGATGATGCTCCAACGAACTGAGTCAACACCAGCCAGGGCCAAATTAGTTTTATTTATTTATTTTTTTTACTTTTATTTTTTGTTCTTTTAGAACACTTTAATATCAGTTACATTTTGACTGAAGAGAAAAATTTGTTAAGGGAAGGGAAGGTAGAAAGATGAAGCACTGAGTAGCCACTGGATACCCCAAGGACAGATATTGGTGGACAAGGGAGCCACCTATTGTGGTTGCCTTAGGACTGATCTCACTTTTATCCTTATGTCCATATTCTTCGTGTGCAGTCTGGAAGTTTCAGAGCAGTTGTTGGACAACTGTAATGTAAGAATTTTATTATTTAAACCCATAGGGTTTAAGATATTCCAAATTTTAAGTTTGAAAAAGTGTCAGATGGAAAATAAAGAGAGGGTAGTGGTGAAGAGAATGGAGAAATTGCACAGGAAATGTTGATAAAAAAAAGTAGTTAGAAAAATGCATTGGAAAACAAAGGACCAGTTAAAAGGAGTGGCAAGAGCCCTTGCTGGTTTGGTTAGAGCTTCGGCCCACGGACCGGAGAGTCCCAGGTTCGGTTCCACTAAGGGCATGTACCTCGGTGGCAGTTTGTCCCCAGCCCCAGCTGGGGTCATGTGGGTGGCGGCCACTCGATGTGTCTCTTTCACTTAGATGTTTCTTTCTCTCTCTTCACCCCTCCCTCCCTCCCGCTCTATCCTCATCTGAAGATAAATGCAAAAAAAAAAAAAAAAAAAAGGAGTGGCAAGAGACTTGTTTTTATGTGCTTCGGAACACCCAGGTTCACCTTATTTTTTTCCAGGAACTTTCAGGGAAAAGTTCTCTTGTGCTCCTCATCTACTAGGCAGAGTCCTGTTAGATCTGCCTCTCAATCACCACCTATTTACAACCCTGCTGCTATTATTCTGGTCCAAAGCACCCTTTACCTGGAATACTGAGGTGTACCTTCTAACTGGCATAGTGCTTGCCATTCTTGCTTCTTTCCTGCCTTCTACATACAGACCTTTTATTCTTCACAGAGAAATAGCTTCCTTGCCTCAAAACCTTCCAGGTGACTTCTTGCCACACCTGCAGTGAAATCCAAACTCCTGCTGTGTCTGAAGAGGGTATGTGAGATGAGATCTCTGTCCAATGCTCCATCATTTCCTACCACTGCTCACTTGGCTATTGTACTGACTTTCTTGCTGTTCACTGAACATGCAAAACTTGTGCTTACCTCAGGTCTTTGCTCATGATGTTTCTATGCCTAACTGACCTCCGAGATGTTTGCATGGCTTCCTCCCTCATTCATTCGGTTCTCTCAAATGTCACCCCATTTAAAGAGAATTTTATGACAACTTTCCTTCCCTCTGCTGTGTCTTCACACTGTGTGCATCTCTGGCCTCTTAACCCTGTTTGTTTTTTTTTTAATTGCATTTATCACCACTTGAAAATATATTTAATTTTTTTGTTTATATGTAGTTTACTGTTTGTCGGGAGCGAAAGGATCTTAAAGTCGGTAAGAACAGGGAGCTTTGCCTGTCTTGTTAATTTCTGAGTTATCTATAGCAGTGCCTGGTATGAGAAACACTCAACAGGATCTTTATTGAATGAATGAATATACATTCATTCATAAACACATTCTTTATCTATTTTTATCAGCTCTTAGTTATTCTGTGGAAGATTATTTATGGCACCTGCTGTTGCCACATTCTGAACTGCTTATTGGAGCATTGGTTTCCAGGGTAGATGTAAACATCCCAAGAGGTGTGCAAAGATCATCCTATAAAATGTGGGAAAATATATTAGAAGTTTGATTTATCTCAATCATCTGTTTTTATTTTGTTTTATAGTGTGCAGGATAGCTTAGTACAAATGTTAAGGGACACACCGTGTAATAAAAAAAATTAGTACTGTGGATTGAGCATGATCTGGGCAAGGGTGGTTAACTTTGTTTAAAGCAAGATGTATCTCCATAGGTTATTCCACAGATTTTGGGCTTTTGAATAATAAGATGGCGATGCCACTGGTGAGAGGACATAGAAATGTTTCCCATTAAGAAGATTGCACAGATCTAGTGTTTGGTTGTGAGATATATGAAATTCCGTATACATATGTGTATCAATATTTATTCCTTAATATTCAGTTTCTGGTGGAATTTTCAGATCTTTTCACTTAAAGTGCACCTGTGAAAGTATGTGAGTTATTTCAGTGATGATTCAAAATTGCTACCTGATTGGTCTGTTTCTGGATGATCTGAGCTTTTGCTTAATCTTTGATTAAGTTTCCCCCCTCATTTTGAATAATTTAGGCTTTATAATGAAGCTTAACTGGGTACTTTGGCTTTCTGTGTCTTCAGTTTTTTTAAATGGCTTTATTGAGATATACTTCACATACCGTACAATTCACCATTATAAGTTTTACTTTCCATTTTATAATAACAATTTATGCAATTTTGAAGACACAGAGAAATGAATAAATGATAAACTTAGAATTTGGAAGCAAGTTTAGTTAGATACTCTTTTTAATATCTTCTTAAGTTCAAGGAAGTTTTATGACATTTGAAGAACTTGTTAATAAAATATTTGGTAGGATTCATAAACATGAATGAAGCATTGAAGCAATTGATGTACTAATAAATATGATAAGGAAACTTAAAAAAGCACACACACAAATAAGCAGATGTAAGTATTATCCTTTGTGAGGTAGTCACCCAAGAAGATCATACGCTGATGGTGGCATAGCTTAAAATATCCTTGGAGTTCTTCATTTGACATTGGTTTCAGACAGCCTATGTTTAATCCTTCTGAGTGCTCAGTGCTAGCGAGTTTTCTGTGACATAAGTTTTAATTTTTCTGAATCATTAAGAAGTTAAGCCTGATGAACATGGTGGGTGATAAAGCCAGATAATTCCATTTTTGGAAAGAAAAAATAGCACAATTTATTTTTCTCATGTAGCTTATAAATTGGCTCTGGAAGTAAATAGTTACAAATGAGAATTCCAGAAATGTTTTTAACTAAGTTACATCCTTGGAATAAGTGCAGTGTTTGAAGGTAACAACTGAGAGATATTGATTATTTTTCCCCACTAGTAATAGAGTTTTTGAAATCCATGGAAACTCATTTGGCTATACTAGAATCAGTGTGAGATTTTAGGCATATGTAGATTCATACATAAATGCATGCTTATAAACATCTTTGCACCTACCACATTGTGTTAGTATTTTGTAGTCTTTTTTTTAATAAAGATGTTCTTTGACCTTGGTTTTTTGTTTTTTTTTTCTTTATTGATTTTTAGAGAGAGAAGAAGAGAGGGAGAGAGAGAAAGAAACATTGATGAGAGAAAACATTGATTGGCTGCCTCCTGCATGCCTCCCTTTGGGGATCAGGCCCACAACCTGGGCACGTGCCCCGACTGGGAATCGAACCAGCAACCTCTTGGTGTATAGGTCATTGCTGAACCACTGAGCCACACCGGCTGGGCTGTAATCTTTTTAAAAAATATATTTTTATTGGTTTTGAGAGAGGAAGGAGGAGAGCAAGGGAGAGAGGAACATTGATGTGAAAGCAGAACATCGATTGGCTGCCTCCTACACACCACATACCAGGATGGAGGCCACAACCCGGACATGTGCTCTGACTGGGAATTGAACCAGCCACCTTTTGGTGCACAGGATGAGGCTCAACCAACTGAGCCACACCAGCCAGGGCAGTATTTTGTAGTCTTACATAACTCAGCTTCATGTGGCAGGTACCTGATAAATTCTGCTTCAGGGTAAATCTGTGGAATCTGAGTAAAATGACTATAGGTCATGGTCTCAGGAGTCCTCTGAGGGTAAAGGATATCAAGAAAAAATTTAACCAAGATGTGGGACTGCCCAGCCGGTGTGGCTCAGTGGTTGAGCATCGACCCTTGCACCAAGCAGTCACTGGTTTGATTCCCGGTCAGGGTTACATGCCCAGGTTGTGGGCCCAATCCCCAGTGGGGGGCATGCAGGAGGCAGCCAATCAATGTTCTCTCTCATCAATGTTTCTATCACTCTCACTCTTCCTTCCTCTCTTTCTAAAATCAATAAAGATTAAAAATGAAATAAAATAAAAAAAGATGTGAGACTGTATAAGTGCTCTGTGATACAAATAATGTTATATAGAGCGCTCTTTGGCTAGAAATCAGATAGGTTGTCACATGGCCCACATTGTATATTTTCTCTTGGTTCAGCAAATTATATGTTGGCATATATAAATGCTGGGGACGTGAGAAAGCTAGTGAAGTATAAATATGTGCACATAAACTTTCTGAGGCAGCCTTATTTGACAGAAGTCAAAGGAAAAGTAGTTGCTAAAGGGAAATGTGATTTTGTTTTGTTTTTTTGTGCTTTAAGATTTGTTTTTGATTTCCTGTAAGTTGTGGTTTGAAGTAACACTTATAAATTAGTTTCTTTTTCTTTTTTTTTTTTTAATCTTTACCCAAGTATATTTTTCTATTTATCTTCAGATAGAGTGGACAGGAGAGAGAGAGAAACATCGATGTGAGAGGAACACATCAACTGGTTGCCTCCTGCACGACCCCAACCAGGGCCAAAGAGGAACCACAACTGAGGTTACGTGCCATTGGATGGAATTGAACCCATGCCGTGGGCTGACACTCTGCTGCTGAGCTAAACCGGCCAGGGCAAAATCAGTTTATTTTTTACTACTTCGTGGTTATCAATTAAGAATAGCATTTGTTAATGCCTCCCTGTGTTGTTGAACTTCCTTCTGATTCATCTTTCAACCTCTTGTCCACAGCATAAAATGCTAATTTTGCAGGGAATCTGTAGACTTTAGCACAATTTTATTGTTAGAAATATCAAAAGCAATTTTGAAAATCAGTCTCTTTTATTAAGTAACACCTACCACCCTATTTAAAAAGTTTGTAGTTTTTTTTTCCCCAGGAATGAGATTTCAAGAAATAAATAGGTATGAAATAAACTTAACTTCAGAAGAGTTAATTTTAAATGTTTCTTCATACCTCCACCCCTAGTTCTCTGAAACTATAGAACCTTCTGATTTGAAAGAAAGTTAAGACTAATAAACATTAGGGTATTAGGATCAACTTTTTTCTTGTGTTAGCTAAAATGCCGGGTGTTTTCTTTTAGTCAAATCCAAAAGTATACTTATATATAACTAGCATGCTAGACTTTTTATATAGTTCTGTGGAGGCAGAGGGGGCCCTGTTAAAAGGTGGAAGTCTTTGCTGGACTAAACTCTGAGTGTGTCATTAACACTGCCTTTGGAAGGGACCACATGCACTGTGTTGTTCATGGACAGTTTGGCTCATGAGATGGGGTTTGTCATAATTCATTGTCATGTGATGAACTCCTGTGGGAGTATAAGGTCTAGCTTCTTTACCTTGAATGGGTTCTCAATGTTTTATCTTGTTCCAGGTGGATTATTATACTTAATTACAAGCTTTATGTTTTCCAACATCTATTCACAATACCTCCTCTTCACTACACCTGACTTCATCCATGGACTCGTGCAGATTTGGGGCCGTGTATGACTTCAAAGATGGAAGCTGTCAAACTTGAAACCTACCTCCCATTTTTTGGTGTCTTCTCTTCACCTTAAGTTTTTGGATCTTTCTATTTAAAAGCTGTTTTTTTATGTTAATTTTCTCAGAAAAGGAATATTTGATAAGAGACTAAGAAAAGGCACCATTTATTATTGGTTATTTCTTAGTATAGCATAGTAAGAGATTGAGTTTTGTGTGTTTTTATAAACTATATTATAGGTCTTGTTTTAATAAAATCTTTGACTAAGTTCATGCCTGAGACCCTTCCTTAGAAAAGGGATGCTTTGGAATATTTTTTGTTGGATCCTTTGAGATTAAAAACAGTAGGATCTTATGCACTTTTGGTTTTTTATGTATACGTGTAATTTGTCTCTTCAGTTTTCTGAATTCGCCCCTCATGTGAGCTTATCACACTTTATTGTAAGCAACTGTTTATGTATCTACTACACATGTTGCTCTGTAGAGTCTCGGATCTATAATTATGGTCTTTTTCTTTCTGTCTTTATCAAGGAACAAATTATCCTAAGTGGATCATAATTTATAAATAACTCATTTAATAGTTTTATGTTTTAATTTTTAAGGCTTTGCTCAAAAATTGTGGTGTTGGGGTATCTTAGAGGTATATCTTGAACAAACTTTTAAAGGTCAAAGTTAAATTATACTGCCTTGTATATTCTGTTGTTAGAGCTCAGTGTTATCCCTGATTGAGAAACTCATGACTAGAACCATCGAACTTTTCTGAATGTGTTGGGTCAATATACAGCCTTCTTTGGAAGGTGATTCTTTTTTACCAAATGAATTTTATCAAGTCAGCTTCCTTAATTTGTAATGTAGGTTCAATGAAAGCCACAGGGTAGTCCCCACTCACTGAGAAATCTTGAAAGAGATGTTTAAACAAATCAAAATATGCTTATAACTTAAAAGAAATAATTTGATGTGGCAAGTTTTAAATTAACAACAACAAAAAAAGGCATACACACGGCATAACCTTTCTTTGAGTCTTTAGTTTAAGTCCTCTGTCATATAATGCCAAAAACTTTGTTCTGAGCTGCGTGTGTGTTGAAACATGTATGCCTGTCCCAGTGTCATAACTAAT
The DNA here is from genome assembly GCF_014108415.1 of Molossus molossus. Classification (NCBI taxonomy): domain Eukaryota; kingdom Metazoa; phylum Chordata; class Mammalia; order Chiroptera; family Molossidae; genus Molossus; species Molossus molossus. The sequence goes on along the minus strand of NW_023425349.1, from coordinate 68,023,811 downwards.
TATATCTCTTGTATGCTTACTTCTAGTAATTGGAAAGTAGACCTACCGCAGCATATGACTTAACATTTAGCTTTATCTTGAGGACCTGCTATAGAAATCAAGTTTTCTACTATGCAGCAACTTGACATTGTAAACTGATATTACTACTTTAAATACACCATCCACTTTGTTTTTTACAGAAAAATTTCAGGGGGTCCTTAAAAGCACATCTGCCTTACCAGTAATGATACAGGAATACTGACTCACTTTGCAGTTTTGACTGACTTATTTCATCTATGAATTAGAAATTGATGGTCTAGTGTTGTGATAGCAATATTTTATAGGATTTCTTTTTACCCGATGTTTGTCAAAAGATTGTAACTTGTGGCAAACCTGCTGTTGATTTTGGTTACTTAATCTTCATGGATTGGTCTAAAATAATTTGGGCTTATTCTATGAAAATACATTGAGTAGAATATTCACGGACTAACTTACAAACCCTGTCTTGGACATGCTTGTGACTCGGGCAGCAAAGAGTTTCTTATATGTACCAGCGTGTATGAAAATATGTGGTCCTTGTCCATGCCTGCTGAAAGAGGACTTTATCAGTCTTCAGCCTCTGAGCTGCAGTCTTGTCGCAATTAAAGTCTTAGAACTGGGAGCAGTTAATGCTGCTGATAGATTGTGGTGTTTAGCATTGTGCTGTGTTCTATGGTGAGCTAGTTCTGTAGACTTACAGGATTCTAGTCAGAGCTTGGGCAAGAAAGTACCAAAGAATTTGTTGCAGTTAAATATTGTTTAAAGCAAGAAATACAGTGACTTTTCTTATTAGTAAGCCTGACTTTTTCTTCAAGAAAGAGTGAAGAGATTGTGTAGTGCTGTTATTGATAATTGTTTAAAATTTGACCCTGAAAATAACTGGATTTTCTTTTGTCTTGTTAAGTCAAAGCATTCCCTGCTTTTTGCACTTTTTCTTTCATACTAGTTAAAGATAAAACACTTCAGTATTGTATTTCAAACTTAGTTCCATCTTTATTAGATACTAAATTAGTTTTTATAAATTCTAGGTTGTTTCTGTCATATGCTAACTTAAGTATGCAGAAGCATTGAACTTGAATGTTTTGAGTTTTGTGTTTTGAAACGTGGGATTTGGATTCTTGGTGTAATTTTTCTGTTTTGAAAACTGAACTCCCAGTGGTTTCCTTCTAATCAGTATATCAAGACCTGTTACATTAAAAAGTTAGATGGTCTAAGCCATCTAACTTTTGAAGATTGTGACTGTAGAAAGCATGTGTTAAATAATTAAATTGTCTTTCTATTTTTTAAATGTTCATTTCTCTTAGTGTTTTTGTGGTGTCAATCAAATTAATGCAGGTGTGTTTGGTTTTAAGAATAACTGATGATGGAAATCTGAATTTGCAACCAATAGGCCACATAAGAGAAAGGATTGTTTCAAAATGTAAGGCATTCTAGCAGTGCATAAGAGGGTTGGCCCCCAGCCTGACTGATAGGAACACAACCTTCCCACTCAGCAGTTGACTGAAATACTAAGAGGTGGGAGATGTTAAGGCTTGTTTGCTGTTTTGAAATGGGGGGTGCTGCCACCCCCACAGGGTGCTTGGAAATCTTGGGAGATTTTTCTTCTCGTCATAAATGACTGGAGTGGGACACTTCCTGCTGTGTGCTGGGCCAAGGATGCCTCAGTGTCCCCACTGAAGAATTTACCCACCAGGATGACTTGTTCTGCCTAAAATGTCAACTGGGAGTTACTGCATAGTTAGTAATAGAAAATGAAAAATATTGGTGAAAATGACTTTTGCCCCCCCAGAATTCCCACCTTATATCTTTTTTAAAGGACTGTTTTTGTTTTTTTAAGTGTATACTTGATTGCAACAAGTGGAACCCCAACTTCTTTTTTTTTTTAATCCTCACCTGAGGATATTTTTCCAGTTTTGTTCAGATAGAGTGGGAGGGAGAGAGAGAGAGAAACATTGACGTGAGAGGGACACATCAAGTAGTTGCCTCCTGCACGACCCCAATCAGGGCTGGGGACAAATCACAACCAAGGTATGTGCCCTTGACTGGAATCAAGCCTGCGACTCATTGGTCCGCGGGCCTGTGCTCTAACTGCTGAGCCAAACTGGCCAGGGCCCAATATCCACTTTTTTTTATCCTCACCCGAGGACATTTTCTGATATTTTGTTCAGATAGAATGGGAGGGAGAGAGAGAGAGTGAGAAACATCGACGTGAAAGGGACACATCAAGTGGTTGCCACCCACACCACCAACCAGGGCCGGGGACAAACTGCAACCGAGGTACGTGCCCTTAGCGGGAACCGAACCCCGGTCTCTCTGTACCGCAGGCCGACGCTCCAACCGCTGAGCCAAACTGGCCAGGGCATTTTTATGATATTTTTTAAAGTACTAAATATAAGGACATTGTCCAGTTTGAAAATATACTGATATATGGTAACCTTTCTTTGATGAGCAGTCTTAATCTCATTTTACTACAGAACTACTGAATTAAATGTGCTCTTGGTGTCAGATTTATAAAACATGGTTTTATATGGTTTTTGTGGCTGACAACAAGCATAGGATTACCAGTTTTTCCCAGTCACTCGACGTGGTAATTCTTTTTAAATTTTGGTTATCTTACTGTCTAAGTTCATGAGTCTTAGTGACAAAACTATTTAGTGTTTGTCACAAATCTGCCTGTTTGGAAGGGCATATGGACACCGCAATATTTTGCCATTATGACATTAAAGGAAAAGCACTTTTTAGAATAGGGTGAATACTTGTGAGCAGAAACAAAGGTCAAGCTGTGGAGTGAACTTTTGAATGACAGCTAATGTTAGCGTGGCTTAAGGGGGAGATGCCAGGTCAACTGTGGGCATTCATTAGCTTCATGGATGTGAAATGACAGTCTCTTTCCCCTTTAATGCCAGGGATGCTGAATTTTCTAAAAGCGAAGGGAAGGGGCATATGTAGCAATCAAAAGAGATGGTAAGAAAATAAATGATCAGGACACAAAGAATCCAAGGAAAAGTAGGGATTAGGGTGTATGGGAGATAAACATTCCAGATAGGCACTGTGGTATGGACTAGAAGGCACAACGTCTGTTTTTTTTCTAACTCTGTCTCTGACTAGCTGTTTGATCTTTGTAACTTCTTTGGTACTTCTTCAGAGCTTCTTATCTGAAGAGCAGACAAAACGTAGGATGGAAAACAGGCTTCAGTTCCCATGCAATATTGATAGATTGGTAATGGATGTTTGGGCAGAAGGATTCTGAGACTGTGCCTTGGGTCACAGGGAAAGAGTTGAGTAGTTGCTGGTGACTGTCATGGGGTGGTCGTGTGCATGCGCGTGTATGGCTTACAGGCATGCATGTTTGTATGTAGATATATGCACCACATTTGTTGACACATAGTTAAGAATTCTTTTCAATTCCAGTTATATATCAGATTATTTTTCTTACTTATAAGAGCTGAGATGATTGTCTAAATCAACTTCTGCTTTTCCACCTGAAATTTATCCAATGTGCTTTTCTAGTTTTGGGAGAGAATCTTAGGCCATAGAACCAGCAGCCTAACAGGCATCTAGGAAGGAATGAAGTGTTTTTTTTTTTTATCTTCACTTGAGGACATTTTTTTGCATTTATCTTCAGATAGAGCGGGAGGCAGAGAGGGAGGAAGAGAGCGAGAGAGAAACATCAATGTGAAAGGGACACATCGACTGGTTGCCACTCACATGACCCCAACCGGGGCCGAGGACAAACTACAACCAAGGTACATGCCCTTAGCAGGAACCGAACTCAGGACTCTCTGGTCCATGGGCTGATGCTGAGCCAAGGTGGCCAGGGCTGAAGTGTTTTTTTTTGTTTTGTTTTTTGTTTTGCCAGAGCTAAACAGTGTGTAGCATGCTTTAAATAGACTCACATGTGTTCCATTCTAACCTTCACCTTGAAATGTGTCACTCAAACCTAATAGGTCCCTTCAGAAAAGTAAGCTCTCTAATGAACCACAGCTACTTAAATGTTTATCATTGCTTACTATTTGGTATAAAGTGTTTTCTTTTAGCCTGGCTGGTGTGGCTCAGTGGCTGGGCATCGACCCATGCACCAAGAGGTTACCAGTTTGATTCCTGGTCAGTGCACATGCCCAGATTGTGGGCCAAATCCCCAGTGGGGGGCATGCAGGAGGCAGCCAATCAGTGTTCTCTTTCATCGATGTTTCTATCTCTTTTTCCCTCTCTTCCTCTCTCTCTCTCTCTCTCAAATCAATAAAGATTAAAAAAAAATTAATAAAGTGTTTATTTTTATTCTAGGGTAATTTTCATAACTAAGTAGTATTTGGGGTTATAGTTCAGTACCAAATAGAAGGAAGGGGGCAGGGCAGGTAAGAGAATTGGTGATGGTATGTAACTTTTGCTGTATTGATATATAACATCATATAACTGGACATTAAAAGATACAGAAACATCCTTAGCATCGAATGCCCATTATGATTGGCTCAGCAATATCGAAAGCAAATAAAATTGCTTTCAGATATATAATATATACAAACTGTTGGAGAATTATTGCTTGACTTTAAGGAAAATCCTTATGTTTCTAACATTTTTCTTTAAGAAAACTATGCAAGTTGTTAAAGACTTAATCCACTGTATTAGAAATTCCATATTTTAGTGACTTTTATGTGTTACGCTTTTATACAAGGAAGGATCTATGTAAGAACTAACGTCTGTTAGCTCATGTCCACTGACCAACAAAATCAGTAGTTTTCCTTCATGTACATTTACAACATTACATGCAGGAAACATATTTGTGGCACACACTTTTAAAATTTCTTTGTATCTGCCTCAACCACCATTAAGATTGCCCCTGCCCAAGGGCAGGAGTCATATTTTATTCATGTTTGAGTCACCAAAGCCAGTGTGAGCCTGGCACACAATCATTCCATAAATATTGAATCAATAGCTGAATTTCAACTTTACCTGAGAGCCACCGTGAGCTACCAGTTGAAGATCATGTTCACTTTGAATTTAAGTTGTGGAATCTGTAAATATACTGGATTTCCATTGGGCAGTTCACGGAAGTTAGCATGTTCTATTGTGATCGGTTTTTAGAGAGAAAGATACAAAACCTGGAATGTAAGTGGTAACACCTTGCCTTTCTTTGCTTTGTTTTTCCTGTAAAAGTTTATCTAGACTTGAAATGTCAGGGATCTGTACATGAATCAAACAAACCCCAAAGAAACATTTTTGGTTAAAAATCTGTGGTAAGTTGAAACTTGTATATGGTATAAATATAGTATGAGGTGTGCATTATTTAAGTAGGTCTCTAAACATCTGGTAGTCTGAGCCATCTGACTTGCCCAACTGCGCAGGACAGTTGTGGATCTTGTTAAGGTTTGGCATCTGGATGATCTGGTTGCCTTCTGCTGTTGGTGATTTTACACCACAGATCATAGAAGATAGAAAGCAGAGCAAGAGTGAAAGAGTGGTTGCCCTGCGCTTTTTATCTTGTTTTATTTTAATTTATTTTTAATCCTCACCCAAGGACATTTTTCACTAATCTTCAGATAGAGCTGGAGGGACACAGGGAGGAAGAGGGAGAGAGAGAGAGAGAGAGAGAGAAACATAGACATAAGAGAGACACATCAATTGGTTGCCACCTGCATGACCCCACCCGGGGCCAGGGATGAACCACAACCAAGGTATGTGCCCAATTGAACCCAGGACTCCTTGGTTTTTGGGTGATGCTCTTACTGCTGAGCCATACCAGCCAGGGTGCCCTGAGCTTTTAAATGAAGGGACAGAGGTGTGGTGGTAGAGGAAGGCGGTGCCTTGGGAATCCTAAGATCAGGCTAGTTGTGTCTGATGTTCTGATTCCTCATCTTTGAAATGGTATAAGAATGCCTCCTTTTATACCTTAGGCAGATTAGTGTGATACCATGTTTTTTAAAGACTGTAATTCTCATTTATCTCATCCTACAAATATTATTTGAGTATTTTCTTTACACCAGACATTGCCTTTGGGGATGGAGATAATTCCCCAAGGACTTTGCAGTCTGGTGGGATTATGAGTTTCTAAGACTGTTCCATGGCACTTCTGTTTATACTAATGAGAACTTTGCTGTGGGTCAGTTTTTACCTCCAGGATCATGAAAACAAAGGAAACATTTGGAAATGTTATGTCCCTTCTCTATCTCTATGCCTTTTTTTTTTTTAAATTTTATTTTTGTTACAGATGTTTCTCCCATTTTACTCCATTGACACCCTCCTCCCCATCCTCCCTACCCCGTCCCCAGCTTTGTTGTCCATGTCCATTGGTTATGCATACATGCATATAAGTTCTGTGGTTTATCTCTTCCCTCCCCCCTCTTCTGGGGATTGTCAGTCTGTACCCTACCTCCATGCTTCTGGGTCTACCCTGAGGAACAGGGTATATTCATTATATTCCATAAATAAGTGAGATTATGTAGTATTTGTCTTTTTCTGCTTGGCTTGTTTCACTTAGGATAATACTTTCCAGGTCCCTCCATGTTGTCTCAAAGGATAAGAGATCTTTTCTTCTACAGCTGCATAGTACTCCATTGTGTATATGTACCACAGCTTTTTTATCCATTCGTCTACTGATGGACACTTGGGCTGTTTCCAGATCTTAGCTATTGTAAAGAGTGCTACTATGAACATGGGGGTACATATATTCTTTCTGATTGGTGTTTCAGGCTTCTTAGGGTATATTCCTAGAAGTGGGATCACTGGGTCAAATGGAAGTTCAATTTTTAATTTTTTGAGGTAACACCATATTGTTTTCCATAGTGGCTGTACCAGTCTACATTCCCACCAGCAGTGTACTAGAGTCCCCTTTTCTCCACACCCTCGCCAACACTTGTTTGATGATTTATTGATGGTGGCCATTCTGACAGGTGTGAGGTGATACCTCATTGTTGTTTTAATTTGCATCTCGCAGCAGAATTTTCACTGATACATCACCTAAGGCAACAGAAACAAAGGAGAAAATGAACACATGGGACTACATCAAACTAAAAAGCTTCTGCACATCAAAAGAAACAACTGTCAAAATGGAAAGGCAACCCACTGTATGGGAGAACATCATTGCCAGTGATACATCAGATAAGGGGTTAATTTCCAAAATATATAGAGTACTCATACAACTCAACAAAAGGAAGACAAAGAACCCAATGAAAAAATGGGCAGAGGAGCCTCTCCAAACAGGACATACAAATAGCCAAGAGACATATGAAGAAATGCTCAACATCACTAATTATCAGAGAGATGTAAATTATCTCTATGCCTTATACAACGTTGACTCTTAGAGTTTGCCTGTATAGTCATCCACATCTTTAGTAGGACAGCAGGAGGGGTTTTATGATATGATAAACATTTTTGGCCAAATCAAAATATTCTAACGTGTTGAACCGATGTATAAGTTGACTACCTGTTAGACATATTGTTGTCATTATTAATATCAGTGGCTTGATTTCACTCAAAATTCTGTGGACAGCCCAAGAACCTTTACTGAATCCTCTGTAAGCAGGGAAGTTTAATTTGTGTGGATATACTGAGGTTGGCTCCTCTACCAAAAACTGAAGAAAATCATTATTTTTACTTTATGGGATTTGTTAAGTCTAGCCCTTGTTGCAGTTTCACTTTAAAAGTAACTAGCAGTCCAGCCGGTGTAGCTCAGTGTTTGAGTGTCGACCCATGCACCAAGAGGTCGCCGGTTCGATTTCTGGTCAGGGCACATGCCCTGGTTGTGGGCTCGATCCCCAGTGGGAGGCATGCGGGAGGTGGCCATTCGATATTCTCTCTCACCGATGTTTCTCTCTCTCTCTCCGTCTTTCTCTCTCTCTCTCTCTCTCTCTCCCCCTCTCCCCCCCCCCGTCTTACTTCCTCTCTCTCTAAAATCAATAAAGGAAAAATTAAAAAATAAATAAATAAAAGGAACTAGCAAATTGTCATCTTTTTTGTTCCTAACCGCGAGGGTTAATTGCAGAGAAATTAGGGTTGACTGAAAAGGGTTAAATTTAATAAAATATACGGAGACATTAAATTATATATATATTTTTATACTCACTCGAGGACATTTTTTTGTATTTTGTTCAGATAGAATGGGAAGGGGAGAGAGAGAGAGAAACATCAACGTGAAAGGGACACATCAAGTGGCTGCCACCCACAGGACCCAACCAGGACTGGGGACAAACTGCAACCGAGGTACGTGCCCTTAGCGGGACCCAAACCCGAGTCTCTCTGGACCGAAGGCTGACGCTCTAACCACTGAGCAAAACCGGCCAGGGCTAAATTATATTCTTGAATTAGTTTTCTAGGTATTTCTTTCCTGGAAGGAAGGGTTTAACTAAAGTTTTAAAGCTCATGGTAAACTAGAGATTGTCCCATTCATGGCCCCATTATTCTTTGGGAATCTGTTTCATCTGCATGTACATGTTTATGTTTTAAGACTATGTCACTGATGGTCCACTTTATATATGGATTCATTTGACTCCATGAATAGTAATCATTGATTGCAACTTAAAGAAATGACCTCCACTCCTTGTCCAAATCAGGAGAAACTGTTTTAGAAAGCGGAGCCATGAGGATACCTTGATTGACCATAGACTAGGCCCACAAAGGAAAGGAAATTATGGAAAGAAGGGAGCCACATCTTTGGTCCCTCCAAATCCTAGTCTGGGAACCATTAGCGTGACCATCTTGCTGTGCGGCACGTTCATAGTGTGAGAGGCAATTTCTAAAACTGCTAAAACCAATCCCTGTAGGGTTTTAGAGATTAAACTCATCACCCTATGTTATAACCAGATGAAAATAATTATGGCCTACAGCCTGCTGCTGAGTGGGGTGAAATGAATTCCTAGTGCCAGGATCCTTAACTAGGTGAGATGGGTGCTGTGTTTTACTGAAGGCTCCCTACAGTTGAGAGCTTTATCTTGCTAGAGTACGTTTCAAAACTGGTAAGACTGAGAGAAAACAGTACAACGTTTAGACACCATTTCTTTTTAAAACCTCTTTTAACCTAAATCTGTGTTTCTTGGCAAGAGATTGAAATCTCATATTTAAAATATGATATCAGAATGCTGCCTTGCACATTACTAGTTTTTTCCTAAATAGATGTTAAATGAAGAGTAAATTTTTATAAGCACAAAGTCAATGCAGTCTCAAATTCCACCTCTATAAAATAAGAATAATAATGGTTATCTAAGTCATGGGGTTGGGTGGTGAGGAGTAAAGAGTTACTACATGTAAAGTGCTTACAAACATGCTTGACACATAGAATCAAACAATTTTTATTAAAGATCAACTAGTTGTTAATTGAAATAAATATTAAACCATTTTAATTGCCACAGAGTAATTAGACAATGTTTGCTATTGTTATATGAAGTTGCTACAGCTAACATCTCATCCATGTGAATTGTTTCTGCATTTGTGTGAAGGACAGCACTGATTTAAAAAAAAAAAAAAAGAGGGAGAGGGAAAGATAGAAACATGATGAAAAGAGAACATCAATTGGCTGCCTCCTGCATGCCCCCTGACTGGGGATCAGGCTCACAACCTGACCAGGAATGGAACCAGTGACCTCTTGGTGCATGGGTCGATGCTCAACCAGTGTGCTGATTGTTGCACATACTCTGTGACTCAGTTCTCCTTTGGAATAGAGGCATGAACTGTGTGATCCTAATAAATGAAGCCATTATCACTCAGTGAGACTCACTGACTAGACTTTTTTAAGTACTCATGGGTACACATGACTGACTTTGTCCCAGTGAACACTGACTTCTGTATACAGATGGGAATGCCTAATATGTATTGCCATTGTAGAATCATTAACATCTTTAAAAAAATCACGACAAACAAATTGAAAACCATTTCACATTGCAGACACTGTACTAGGCTCTAAGGATTCAATGACAGGGAAAAAGAGTAACAATATTTTACCCTTAGGGAGTTTACACATGGGTAAGGAGACTAACATTATTTAATCAGGCAGAATTGTAAAGTGGTAAGTGGTACAAATGTTGGCTTCCAGATGTATGTCTTCTGAGTTCTCTAAATGAGCTATCCTTGTTTTTCTCTTCCCCCCCAAAGAAAAAACAGACCTAGCGAAAAAAAGTGGACTTGCCTAAAGTCAGGCAGCTGGTCAGTAGCAGTCTGACTTTAGTCTGATTCGAAGCCTGTATATTTTTCATTCTTCTCCAATTGCCACTTGTTACAACCAACACGGAAAGAAGGAGTAAAGTGGCCACAGTTTATAAGAGTATTGATCTAATTCTGGATTGTTTGAATTAATGAATATTTGCCCTAACAAGCAGAATTGGGGAATCCTTTATTAGTATAGTTTAACTCAAGAGTGAAAGTTAAATACTGTAAATATTGGAATTCTTTTGCTTTAAGGGACCTTTGAAACTGTCTAGTGAAAGACAAACTTTTCTTGAGCCTTGGAATCCTCTCTCCCTTTTGCAAATGGAACAGTAGATCCCCAAAATATAAAGCATGGACCACCAAACGTCGTTGGTGGGTTCAGGGAAGATTTCCTAGAGGGCTGTTTGAGCTGAGATTTGAAGGATGAAGAGAAAATAGGTTGCTGACGGTAAGGTGGAGGATGCTGAGTGTTTCAAGAGGACCCAATGCCCTGAGAGCAGAGGGAGCTTGGAGCTTTGGATGTGTGTACAGAAGGCGACTGTAGCTGGTGTGGGGAAACTAGAGCAAGGTAAGGCTGAAGAGCCAGAGCCAGACCATGGAGGGGGAGGGGCTTGTGGTCTTCATTAAGAACAATAGTCATTATTCTAAGTGAAATGGGAAGCTGTTAAAGGTTTTAAATGGAGTTTGAGCTTTTTTTTTTTTTTTTTCTTCCTTTTTGAAGGGCTTGTTCTGCTACCTGTTAGTCGATTTTGAGATGATCCTCTTTTTGAATCCAGGAACACTTTCCCTTGTGTACTAGTAATGATTCCTTATGGCAAGCAGCCAAGTAACCAGCACTTCCGGGTATGTCAGTGTCCCATGATGGGCCTGCAAGGACAATAACATTGAAAAACAGTGGAGGAAAAAATTGCTCTTTGCCCTTAGTGAACTAAGGGTAAAGGAACAATAAAAGAATGGTGTCAACCATTACTACTGTGAGGCTAATGATTCCAAAGCTCTCACTTTCTCAGTCCAGCTTGGCATTTCATTGCTTGGGAGCACCTGTGCTAGGAAATGGAAAAAGAATGGAGTTCAAACTCAAAGTAGATACTTTATTTCTTAACAATCCTGGTAAAATGCTTATAGGGACAGAAGGTTGAAATTGTCCAGAAGAATGTTTGTTGGACTTTTTTTTTTTAATGTTCTGTCTCTTTCTTTAGGCAGAGCTTCTGAGAAGAATTCATTATCTGGGGAATTTAAATCTGTTATCATTTGGGAGTAGGGCCTGAGGTTGGTTGTGGCAAGAGGTGGATGGATTTGTGGTAGGATATCACTGCTTTGAGGGGTTTGTTCTCATTTTTCTCCAGATATGTAGCTGTGACCTGGCGCCAATCTCGGACCTTTTTTATAAGACTAATTACTTGTCTGTAATAAAGAATGTGGATTCAGGGACTTTTCTCAAGTTTTGTTCAACTCTTCCCACTTCTGTCTCCTTCTTTGTTCTTTTAAAAAAATCCTCCCCCAAGGATATTTTTTAAAAATTGATTTTAAAAGAAGAGTAAGGGAAAGAAATAGTGAGGGGGAAAATTGATGTGAGAGAGAACTACTGATCAGCTGCCTCCCATAAGCATTCCAGTCAGGAGAGTGAACATGCAACCTAGGTATGTGCCAGGATCGGGGTCAACCTGCAACCTTTTGGTGTATGTGACGATGCTCCAGCCAACTGAGCCACCCAGCAAGGGCTGTCCTCCATCCTTCTAAATGCTATGTGAAAATGTTTATTTTAAAAATTAATGTACAGCCTGGCCGGTTTGGCTCAGCGGTTAGAGTGTCGGCCTGCAGATCGGAGAGTCCCAGGTTCAGTTCCCGCTAAGGGCATGTACCTTGGTTGCAGTTTGTCCCCACCCCGGTTGGGGTCGTTTGGGTGGCAACCATTTGATGTGTCTCTCTCATGAGCATCGATATTTCTCTTTCTCCTTCCTCCCAATCTATCTGAAAATAAATGCAAAAATGTCCTCGGGTGAGGATAAAAAAAAATTTTTAATGTACAGCCCTGGCTGGTTTGGCTCAGTGGTAAGAGCATCTGCCCACAGTCCAAAAAGTCAGTGATTCAGTCAAGGGCATGTACTTTGGTTTTGGTTCAGTCCCCCGCCATGGTTGGGGTCATGCAAGAGGTAACCAGTCTATGTGTCTCAAATTGATGATTCTCTCTCACTCCCTCCCTCTCCCACTGCATCTGAAAATAAATGGAAAAATATCCTCAGGTGAGGATTAAAAAATAAAACAATTAAGATATATTGTTATATTTTATTCACAGACTCCTTGAAAGAATATTGTTGTATAAATTGGGTTGGGGTTCACTGACTGACTTGTTTTAATAGTCAGGGCATGAGAGGGATGGATGGTTTTAGAAATTCTTCCAAAAATTGATGACATTATAATAAGAAGATCAAATGTTATAGCTATTTGTTCTTGATAAGGGAATCTAAATTTTAGACCTCTTAAATTGGGCAGAACAATACTGTGTTCTTTGTGTTCCATTTTACAGATTGCCTGCTTTTCTCAGGAATTCTGTGCTGCTTTGTGCCTTCTTTTCCGCTGCTAGCATGATGACGCCAAAGAACCTTCTGGATTTTCTTCTTTTATTCTGTTGGCATTTAAGTACATGTAATAGCCTAACATTTTTCCTTTGAAGGCTTCCTTATGGTGTTAAGGACTCAGTAAAGAGTTCTTGTTCACATCCTTTAAAGTGCTTTTCTCAAGAATCCATGTTCCCTTCTACAGAAATCAGAAAATCATTGTGTTGAGTCTAGATTTTGGTTTCATTTATTCCTGTACCTTTCTTTTGTTTCTGTACAAGAAGTGGTACCATGTGAATGAAGCCTATTACATGGCCTATTCAAAAACTCTTGCAGCCGGAAAACTGCGTTGCAGTGTTTTACTCATGGCGAGCTGGAATTGTAATAGACTGACTTGCTGGTAGCCCTCTTATTTTTTCTTTCCTTCCTTTCCTTTTCCCTCCTTCTCTCCCTCCCTTCCTTTCTTCCTTTGTTTTTTTTTTTTTTTTTTTCTCGTTTCTTTTTCATTTTTGGCTTGAGTTATTCAACTTCTGTGGCCTTCCTTAACTTGCTAGTAGATATGTGCTAGTCCGCAGTATTATATAGAATGGTAAAAGAATTGTTGGTAAATTATAAAAAGTTTCCTAGATCTTCCTTGATGGGTCTGCTTATCTAATAGTCTGTGCATGTTATAAGCATCACTATTTGCTCAGTGGAGTGGATTAGAAAAGCATTAGGAAGAGTCTGTATGGAGCTTGTGCTACTTGTGTGGTGTTGTCTACGAGAAGTTGGTGGTTTGAGAAACCATAATCTATGTGAACATGATTGGGTTTGAACACAGTGAAAGAAGGGCAGGGTGTATGTATGAAGTTTAATTTTAGCCACAGGCTTAATTGTGTGGAGGTCAGCCACTAAATCTGTTCATACGAGTATCATGTAACTTTTGGAACTTGAATACTTCCTACATTAACTTCAAGTTTCATCCCATTCCAACCTTTTGATGCTCTTAACCAAAAAAAAAAAAAAAAAAAAAAAAAAAATTCCCACTGAAAAACCATTACTCTGAATTTGAGGAAAGATCCAATGCTTTGCTTGTCTTCTTTCTTATAAAAGTTAACTACAAGTTCAGTGTAAGAAATTTTAGATGGGAAAGAAATGTCACATGAATGGATACAAATACAGTCCAGTTCTTTGACTACACATGATCTTTTTGCTTATTGGCTGAATACTAAGGTCAAGGCAAATGAAAATGGTCATTGAAACTCATCCATCTTTTGGACATTTGGCACCTCATTGTACGAATGTGCACATTTGTGATTTTGGCTCAAAAGCTTTTAAATATTTGGCTTTTTATTTGGAAATCTGTCAGCCCTTTTTGAAGTCTTTTAATTTGGGGAGGCTAGGTTATACTGGAATAATAATAAAGTATGGTCTGCAAATAATTGCAAATATCAAGATTATTTCTTTTTTTATAGATTGCCAACAAATTTTATAAATTGCGCCTTGGCAATGATTATTTTAGGTTGTCTAACTTGTCAAGAAGTACAGTTTCTGTTACAAGGAAATAACAGCGTTTTTGCTTAGAGGAGTATGAAACATTTTCCACAACCGTGAATCTGTTATTGGCTTCATTCAGCCAGCTGCCAGTGGAATCCAATTTCTAGAAGGCCGAAATGGTGCCATTCACTCTTGCTGTTCTTTCACCTATTTCTTCAAATTTTGAGTCCTTTAGCCTCCAAGCATCCTTCCAGTCTTCCTCTTCTAGGTTAAATGTGTGATCTTGCTCTCAAATAATAGTTTCTCACAGTTTTCTTCTACCCTTTCGTGATGTGCTTCAGAGTCTGAGTCACCAAATGAGTTTTATCAAAGGAGGAAAATGTACTTATATACATAGAAATTGAAAGGAGATTCATAAGTTGGCAATCAACTTGAATGAAAAAGAACGCTTCAGGCGAGTGCTGCTGTCTGTCAACCCAGGTGATACAACTTATTGATCTCAGTGAATGTTAAGCATAAGCAATTTAAAAGATTTTTTAAAGTAAGCAATTGTATATGTTAATGATGTATTTTATCTAAATAAATACCCTCCAATTAATTTTGTTCTATGTTTTGACTATGGTGGAAAACTAGAAATTTTATTAAAATACAATACAAATATGGAGTTTTTGGAAGAAAAATCTGGACTATGTTGCTTGAAAAGCTTTTGACATCGATTCTAAACTTCTGCACAAAACCTTTGTAGCCTTTTCACAGATGTAAGCATTTATGGAAAGACTAGTGAATAGTTTTGTACATATTTTCCAAAACTTAAGTCTGTTCTACAAACTATTGAAGTAGGAGTAGACATTAAAATGTGATAGATTCATGCACAGGTAGGTGGTTTGTGTACTATAGTGGTATATGGTGTTTCCTATTTTCTTTGGGGAAGCATTTTTGTTACCCTAGGGAAATAAACTTCCCATTTATTTTTAAGTATGTATAAACTTATTTATTTAAAATTTTTTTTGTTAATCCTCACCTGATGATATTTTTCTATTGATTTTTAGATAGAGTGGAAGGGGGGGAGATATCGATGTGGGAGAGAGAGGCTTGCTTCCTGCACAGCCACTGTGGCTGGGGATTGAACCTACAATCTAGGTGCATGCCCTTGATCGGAAATTGAACCCAGGACCCTTTTGTCTGAGGGCCAATGCTCCAGTGGCTGAGCCAAACCAGTCAGGGTTTGTTTAGTTATTTTTTATTTTTTTTTTTTTATCCTCACCCGAGGACACTTTTCCATTTTTTGTACAGATAGAGTGGGAGGGAGAGAGAGGAAGGGAGAGAGAGAGAAACATCGATGTGAAAGGGACACATCGAGTGGCTGCCACCCGCACGACCAACCAGGGCCGGGGACAAACTGCAACCGAGGTACGTGCCCTTAGCGGGAACCGAACCCGGGTCTCTCCGGACCGCAGGCCGACGCTCCAACCGCTGAGCCAAACCGGCCAGGGCTGTTTAGTTATTTTTTAAGTAATCTCTGCCACTGTTTATATGTAGAACCCAGAAGCATTTTAAGTTGTACATTAAAAATTAGTTTGATTCAGAAGATATTCAACAGGTGCCTCCTATGCTCTAGATATTTGTAGAATTGCTATTTTGTTTGTGAACATAAGCACTAGGCATAGATCTAAATCCTTCCCTTTGCAAACACCTCTGAGAATAGGATCTAAGGTGAAAATGTGTTTTGGCCTATATCATGTTTTCTAGTCCTTCCTATGTATTTCATTAGAAAAATATTTAAAAAAAAATATTTTGGTTTAGGGAACCAACCCACTTGTTCAATTTGTGAAAATCTATGGAACAACACCAGCATAAAAAAAGACAACATTTCAGATCAGGAATGTAATCACCTAGTCACCTAATAAAAAGAGAGCTTCAGAGTATGCATATAGGGCAAAAAGGCAAAACCATTCATTTGGTAGAGGGAAGGTGTGGGGCCTGGAGAGGGCCCTCCCCCAAAGATAGAATGCTTTAAAAACATGTTACCATTAATATTTAAGACAGAAAGCGTTCTGAACCCGCTCCTCTCTTTTCCCCCTTCCTCTCAGCATTCATGTTTTAGTTTGCTCCCAAATGCTCACAAGTCCGTGCCAGACGGAAATTCGCGGAGGCCGCTGCAGTCCCACAGAGGCCACTCAGGGGAGGGATGCGGGTGGAACAGTTGCGCTCAGTCCTCGGGGCACCCAGGCCCCAGGCCCTGCAGTGCCTTGTGCGGCTGCAGACTGGCTCCCTTCCCCTCTGCCCACCCCACCCCACGGCCCCTCCGCTCACATGTGCAGCCCCTCCCCCTCCCGGAGCCTCTGGAGTCGCTTCGAGGCCATCTAGTCATACGCTGTCCATCAGATGTGTTTACTTTTTTCCTGACAGCCGACACATCTGGAGCACATATTCAGGTTATTCCAGTGCCACTAGACACATTCCACAAGATCATTTCAGCGGTTGTTATGGCGATCTTCCTCCCTCCAGTGATTTTCAAGTTGCATGACAGAAATAGCTGGAGCTAACCAGGGGGACAAAAGTCAACGGGATCAGGAAGGGCTTCTTTCACAGAATGAACTAATTAGTGACCCTGCTTTCTTCACAGGGCAATGAGCATATGGTTTAATAAAGTGAGTCTATGACACTTTTTTTTTCTCTGTAGGCAAAGCTGTCACTGGCTGAAAACTTTCCTGTTTTTACTGGTGGGACCGTAGTCTGCTGTCTTTCAACAGAGTTTACTTCACAAGTAGAAAATGTTTGCTCCTGAGAGTTAAACTTCAGAACTTTTTCTTGGCTTCATACTACCTAGCTATAGTGGGTCCTTCAATTTAAAGAGACAGTATTCATTTTATATGTGTTTCATTGGAAAGATTTATGCTTATTCAAGGCTAAGCATTTTTAGTTGGTTTTTGTAAGTATTATGAATTGTTGTCTGGAAGTTCAGTTAAATATAATTTGTTGTGGTTTTCCTATCACATATAATCAGTATTTCTCACTGGATTAGTTACACCTATTTCTACCTGTGAGTTTCATTGGGCACAATTATAGTATATTTTAGTATTAAAAAGTTTGACTAATAAAGCAAACTATTTTTATCACATTTTAAATAACACATAGCGGTCTGGTTATGATTCAGTTTTTTTTTTTCCTGAGGCTTAATGTTTTACATTTTGTGTAGGTTTTTTGACAACTTTATAGCGTGAACATATCATTGTACACATGGGAATTGAGACTTGAGATCATTTTGTGTTATGAAATGGGAATACTACTTGCAGTTTAGAATAGATGTCTAAGGGATTGTTGTAAAGCATTGCCATCTTTGATAACTATAAGAAGAATACAACATTCCTTAATAAATGTTTTTGGATAGGCGAACATACAGTACAGATTCATACTAAATATGTGTTGCCATTAATCATAACTCTGAAATTTATGAATCACAGGGGCCCGTTTTCTTTTTTTGGTTTGGTATTCCTGTACTCTCAGTCTTGAAAAGTGTAGCCACCTACACATATTTCACATTTTCCACACAAGTACCACAAAATATTCTTTTACACACATGTACATGTAGTAATCTCTCAATCTCCTTTTCTTGTCCTGTCAGTAAAACTTACAAATTCCCTGACTTGCTCACACCCCACACTTAGGTTTAGTCCCAAGGTACTAGAGTCACCATGAACAACAGAGTTTTTATTTTTCCCATTTGACTGAATTACTCATATGTTGACTAAGTTGTCTGAATTCTGAGTATGTGACAATGGGTGACAAGTAGGAAAATCAGAGCTGGATTCTTTCGAGCACATTGTCCTAATTCTTTTCCCACTGGTGCAATCCCTCTGCCCCCACCCCCAGCCAAAGTCTTTTCCATGGGTCCCGCTAAAGCTGGTCACCAGGCAGCTTTGGAGTACCTGCTGTCAGCAGTGCCAGAAGGACATCAAGAGGTCACAGAATCATATGTGAATTTAGTTCTATATTATTAACTGTGGTGCCTTCCAGGGTCTCAGTTACTTGGGTGAATATGTATCATGCAGAAATAGAGCTCCAGTTAGAAAGCTGAGGTTGGTTATAACATTATGCTTCCCTTTCCAGATGTAACTTTACAGTAAATAAACCTAATATAATTAAAACATTGTAGTCAGAGTTGTGGTAGCCATCACCACGTCTAATTGGTAATATCACTTAAAAATCATAGCACTTATTGCTAGTTATCTGGGAACTAGAATAAATCCAAGAAAGTCACATATGTTAACTCTTGTTTTTTCTGCATCAAAGTGAATATCTAATCCATTTTTTAAAATTTGTCATCTGTATTATATGGCATTTTGATACCATTTGAAATTTACCACCCCCCCCCCCCCCCCAATTAGAAATCTATTTATTGATCCTCCTCTGTCTTTGGTCATGGCTTCCATAGTTTGTTGCCCTAATTTTTGGAGATTTCATCCATCACAGAGCTATTACCTATTTGGGTGACTTGATTTCCCTTTGTAAGTGGATGATCAAAGTCCATGGTGAAAACATACTTGTCCATCACAAAGGACAATTTGTTTACTCCCTATATTAACTGTCAAGTTTCTTCCAAAAGAAAAAAGTAGAGAGTCCAAACAAAATGTATCATGAAAGATCACGTTTCAGATTTTCTTCAGCATTTGTTTTATTATGCCCAAGAATATGGCACCCAGCTTAATTCAGTCAAGCAGCCAAGATACCAGAACAGTTTGTCTGCATGTGATAGCTAAGTAAATAGTGAACTCAGTATGGCATTGATAATCTCAACTTACAGAATTTTCTCGGTTGTGAAATGTTTGTGTTAAGGATAACTTTTTTGTTGTTTGTGTTACATACAGTCTGACAGCTGAAGATGCTTTTAAAATCTTCTAGTCATTTAGGGCAGAGCTATATGGCACAGGCTTGGTGGTTCTAAAAGGCAGGTCCTATTCATCACAGAAACAGCAAGTCTCTGGGTTATGGGGGAAGATTGAGGGGTGGGGGAGTGAGGCGGGGAGAAGGGGGAGCTGCTTCTCTGTCCAGTTTACATTTGTCACCAGTGACTAGCTTTTAAAAAATGTATTAGCTGTGCATGGTGGTAAGTAAGATCCAGCTGCAGGGGATTACAGCTCTGAGTGGGTCGGGGAGCTTGGAATGCATTCAGTTCCATCAGGGGATTTGTGTCCCTCGTCATCGGCCTTAACATTGCTAAAGCAGTAAAGATTAAGAACAGACTAGTGTCACCTGCCCTGAACTTTGAAAAACCCTGGACCCATTAAACAAAGGATGGGGGGCGGGGGGCATTTAGAAAGTGTTCCTTTTCTCTGTTCCAAACTATTTTTCAAATGATACCTATGAAATAAAAAGGAAATACATAGACTCAGGTGAAAGGCTGGCTGTGATTGCATTCTTTCTACAACTACTGTACATGTCCTAGTGATAATTTATGATGAAAACGCCTTCCACAATAACGGTACTATGTTAATGAACAATTTGTGTGGGGTTTTCCAAATAAAGATGAACAGTCAGTAGTTAAGAGGGGATGTTTCGGAGAGATTTAGTCTCACTTTATAGGAGAAAAAGCTTTTGCTTGGTGTGGTTTTGGTGACCCTCCCCCTCTCCCCCAGCAAGAAAGTTGAGAGAACACCACAAAGGTTTACTTTTTTCAGGGATTTTGAAATTCAGCATACATGCCAGCAAGCAGTTTAGAGGCAGGAAGTCTCTTCTAGTAGTGCAGTCATGAACTGGTAAACTAGAAGCATCTGTGAAAATTTAGAGGGAATATCAGCTTTCTCAAAGCTCCAGCCCCAGTGTAACGAGGTGCAAATGATAGCACTGCCTAACCGTCCCCACCCCAATTGTGGGATGAGGTATGGAGTCAAAAATAAAGGGGAAGACAAAGATTTCGGAACTCTACTTCACTGAAACAAATTTCATTTTTGAGATGAAATGGCTTTTGAATGACTAAGGCTAACCTCAACTTTTAATGTTGATGAGTAGTAAACAAATGGTTTTCTGCTCAGTATCTCTAGGTATTATTCTGAAAGGGGGTTGCTTTTGGGGTGTGGGTGCATGAAATGACATACCCACTCATTTGGCTGAGTAAATTAACAAAAGTTTTTAGTTTAAAGTAAACTTCAGCTGATTTGTATCTTTGGCAGGCACCTCTCTCTTTACAGAAAGCAAAAAAAAAAAAGGAGTAAGGAAAAAAGATGTGATTTGTTTGAAGGAACACATCTGGGGTGTGATCTGCGATATCTTAACACCAGATGGCAGGTTTAGGCTGACAACTAAACCCACGTTAGTGTGGTCAAATGGTATCTGAACATGTCGTTTTTCCCCTGTCCACACATAGGAAGCGGAACAGTCATTTGCACTCAGGGCTAGCAGTCCTCCTTGTATCTGTGCCTTGAGGCTCTTTCACTTCTTTTCTGCTGTTTATAGACAAGGCTGGCTTCCCTTGGCAACCCCTGAAACATGTTCCCTCTGTGGCTCATACCTTTTCAAAGGTATGTTTTGTCGAGGCAGAGGTGTGGCGCCTTAAGGTGACTGGTGCTTGTCATGACAGGCATGGCATTAGCCGGGCCAAGCAGTGACTAGAAGTGACAACGTTGGTTTGCCGTGCCTGGGGGCCTCTCAGTCATCACTCCTGCTGGAGCACTGCGACTATGAAAGCACCTTCAAGCACCTTTGCTTATCATGGAGGTAACAGTTAAGGAGAAGGGGACCAGAAGGTGACTGACGACAGGCAAGTCCTTTTCTTCCTTTCATCTTCTTGTACAGGCATACCTCCATTTCACTGCATTTTGCTTTTTGTGCCTCGCAGATACTGTATTTTTTTTTTTTTTAATCCTCACCCGAGGTCATTTTTCAATATTTTCATAGAGTGGGAGGGAGAGAGAGAGAGAGAAACATCGACATGAAAGGGACACATCGAGTGGTTGCCACCCACACGACCCAACCAGGGCCGGGGACAAACTGCAACTGAGGTACATGCCCTTACCGGGAACCGAACCTGGGTCTCTCTGGACCGCAGGCCAAAGATCTAACCGCTGAATCAGACCAGCCAGGGCCAGATACTGTATTTTTAACAAATTAAAGGTTTCTGGCAACTCTGCATTGAGCAAGTCTATTGATGCCATTTTCCCAACAGGCTCAAATGATGGTTAGCATTTTTTTAGCAGTATTTTAAAATTAAGATAGGCACTTTTTTTTCTTATCCTCACCTGAGGACATTTTTGCATTGCAGATAGAACAGGAGGGAGGGATGGAGAAAGAGAGAGAGAAACATCGATGGGAGAGAGACACATTGACTAGTTGCCACCCACACAACCCCTACCGGGGCCGGGGACAAACTGCAACCAAGGCACACACCCTTAGCGGGAACTGAACTTGGGTCTCTCTGGACCGCAGGCTGACACTCTAACCTCTGAGCCAAACCAGCCAGAGCAAGATATGCACAGTTTTAAAAGACATAATGCTATTGCACACTTAATAGACTACAAATAGTGTAAACATAACTTTTATATTCACAGGGAAACCAAAAAAATGTGTGACTCGCTTTATTGCAGTAGTAGCTTTATTGTGGTGGTCTAGAACCAAACCCACAGTATCTCCGAGGTATGCCTATAGTAGTTTTTTGTTTTTGTTTTTCTTTTTCCTTTTCTTTTCTTAATCCTTACCTGAGGATCTTTTTCCATTGATTTTTAGGTAGAGTGGGAGGGAGCGAAGGAGGAAGGCAGAGAGAGAGAGTGAAACATCGATGTGAGAGATAAATCGATTGGTTGCCTCCTGCACGACCCCAACCCAGGCATGGATGAACCTGCAACCCAGGCACATGTCCTTGGCCAGGAATCAAACCCTCGACCCTTCAGTCTATGAGCCAATGTTCCAACTGCTGAGCCAAACCGGTCAGGGCAGCTGTAATAGTTTTTACTTGAGAGGCGGTCACACACATGGCCTTCAGAAAGAAAGAACACAAGCACTCCATGTCCAGAGTTGTAGAAGGGTGTTGGAATTCCTGTAAGTTTTGAATCTTAAATTCTGCCGTTAGACTTATTTATACTTGTTTTGTGCATTGTTATGTCATAAAATGACCAAACATTTAAAAAGCCCTCTTCTCAATTATACACTACAGGGAAAGGGAACAATAAATATTTTCCCTCACTATTTTTTTTTTTTAACAAAGATTTTATTATAAAGCAGTTTTTTGTTTTTTTTTTGTATATGCCCCTAGCGGGAACCAAACCCGGGACTCTCTGGTCTGCAGGCCAATGCTCCAAATGCTGAGCCAAACCGGCCAGGGCCCCTCACTATTTTTTGATACATGACCTCTTCAAGGATAGCATACAAAGCCTATGATTGTGTATGTATGTGTGTGTGTACATATGTAATCTCCTTTGTGTGTGTGTGTGTGTGTGTGTATCTGAGTCCCAAAGGATTTTGTCAGAAGTTTCTTATTATTCTTACCCATTGGGTATCTTTATAGATTTTCCATGAATTATTCTTCAGTGCTTACAACTGATTAATGAACATGTATGTAATCTTTTGCAAAGAACTACAAAATGCATTTATTAATACTTAGTACAAACTATAATTAATTAGAGTCATCTGTAGGCATCTTAACATAAGGTCACAATTCTAATATAATTTGATAGAAGCTGTTAGGGATTTGAATGAAATTTCAAAAGCACCTCCATAGAGAGGGAAAAAGACCTTCAGGGAAAGTCATTGAATGTTGTTTTGGGCAGAGTTTGAAGCTGCTTACTGAGCTTTCTGTCTTCATAATTCATTTATCTGGTTAGTCAAAGATCACTCAGGTTATAATCCACCTGTTTAAAAAACAAACAGTTTCTACATACCAAATGTTATTGTACTTACTGAAATCAAGGCAGGCAAAATTTTTCCTGAGTGGATTTAAGATTTGTTATCCCCAAGTTAAAAATTACACTTATAATTCTTATATGCCATTGTAGAACTATTTGGTATACTACAATGTTTGACATAGGTTTTCTACTTGTTATTTTAGAAAAAGAATTTGTTGGTGAGGAAGCTCACTGACCAGAATTTAATATGTACTAAGAGTTTGCTTCTTAGTAAACTGTTTAATATAGTTCTTGTAAATGAAAACAACACAACAAAAACAACTTAGATGATTCTCTTCAGGAAACTTTGTTAAATTTCCTAATATAAAAAGGATCTATTTGATAACTTGGAAGAGAGGCCTAATATGGTTTTAATCATCCTGTGGAGGACTTAACATCTGTGAGACAAAGCCACTTCTAAATTCTTGAAACTACTTGACCAGTTACAGTAATTTGAAAGGGGCATGTGTTGAATAACATTAAATTCATAACTCTTTTTTTATTTCAGAGCTTCTATAATTTTTCTTGGCTTACAATATATATTTTTAAACTTACTGAATTGTGATGATTAGAATGTTTGATTAATTTCTAATGTTTCTCAAAGTTGAGTATATTAATTTCTGAACTAGATTAGTCAGTTTCAGCTAGACTGTTTCCAGTTATCTAACACAGTGTTAATTGTTTTTACCTACCTATCACATATAGTGTTTTTTTTTTTTAATTTTTGATGTGAATTTGCCTTATCACATGTGACACATTTAGGTAAATGACAACAACTTTAGTGTTTTAAAAATGTTCCTTGAGTAAAGAAGTCAGCCTTCAAATAAGCTCCAGGCAGTTCCTAGTAAGTTCCTAATGGATTGCCATCCCTCTTTATATCTGTCTTTTAAAATTTCTTCCTTAAAAGCTGTGCAGTAGGAAACTACTAGTTCTCTGTGTATTGCTGTACTAACCCTACTTTAAATGCTCCTGGGACTTTAAAGGTGTGGGTTTCTGCATCTAGGCTCAGTGGGTTTGGATAACTGGTCCGTGACCATGGGCAAGTTCCTTAATTTTTCATGTTAGTTTTCTTTTTTAAAATGATTTTTAGACCTATTTAATATTTTTGTTTGTTTGTTTTTGTGAGGATAAAATTATATATATTAGAATTTAAAACTTAGTCTGGACCCTAGAATATAATAGAGGGAGGTAAACCTAGTATGCATCCTAGAATATAATAGAGGGAGGTATTTAATGTTTTTTTTGTGAGGATAAAATTAGATATATTAGAATTTAAAACCTAGTCTGGACCCTAGAATATAATAGAGGGAGGTACAGGATTGGATAATTAGTATTATCATTTAAATCGAAAGTTGGCATGAAGTTTAAATGGACTATGAATATTTGCAGAATGGTCAAATGCTGAGTACATTGCTTTGCAAATTATATTCTTTTTAAAAATTAAATATATTGCGATAACATTGGTTAATAACATACAGTTCAGGTGTACGACATTATAATTTGATATCTGTATATTCTATTGCATGCTCACCACACAAAGCCTAGTTACCATCCCTTCCCATAGATTTGACCCCCCCTTTTCCTAGTTTGTCCTCCCCTAAAACCCCCTCCTCTGGTAACCACAATGCTTCATTTAGTTTGTATCTCTAAAGTGTAACTTCCCAGTGCATTTTCCTCAGTTTACTTAGCCACCACAAATACTCTTCTGAGAACTGAAAACTGTAATGATTTAAGTTGAAAATATATGTCTGAGAACTTAGTATATTTTAATACTCTTTTTTTTCCCCCTTTTTGAGTGTACTTGGGGGGGAAAAAATCCAACACTTCAACTCACACCACTACATTTGTATGTTTACACATACCCACACATAACCAAGGAACCCTCTCAATGTAGTCTAAATGTCCCAGGGGCCAGCTTTTCAGAGTAAAGATTCATAAATCAGAGCTGAGAAATTCTAATGTTTTAAGGTCTATTATAAATATTCATATTTGGAAGAGTTGTTTGTTGCTTATTTGGTCAAACACCCATCTCATTTATCTGTGTGCAGTTGTTAACTGAAAAGTCACACTTTTTATTAAATGTGGGGCATGGCATGTATGTATATTTTTTGTTCATTCTATTTCCATCCTTACTTGGAGCTGAGAAATTGCCTTGCATCGGAAATTAAAATAATCTTTTTTTTCTCTTTGCTGGATAAAATGCAAGTATCAGTAAGTTATTAAGACAAACAAATATCTGTAGCCACTGGTGTGTCATCCTTGGAAAGATGGAAATGGCTTATGAGTGGAGGAGAAATACAGTTAATTAATAACTTTAGTGATGTATATTGATCAGTTTTCAAGTTTATCAAATATATAATCATACGAAAACACTATACAGGTGATTTTAGTTGTTGGATTTTCTTCTGTGTATCTCTGGAGTTTCAACATGCTTTATTTAATGTAGTGCTAACACTTTATATTTTGTATTGTTGTTTACATTATGGTAAATTACCTTTCCCATTTTAGAGATATGAAAGTAGAGAAAAAGGAGGTTAAAAGACTGGCCTCAGGTTGTTTATTCTGTTGCAGAGTTAGTAGTGAGCCCCTTGCCTTGGGATTTGGAGGTTGTTTCCCAAACTCCTTGCAATTTGTGTTAAGCCTGATCCACGCCATAACCCTGTGCTGTTTGTAAGCTCTACTCTCATTGTTTATAATGCTAAAAGACACTGCCAGGGCATGCTTTATATTTATATACATCTACACAGAAGAGAGGTATTTCTCTTAAGATGCCCATAGCTTTTAATCATTGCCTTGGAAATTAAAAGAACTTTTATTCTCTTTGCTGGATAAAAAGGAAGCATCATTAAGTTATTAAGACAAACAAATATTTTTAGCCACTACTCTCTCTCCCCCTACCCCCAAAACAAGAGGATGTAGAGTGTTAAAAGTAAACTTACATTTCTGAGGCTGCAGACCCAGTGGCTGTTAATGATTCATTGTATCTTCATGTTTCCTACTTGAATCCCCTTCTGTGCTCTTTGCTCATTGCTCTAGTCTGTGGGTTGCTGACCACTGTTTGGTTTTGGATGCATCAGCTGAGTACCACTCCGCTGCAGGTGTTTAGTGTTTTTATCCCTTTCCCTTTACGTACTGAGTCCATTTTCATTTATTAATTGATTTAAAAAATTTTTTTCTTTATTGATTTTAGAGAGAGGGAGAGGGAGAGGGAGTGAGAACATTGATTGGCCACCTCCCGCATGCCCCTACTGGGGATTGGGTCCACAACCTAGGCATGTGCCCTGACCAGGAATTGAACCAGTGACCTCTTGGTGTATGGGTTCATGCTCAACCACTGAGCCACACCGGCCAGGCTGGTCCATTTTAATTTAATGTGAGTAGTTGCTTTGTCAACTTCAAAAAATCTCAGTTGAATGTATAAT
Organism: Molossus molossus; assembly: GCF_014108415.1. NCBI lineage: Eukaryota > Metazoa > Chordata > Mammalia > Chiroptera > Molossidae > Molossus > Molossus molossus. The sequence continues at coordinate 67,997,330 of NW_023425349.1, read as the reverse complement.
CTGTATTTGTGAGAAATAGTTCTCTTCCAGGACCAACTTATTAGTGACCTCACGAAACCTGATATGCAGACAGTCATCAATATGGAACAAAATATGACATGCTCTGAAAGTTAAGCCTGTTACCTGGGAAGTACCATTTCTTGGGAGGTTTTTAATGACAGTAGAGGCATAGTTAGAAAGCAGGCGTGTTGAACCAAATACTATCCTGTGAACCTTGATTCTTCCCTCTTTAGCAATATGACCTTGGGCAAAGCTTTTAACTTCTGTGACCCTTATTATTGCCATTTTAGGCATTAAAAATACATATCTCAAGGAGTGGTGGAAATTAAATGAGGTGAAATTTGCAGAGTGTCTGGTATGCAACATAAATAAAACCTTAAAAGTATATAATCTTTGAGTTTGTATGGATATTGGTTTAGACTACATATCTCTCATCAGTGTTCAGAAATAATGTGCTACTCGTCTGATGCCAACCTAAATGTGTATAGCATAGGGAATAGAGTCAATAATATCCTAATAACTGCACAGTGACAGATGGTTACTAGACTTATTGTGGTGGCACTTTATAAGGTATATATGTTGTACACTTGAAGCTAATATGATCTAGTATGTCAGTTATAATTAAAATTAAATTTAAGCTCTAGCTGGTTTGCCTCAGTAGTTAGTGTCAGCCTGTGTACTGGAGGGTCACTGGTTCAATTCCCAATCAAGGGCATGTACCTAGGTTGCAGATTCGATCCCCAGCCCTGGTCAGGGTTGTGCAGGAGGCAGCCAATTGATGTGTCTCTCATGTCACTGTTTCTCTTCCTCCCTCCCACTCTCTCTAAAAAAATCAATAGAAAAATATTCTTGGGTGAGGATTAACACACACGCATGCAAAAAAAATAAAATAAATAAAATAATAAATAAATATGGTTCTACTAGTTTACATTTATGGACTTTTTCCTAGTAGGACATCATTTCTGGTGCTATGACAGTTTATGAAAAGCTGTGACATATATTTCCAACTAGTATTTTTGCTTTTTCAAAGGAGTATGGCTATACTATTGTAATGACTATGAAGTCTAACAAGTATCATCTTTACTAAATTATTTACTTTTTTCTTGAATATTTGTTGTACAGATAGCTTATAATTTTTTTTTTTTTTTTAAACACAGGCAGAGGGTTGAGTTGATCTCACTTCTTAACTCATGGACATTTTTCTCATTGATCTGCACAGTGTGACCCACTTTCTGTTCATTTGTTGTTTTTGTTGTTAGCATGTTTGAATTTTCTTTTCTGCTAGGGACAAGTGATTAAGGGACTTTCCTTTTCTGTTACCAAGACTCTGAGGTAAAGTGAAGCCAGAGTATATTGTCATATGCAGATATCAGAAAGGAAGAGATTGTCAATGTCCTATAGCTCAGTTACTTAAAAAAAGCCCGATTCCTCATAATGAACTTAAAATTTGAAACTCTCCTCCCTTAAAAATTGCAGATCCAGTCAGAAATTCTCTGATGATTGAGAAAATTGAGACCCAGAGAAGTATATTCATGATAGCAACCACCATAATAATGGCCATTACTTTTTGAGAGTCTATTATGAATTATGATATCCTCACCTGTGATTTAAGTATCGTTTCCAGAGGTGTACTCAAGCTCATTGAGCTCATGTGGACTCCTGTTTTTGTTGTTCTCTTTAAATTTCCATGTTGGCTCTCCCTTGTCCTCCCTCCTTCCAGGGCTTAAATTGTTTTTTCATTTTATATTTGCATATTTACTATTTCTGCTGGTGATCCCACATTGTATTAATTTGTACACATACTGATGTTGCTTTTTCTGTGACATTTGGGTTGGCATCAGATTAATAGCACAAATAATAAATATGAATTATGCCTGCATCAAAACAATGAGGCAAACACACTGTCATCATGATCCTAAAAATGGATATTCTTTTGTGAAGAAATTTTGCTTTCAGTCTTTGACCCTAAAAAATAAAAGTAGACCAAATTCCAGAAAGGTAGAAATTAAAACAAATATATTCCAAATGCCCCAAACAGTGCTGGGCATACCGTGAGTACTCAATAAATACTTGTTGAGTGAATATAAGCCTCCACAGGAGCAAAGGCTGTAAATCCTGGTTCTACTCCTGTTGGTGGGCCAGATCCCTCTGATTTGTTTAAGGCACTGTGAACTGTACTCTGGAAGGGAGAGTAATGAATGAATATTTGTGAAACACTTTCTGTGTGCCAGGTGTTTCCATCAACACTGCTAAATTTATCTCCACAACAGCTTTCTGGGTTTATGCTTCTTCACTTTTTTCTTTTTCTTTTTGGATGAAGAAATGGGAACTCTGAAAGAAGTTTGAGTTGTCCAAAATGTTTAAGTTTGAATTGGGATTTTTCTGAATCCAAAGCCTTGTATTTTCCAGACATCCTTAACCCCACAAGGCTTGGTTACTGCCATTGTGATCTGTAGTAGTTATCATTATCATCATTGCCTCTAGATTTCTTCGAAGTTTTCCTTAAACAGCAGCCAGTTACCCTCCAAAGAAGGTTGCACATTAATGGTTCAGGTATCCAGGGTCTCTAGAAACTACTATTCCTTGCACACAGTCTATTTGGTGTGTATACAAATTTACCTGAGATCCCTTCCAATTACTCATGTCAAAGATAGATTTTCTAGTTGGGATCAGCTGTTCTGCCTATTAATGTAGTTTTTATATCTTAAATGGAAAAATGCAGATTTCCCTAAAATGGGAAGGTAGCTGCCTTCCCACCCTCTGTACTTCCCTTGTCAGTTTCTGGAGAGATCTTCAGTGACACAGGAGCACTTCCAAACTTTGGGGAGTCCTGGATGGTTGGTGGATGAGATCATTTGATTCCAGTGAGACTTCCCAGCTGCCCTGAATTCAGTCTTCCAGTGCACCATACTTTTATTACTAGATTGAATTGTAGGATAAGAAAAGTGCTTTGAGCATCTTTAGACCACACATGTAAGACTAAATACTTGAGCCTGGGAATTTGGAGTTGGGCCTCTTAAGAAAAATAAAAAGCACACACACACACACACACACACACAACAGGTTGTGTGTGTGTGTGTGTCTTTTTAGCCTTGAGAGTCATTGTTTTATGTAAGTGCCATTAATTTCCCAATGTTTCTTAGCTTATACTTATAATAGTCATTCTTAATCGCTTAATACTTATTTTTGGTGTTTGTTTATTTTCCCTATATTTCCCCCTTGACTTTTAACCTGCTCTCATTACTGTACTTTGAACACCTTCTTTATGGAAAGCAGCAAAATATCCTGAAGGTTTGTCTAGAACAAAATCAGTTGAATTAAGAGAAAGCTGCCCAAGTTGGCATTTAACAGAGTAAGAATGATGTATGTTGTCCTCTAGTGAAGACTGTGTGTGCACCCCTGAACTCCACTGCATTGGGGTTCATTTTCTTAATCTTGCAGTGATGGTGTGAACACCCAGATTTCCCACATAAATCAGGAAAGAAAGTTAATCAGAATCAATACTGGGTAAAGGAGGTCTTAACGGAAGTGCCTAAGCGTTGTTCAAACACAAGGGATAAATGTGTTCTGCTTTAGTTGGCCAGAACAATGTCTCAAGCTGGTAATTAGGCTCTACTCCAGCTTTAACCTCAGGCAAAATTTATGCAGCTCTACTACTGTTTATCAGGTAATTAAAGGGGGAAAAAAAGGAAATATTTGCTTAAAGTAGAAGTATTTTTTAATTAAACATGAAAAATAATAAATAAATGCAAAGGGAAGTAGGCAGTAGGGAAATTGTTTTTAACTTTCCCTTTAAAACATTAAGAACTTCAAGGAAAAGGCCAGTATTTTACACATGGTCGTTAGTTAAACCCCTATAGAGCATTAGTCAGCTGTGCTAGAAATTGGACTCAGAGATTCTTCTTCTGTCTTTGGGTTGAAGAACTTGGAAATGTAGAGTTTTTCTTAGTTGAAAGATAATGCCTTTTTCCACTTTCTGCTAACCACTATTTAGCTTGATGGGAAAGGAGTTCTTTAAAATAAGAGCCGGATATATAAGGTCAATATATATATAGATCTTGATGAGGGAAGCACAGCTAAAGCAGGAAGTTTAGGCTGAAATTAAAAGGGGGAATAAAAACTTGTACTTACTGTGTTATATCCGAAAGTTTCTGTTAATGGTTTCACCACTCCGCTCATCACTAGTGGTTGAAACTCTGTCAGCTTTGACTTAAGTTTAGACTCCAGATCTTAAGGATTCCACACCCAAAAAGCCTCATATTCACCTCCTGTTTTAAAATTGACTGTGACCTTTGTAGTTGCCTCCTTAGATCATTTTAACAGCATCCTTGCCAACCTTCTACATCTAATCTTGTTTCTGTCCATCCTGCCCAGCTTTGCTAGAGTGATTTTACCTAAGGCTCAGTTTTGATCATGCTACTCAGTTGCCTCGAACTTTACACAGGATTTGAGTTTTTCCATGCCATGACCCATGGACAACTTTAATACACATCTGATAATGTGTTTTCTCTATATGAACTGTACACTCCAGCCATTTATGAACTATTTTAGTCATTCCTTCAATACCCCGCAGAGCTCATTTCTTTTGTATCCTTTCCTCTGCTATTGAAGCATTTTATTCTAGGTTCCTAATTAAGTACTTTTTAAATGTTACCTCTTTAGTGGAGGCCTTGCCTGTTCTCTTAATGGAATAATGTTTTTTCTTCTAACTCTAAATAGCACTTTGTACCTCTCTTTTAGTTTATTATACCTTGTAGTAGAGTAGTGACTTTTGTAATGTTTTTATATTCTTTTACTAGACCCCATATTCCTTGAAAGTAGGACCTAGGGACCCTTGCTATCTTCAACCATGTGTTACTTTGTGAAGTCATGATGTCCCTACTGTAAATGTCTTCTATTAAGGATGAAGCAGTATGTAAAATTGGGGTATTGATATTTATCCTCTAGGGTTGTTCTGAGGAGCACATGAAATAATTTATTTAGATATGCAGCTCTGTGTCTGTCATATCCTTAATGGGATCTTAATAAATAGCATAGTAGATGTAGCCAGATGACCGAGGTTTGAATTTCCCTTCTGTTATCTACCAGCTTGTGATTTGGGATTTCTGTTCTTGAAGTTCCTCACCTATAAAAGAAGAGTAGTGGTAGTATTTACCTCGTAGGATTGTTGGGAAGATTAAAGGAATCTGTACATTGAGAGCACTTGGAGCATCGCCTGGCCGCGCCTACGCCTGCATCAGCCAGTTCAGAGCCACCCAGCCACACGTGGCTCGTGAGCATTTGAAATGTGGCTGGTCCAAGTCGAGATGTACTAAAAGTATAAAATACACACCAGATTTCAGACACTTGATATAAAACACACAGTGCTAACTAAATATCTCAATTTTTTTATTTCATGTTGAAGTGATAATATTTTGGATCATTTGGATTAAATATATTAAAATTAATGTCATTAAAAATGTTTAGTGTTGCTACTAGAAATTTTTAAATGACATGTGTGGCTCATATATGTCTGATGTAATACTATGTAGGCGTTGGTTTTATTATTACATATTTTTGTGTTGCCGAAGACATTCCGTCTTTTTTTTGTTACAATTTTTATTTATTTTTGTTATTTATGTTTCTCCTTTTTTATTTTTTAATTCTCACTCGAGATTTTTACGTTAATCTTCAGATAGAGCTGGAGGGAGAGAGGGAGGAAGAGAGGGAAAGAAACATTGATGTGAGAGAGACACATTGATTGGTTGCCACCTGTACAACCCCAACCAGGGCCGAGGATGAACCACACCTGAGGTACGTGCCTTTGGCGGAATTGAACCCAGGACTCTTTGGTCCGTGAGCCACACTCTTACCACTGAACCATGCTGGCCAGGGCTCTCCTTTTTTATTTTTAAAATTATTTTTATCTCTGGTGGTAGTGGTTTCCATAGTTGTGCCCCTTTCCCTCTTTTCTCTTTTAGCTATTTGATATCAGTGATTCTGGGTAAGGAAAATTAGGAAAGAAAGGTATTAATAGATGAGATAATGCTTAGATCAAATGAGGGAACAAAGCTGGGGGTGGTGAGGTGGTGGTGAGCAGCTTCAAACCTCAAGTCAAAGAAGACTGACTAGTCTTAGCCATGTGCTCTGAGTTGCTAACTTAATTTTCCAGCTTTCTTGAATAGAGAATTATCCCTCTATTGCTACCTTATGCTTTCCCCTTATCATAAGGAGGAAACACATTTGAGTTGGATATCCATTTATAATAATGAAAATAGAAACTTGTTGAAAATTACAGATTGGAAAGGTTAAGGGTTTTTTGGTGGTTTTTTTTTTTTTTTTGGTTCAGAAAGAATGAGTTTGTTTTCAATAAGAAAGTGAATGTGGAAAGTAATATTTAAAAAGAGTGTAAAGACTTTAAAATTAAAAAAATTTTGATCATCTTACTTTGAAGTAGCCTTCAGCTCCAAAGAAGTTCTGTTGTTCGACAGTAACCAGAAGCCATGGCTATGATGACATGGTTGAAAAACTCTCAGACTGTTTTATGCATCAGTTACTTCAAATGATTTTATAAAATGCACATCACATGATCTGAAAGCCAGTTTGCACATATTCTCCCCTTTAGTGTCCTGCTGTCTTTTGGCACTGAATATGCTGGCAACTTCAGGTCACGGGCTCATAACTGGACTCTCATTTCGAGGGTAATTTGAAAGTTTGATTTGAGCAGCCTCTGAGGAGGCTGGTCAAAGAAGTCTTGCTGATTATGTGTTCAGTAATTTCCTGGGGTCTTACTTCCTCATAATTACTTTTCACGATAGCTTGTTCTTTACACTGAATGTTTATACTGTGAGGGGTGGGGGTGTGGCAAACTAGATAGAGGTAATATTTAAAGTGTTGGTTTTCTTTGAGATCATAAGGTACAGTGAAGAACATTATCTCTCTGAGTGCCTTAGAACTAATAGGGAGCAAAAAGGCACTTGCCAATCCCAGTGGACAGATGTGGTTTGTTTATCTTGGTAAGTCTTTTGAGAGGGTAGAATCACTGTAATGCAGACACCCCCCACCACCACCAATATTCTATGGGTGTGGCAGTTGGCATATGATATTAAATCTCCCTGCTTCTATTTCAAATATGAATCTTTGAGCTATTTTTCTTGCTTGAACTATATCTAGCTGTGATATCTCTTACTTTAAATATTGCCATTTGATGTGCTGGTCACCTATTTACCTATGAGGTAGAATGTTACAAAAGAAGGACATATCCCAAGGCAGTTTAACTGTGACCTCTATTGGGTTGCATGCTGTTTCTGAATACATAAATAAGTCCAAACTTGAACAGTTCACGTGTGATTATATTAACAAATATTGGTTTATGAAAGGAGTTATAATAAAATTTCTTTCAAGTAGTAAGCTTCTGTAGGGCCTTTGAATATTTCAGTTGCAAAATATTGATCACAACTTCAAGGAAAACATCTGTTGTATAAAACCAGACATGTCTGAATTTCTGTGCCAGTAAGGACATTTTAGGTGCCTGTGTGTGTGTGTGTGTGTGTGTGTGTGTGTGTGTGTGTACTTGTGTGTGCTCACGTGCTGGCACACCAAGTACTTAAATATGTACCTCCCAGCTTTCCTTACCTGTAGACAAGGCACAGTGTTTCTTATTGCTCTTGCCTGGAGTTATGTCCACCCTCATCTCACTGCAAGTGTCAGGGCAACACACAAAATAGTAAATGAGGAGAGGAAACAAGTGGGACCAGAAAACACTGTCCACAGCCCAGTGGTCCGTGTCACCATTCTTCTGCTTCTAGCATATATTGTATAATCAGGAGAGATGAGACAAGCCAAATCCTTTTAGTACACCGTGTCTGGGGAGGTTGTGGAGTCCCAGAGGTTTATTTCTTGTTGTCATAACAGTCTTGATTGTGACAAGGAGATCTTGGAAGTCACCTGAGAATGTCATGAAAACCCCATTCCTATTATTTCTGCTTAGGAATACATTTGATTTATAATAAAACACACACACACACACACACACACACACAAACACGCACCCATATTCTTTGCACTGAGATCAAAGAATACCTCCCATTATATAGTTCAACCTAAGCTCTTGTAATGAAATGGGCTTTATTTATTTGTATTTATGAGGAGTCATTGCAAAGCAACTAGAAGCTTTATAGTTACAATAATCACTTTTTCCCTTTCTTACAGAAATATCAGACTCAAAATAGATTTATAGGAATCTAAAAATAATGGCTTTCCTGCTTAATTCCATGGTGTGAAGAAAGAGGTTTAGGAACTTGCCCTGTTCTGAAATTAAATTATTTTTCTTGTAGATAAAAAACGATACCAGATATACTAGTAAATGCATATTTATTAGACCCCCCCAGTTAATTAGCATTATATTAATTAAAAATACTTGTTGAGAAAGTTGTTTTCACTGGGTCTGAACTTTTTAAAAAATTGTAGCTAAATTTGTATTTTGAATGTTCCAAGTAGAATATGTTCGCTTCAAAAAATATATTTTGTTTCAATCTGTGCAGCTGTAGTTTACTTTTCAGGCATGAGAAATATCTATTTTATTAGGTCCTGTGAGGAATATGTGTCACATACATTTAAGAAAAATCTATTTAAGATGAAAAATTCCAAAAATGACTTCCCCCTGGTGTGAAGTAAAACAAAAGCTCCAACCGCATCTCTGCCTGTGGTAATGACATTGAGGTGACAAACTGCAGGCAGGTGAGGTTCATGGGGATGATCTCACACCTGCACCAGAGCTTGGGGAACAGCTGGGTCTGGAGCTGGCGTCTGGCCTTGCTTTCCATCGGATGCAAGACCAGCTTTCAGGCTGGGGGCCTACACATTCGTACAGAAAACTCCAAGTGTTTTTAAATAGGCAAATGGGACTGTGGGTGGGTAGCATTACTGGTTCTGTGAATCTTTTCCCTGGGATGGAGAGGGTGAAGAAGCCTTAGCTCAGCCCCACCATCCTCCAAGCCTACGTCCCTTATAGCAACTTAGAGCTATTCCTGCCAAACAGATGTCACGTAGGAAAGTCAGAGAATGAAGATTCTTGTCCACTTCAGTTCTAGGTCTGTGTCCAGCCAGGTAGCAGAAGGTAAGCCGTATGAATGGCTTCTTTCCTCACCAGGCCCCACTTCATGTCCCTGAAACTGTAGGGTAGTTGAGGGTGGTGAACATTATGGGCCAGCAGAGCCCTTCCTGGTATAGCACTCAAAGGTGACTGCTGATGGCATTCTTTGGTTGAAATCTTTTTTACACCTCCCCAAAGAAAAGATATCTATCTAATCCGTCTAATTAATCTATTTAATCTACCTATTTATCTATGTACCTGTGAAGCAAAAGTCAAGGTTGACTTCTGTTTGAGAGTTCCACCCCATCCCCATTGTCTAACCCTACTCAGGGAAGCCTCACTCACTAGGCTCACCACTATTGTGTCTTTGTCTAGTTGTTCCCTTATCACCAAGGCCACATCTTCCTTCCTCACCTGATTGTGCGGGGCTGTACTTTTTCCTTCCACAATGGTGGTGTCTGACAAATGCCTCCTGGGAGTGCCTCCAAACAGGTTCCCAAGGACAATGGGTAGAAACTTTTGCTCTTTTCCTTACTTAACATGGGAATGGATGTTTTTTTGAAGCCAGAGATCAAGGACAGTCCAGGTCCGGCGTTCAGATAGGTTTGGTTTGGCCTGTACATTGTTTTAAAACAGTTTGAGAATTCTTAAAAAATCTCGGGAGGTTTCATACAACAGTTCAGAATTCTGGCTTCTCTTGAAAAAATTGGAAGACTAGCAATACATCATCTGCATTAATGTGTATATCAGGTACAGGAGCTCTCCCTTTTGAATAATAGCTTTCAAGCCTTTTTGACCAATTATACACAGATGTGAAACAATATTTATCTTGACAACATGCCATACATTTTTGTTCTGTTTCACTAAAGCACAAATGTTAAATGCCACTAAAATGATTTTGCCAACCACTGATGCCCGTGACCTGCAGTTTGAGAAGCATTGCTTTGGATTTCATTTCAGGTTCTGCTTGCCAGGTCCCCTTCTTCTCCATTAGCTAGTTCCCCAGGCTCTGTCAATTGTCATTCACATTAAGGAACCCAACAGCCCTGTAGGATGTCTAGTCTGCAGCCTCTTTGTGGGTATCCGGGCGAGGGCTGGTTTTTCTGAACTCTTGGTTTGTAACACTGAAGACAAAGGCAGAGTGAATGCCTTTCTTTTGTCTTACCACAGCTTTCTTGCCCCACCCCTATTTTGTGGCGAAGATCACTCCTAGTCTGTCCTACAGATTGCATAACAGTGGGCCCTAGTAGACAGGTATCAGGGACAATTCATATTACAATGTCATTCTTTTAATAAAGCAAAGGAAGTTTTTAACCATAAGATACCTTAGTGGCTTTACATTTGCATTACAGATTTTTTAGTACTCCCATTAACTAAGATGGGTAAGTAGGCAGGGGGCCGAAAGAGACTAAAGGGATTTTTAAATCACCTCCTCTACCTTTATCAGGACGTACTCTTTAGGACCCTGGCTTTCTAAGCATCAGTAAGAAATGGCTAAAGTGTCCTTTTACACAATTTAAATGACACATTTCTATTCAGTTTTTTGAATTGTACTCCTTTATAATGTTGACGGAGTAGAATTTGAGTCAGAAGATGCGGCTTCTTGTTCTGGCCACAAGTATTTTCTTATTGTATAAACTTAGGCAAGCTTTTACAGCTGGTCCCTCACTTACGATTTTTCCACTGACCACAGTGGTGTGAAAGCCATATGCATTCAGTAGAAACTGTACTTTGAATGTGGAATGTTAATCTTTTCCAGGGTTAGTGATGTGCAGTACATACTCTCTCATGATTCTGGGCAGTAGCAGGGAGCTGCAGCCCAAGGCAGGCACACAGTCATGAGGTAAAAGACTGACTCTACAGTATACTGTGTTGTCAGCTTTTTTTGGATATTGTGTTCTGAGCATGTTTAAGATAGGCTAGACTAAGCTGTGATGCGCTAGTTTAGGTGTATTAAATGCATTTTGGATTTACGTTTTGAACCTATGATAGATTTATCAGGATGTAACCCCATTGTAAGTAGAACAGTATCTATATATAGTGGGCCTTGGTTTTCCCATTGATAATGGGTGTGATGGAAATACCACCCCCCATACCCATCTCATTGATTTCTGAAGACCTCATGAAACTGTATTTTTTACACACATATATGCATGTAAAAGTATAAAACACTAAGTCTATTATGGGTGCTGTTGTATTAGTAGACATAGAATTATATATCACAGATGCCTAAGGTACTTAACGTATTTTACATGGTTACTAAGGCAACTCTTCCTTTTGGCATCCTTATGGGGATGATAAGCTGGTTCGTTTTGATGACCTTTTTCTGTTTTGGATAAAGATGACAATTGAAATCAAGATCCATACTCCCTGCATTATAACACAGTGGGTCTTGGTGTTGGATGCTGCTGAATTGCCATATACTGAGCTATTAAGAAAGGAATTTAGCAGGTACCAGTTTTGATCTGATGAAAGCTGATGCTGAAATAAAAGTGCTGTATACTTATTTGCTTAGGGCCATGATAGAGGTAAAAACAACTGGGAATGTTCTTGCTCATCATTTAGGGCTCTTCCTTAAGACTGAATTTGTTAGGTTTCTGCAATCAAAGGCATTTTAATTTTTTCATTAAAAAAACTGAACATCTTCCTAATGCTTTCAAATCTATCCTAGTCCTAATGTGTGGAGTGATAGCATACTTCTGACCACTCAGAAGGTCAATAAAGAGTAATCTAGCAGGGGGCTTATTTTTTATTCTTATCTCATTGTCAGCAATCCTTCCTCAAGCCTGTATTTCCCATCACATGCAGCTCCGAGACAGTGTTTGTCTGACCAAGTCCTTATTCTGACGAAGGACACTTAGACCCAGGCTATTTTACCTCAACCCAAATAGCTGATTTACTTTAGAATGTGACATGAGCAAATTCTGGTTTCTAAGAAGTCATATGGGAACAGAAGTTGCATCTCATTCCAAGGCTAGGACTGGAACTTCTGTCAGATGGCAAAGGTGATCCTTTCTCCAGTGTGTGGCTGGTGGGAGGGGCAGGAGGTGGGGCTCTCCTCTCTGTGGGATGATCCGCGTATGAGAGTCTGTGTTTTGGAGCTGGAAGGCAAGAGATTTGTGTTCTCTCCCTGTCTGAATCTCCAGCTTGTTGGCCTTGGGCAGGTTGCTTTGAATGTCTCTGACCCTCATTAGATCATTAGTCTTTGATTGTTTATTAGGCAACCCAGGGCCTAGACCTTTTATTGGAACCATTTATTATTTCTCTTACAGATTAAAAACATTGTGGTTGGAGAGAAAAAAAACATAACTTCCCCCAAATCACACTGCATAGGAAATTGGTCAAGTTGGGGTAGGAAGCAAGTTTGGTGTGACTCTGAACCCTGACAGCTGTTGGCCTCTTTGCCTCTCAGTTTGAAGGACCACAGGATTCTGGGCTCTGCTGTTTGTCAAATAACAACTTATAAGTAAAGAAATCAAAGAAGTCATAATGAAAATGATGGATGATAAGACTTACAAAAGAATTTGCAGCCACTTTTTTATTAGTCTATATATCTTTCTTTATTATTTTCTAAAATGTGTTTTTATTAATGTTTTAGAGCAGCGGTTCTCAACCTGTGGGTCGCGGCTTTTTTGGGGGTCGAACAACCCTTTCACAGGGGTCCCATAAGACATAACAGTAGCAAAATTAGAGTTATGAAGTAGCAACGAAAATAATTTTATGGTTGGGGGTCACCACAACATGAGGAACTGTATTAAAGGGTTGCAGCATTAGGAAGGTTGAGAACCACTGTATTAGGGAGAGAAATGAAGAGAGAGAGAGAAACATCAATGTGAGAGAGAAACATGAATCAGCTGCCTCCTGCATGTCCCCTACTAGGGTTCGAACCTGCAACTTGGGCATGTGCCCTGACCAGGAATCGAACAGGGACCTCTCAGTCCATGGGACAGTGCTTAATACACTGAGCCACATTGGCTCGGCTATATTTCTTCATTTATTTAATTCTACCTATGTTTCAAAATTTTCAGATGTTGAATATTAAAATATATCTGACAGTTACAACTGTCAGAAACATACTCAAACCATTTTTAGTTTATAAATAGAAATGTACACTTATGTAAGTAATGCTTATAGCCAGCATATATAGCCTACCTACTTTTTGCAAGCTCTGTGCTATATATTATTATTCCTATTTTACAGACAAGGAAACTGAAGCCCAGAAAGGTTATTTGTCTGAAGCCACACAGGTGGCTATACCAGGATTTGCCTGTGTTCCTTCCTCTGTTCTACAAAGTATACTAATAAAATCCTGTTGTTGGCTATTACGAGTTTATCCATTAGGAAACTTCCGAGTTCACTTCTCACTCCAGAGGAGGATAGCAAAGAAGTCATCCTAGACAGAAACATATTTTTAGGTCTCAGAAATTACTTAATTGGGATCTTTATATTTTCGATAACAGCTTTATATTAATCAGTGAATTAGTTACTACTCTTTATGATAAAAAAATTCAATTAAAGAATTTAGAAATGTGAACAGGAATTAAGATCCTTCCCACCTGTACCTATTAGTCCACTCCCACAAATGGTATTTAGAACCTTTTATGTCCCTCTCTTCAAGAAGTGTTCCCTTCTTGGTCCCCTTTCTCTCCTTCCCATTTCCTTTCTTTATTTCACTGTAGCCTTCTCCTCATTAAAACTTCTATCTTTGTTAATTACATGCAGAAGATTTGGTGCATAGTACAAAACAACATATTTTGTAGACTGATTTAATAGTGTGGTAATATTACATGTATGGAGCAAATAGACCTCTGTTCCTTTTTGGGGATCATGGGAAGATTTAGAGGAAAATTGATGGCTTTTGTTTTATAAACACTATTTTCACAGGAAAAAAAGGTGCTATCTTGTATTGTTATTTAAAAATAACTAATGTAGCCCTGGCCAGCTTGGCTCAGTGGTAGAGTGTCAGTCCACGGACTGCAGGTTCGATTCCGGCAAGGGCACGTACCTCGGTTGCGGTTCAGTCTCCTGCCCTGGTCAGGGTTGTGCAGGAGGCAGCCAATTGATGCGTCTCTCTTGCGTCGATATTTCTCTCTCTCCCCCTACTCTATCTGAAGATAAAAATAGAAAAAAGTATCCTTGGGTGAGGATTTAAAAAA